>NW_015373923.1:9562850-9849920 GCF_001272555.1 Dufourea novaeangliae
CGACGCTCGAGCCTGGAATTTACAACTCCAGGCGGATTCGAAAGAAAATCCGCGCTGACGGACGCGAGATTCACCATTTCTACACAAATGAGTATCTTTGCAAAACCCTACGCATTTCTTTCATTTTTGGCATGCAGAAAACAAAAATCTTCGGTTTCTAGCCCTAGACCAAACAGTATACCCGTGAGATCGAACACCATGAAGGACGTCGCTCAAAAAAGACGTTTGCGTATCTCGACTCTAGCGCCGCCACTTTCTAAGATAAAAAATTACATTGTCCGTCGCAAGTCGTGCAATAAAAGGCTTTACACTGAAAATTCTGCAGAAAAAAAAATAACTACAAAAAACAACTATGAGTGTCTTATCCAAGGTGACCTTAACCCCTTTAACTGACCAACGCATCCCCATCATCCGTCCCCAAAGAGTACTTCGATGTTCCACGCAAGAAGAGTACCTTCCATTATACCAGTGATGGGCAACCGAGCCCGCTCGGGCATGCTGCCCGCACGGGCAAGTGGCGGGCAGCCGCGGGCTCTTGTCAAGACGAAGCGAGGCAGGAAACGTAACGACATATTTGATATTAATAATCATTTATGTTTCTATTTATTCAAAACAGATAGAAGCAACCTGATCTTGTGTCGGCCATGCGAAAATGGTGCCTTTATATTAAGTAGTATTATGTATAAGTAGTATTTAAAGCGATTGTTATTAAGTTTATACAAATACCATTGTAAATTGTATAATTTTCTTAGGATTTTTCAATAAAAAACAGTCAAACCATACATATGCGTTATTCATTAATCCCGCACTATCCCCACTCCTATTCCTAATATCAATTAACCAAACATGTAATAAGAAATAATAAATAATAACAAAATAATTAATTCTAAAACTTTCAAATTTTGGAAGAAGTTCTGAAATTAGTTCCTATTTTCGCCACCAAAGTGATGGGGGCGCCACTACATGTCCCATAAATTCCCAAATTTTTCCGGCACTTTTCTAAATCCAGGATGGCGGAAAAACCTGCACGTTTTTATGTTCTGGAATTAGTTCCAATTTCCGCCACCAACTGGTGGGCGCGCCAAAAACGTGCAGGTTTTTCCGTCATCTTGGATTCCATATGTACCACTTAACTGTTTTTTATGGAAAAAAATCTGATGAAAATGCACAATTTACAATAGTATTTGAATAAATTTCACAACAATTGTCTTAAATACTACTTATATATACGAGTTTGCAATATATTTGAAATAATATGTGCATAAATTCAGACAACATGGCTTAAATATTATTCAGACTTATAACAATAAAAATAATTCCCCCTTCTGTAACTTGTAAATCTTCCCTTACGATGTTCAAAGCGTCATATGGAATAGTTTCATACATTTGCCGTCGAAATTTTCATTCTTGGGGACATACGATAGATGTCGGACTCCCGTGGAGGGGTTGCGAAGCACGACACATCACGAGTCACGAGTCGTGCTTCACGACATATTTGTGTGTGAAGAAAATGATAGATACGTGCTCTCATTCGCACATTTCACCCACCACTGCCATATGCCTGCATGCTGCGCGTTGTTGCCCGCTAGTGAGTTTGGCGGGCGCTGAGTCGCCCATCACTGCATTATACCGTTTCCAATGTCCGTTTCCCTCGCAGTTTCGAGAGACCGCTTGCAAAACACCCGGCTATCGATGATTGTATCCAGGCTCTCGGCCCGCGGCTATATCGCCGCGGGAGAGAAATTTCATGCGGGAACTTATCCGCGGAAAGTCTCGCGGCGTGTACAAATGCGGGCGTGGAAACGTGATACCGCGACGGTGCACACGCGTGTGGGCGACGCGACGCCGCTGCGGAACGTGTACGCTGCGCGTGTTTCCCTCCCTCTGGGTTCCCCTCTACCGCCCTCCACCCCCCCCCCCAATCGACGGATGAGTATCCGGTTTCGGTGGATGTGCCGGACAACGGCGTTGCGATTCTGACGCGAATTTCCATCGGAACGGGACACATTCGATTCGCTTCGGACTAATTCGAATGATAATGGTCGTGGTTCCGTGGTCGTCCGCCGTGGAACGAAGAAGTAGTCATCGTGGGCGGAGGAGGAAAGGCCGTGCTGCGTATGCAAATCCCTGATTACAAATTAAAATTGTCCCTTCCGGGGTGGACACGGGGAAGGGGATGGTGACGAGGGTCCAAAAGGGGAACGTCGCGAGGGGAGTTATTTCATTTTAGAAAATTTAAATTTAAATCCGAGAATGCGTGCGCGCGCGGAAATGCACGCGCGAGAGGGGTGTACTCACGACGTTGTTCGCGCGCTCACGGGTCGGGGGCGCATCGCCGCGGAAAATCATAATAAAGTATGCAAAATGCGGGGGATGCAAATGTCGGACGGAGACCGGCCACGGGAATGGGCGAAACGAAAAATGGAGAGGGAGGCGTGGGTGTATACAGGGTCTCCCCTGAATCGTGGTACAACCGGTCGGGTTGTGTTTCTGCATGCAAGAATAAGTCGAAAAGAGAATAACTTTTCTTCGTTTCAGGATTCGTATTTGGAAAATAATGAGATTTTAAATCATACAGACACTACCGGGTAAAAGTATGTAACCAGGTCTGGTAATAAAAGAAAGAGAAAAATATTCTACAAAGATTTGATAAACGTAATGTGCTAAAACTGACTGGACATGATTTGTATATGTACTGATCCCGTAACTTTTATTATACAGGATGACCCAAACTAGTTGTAAGTCCTTGCAAGAGGTGAATCCTGGGGCGATTTGAAACAGCTTTTTCCTTGGCGAAAAAGTTCTCCGAGGCTTTGTTAACGAGATATTAACGAAAAAACTCCGACCAATCATAGCACGAGTCTCCAGCGGTAACATTGGCTGCGCGCTGCCGCGTGAACTCAGCCGGCAAACTCGTGCTCTGATTGGTCAAGGTTTCTCATTAATATCTCGTTAACAAAGCCTTGGTGAACTTTTTCCCTAAGGAAAAAGTTGTTTCAAATCACCCCAGGATTCACCACCTTCAAGAACTTACTTAAGCTGGATACTTTAGGCTGGTTGTGTATTTATTTTGTATTAGGAGTATGTGGAAACAGCCTGCCATGAACAGACACGTAAACAAAATCCTATTCTATTACACGTATATCCAACAAATTTTTAAATTCAATTATACCAAAAATGAAGCATCACTCGAAAACATTGTAACCCTCTTTCAACTTATTTTTGCATGTAGAACTATTAGCCAGCTGGTTGTATCATGTTTTTGAGGACACCGTGTACGTAAGGTGTCCCAGAATACGTGGGAAATATTTTCGGGGTATCTTCAGCATATTGAAACAGTAAAAAAAAGTTCATTTAAACGGATGTATGTGCTATTTGACTTTGTTTTCTAGTTATAGCAAATTTTGTATCACAATAATTCTTTCATCCGATGGACGTAGTGTCACTCAAATCCTTTTAACTGTTTATAACCAGAATATCCTCCGCACAATATTGTAGTCTAACTCTGGGAACACATAAAAAAATGTAATTGCACTCATGTAAATTATATATAGAACGGTTACTGGCAGTGTTGAAACTTTTCATGAAAGAATTGAACAAAGTTTCATTTCAATATACACGACTGTTTAAAGCTCGTCATATTACTTGCCACCTGATAGAATCTTTAACAACATAAATATAATTCTATTTCACCTTGTTTCCTATAAACTACTTCATACAAAACTGTGTTTGCATAAACTTCCGCAGTGTACTAATATCTCAAAAACTGCAACTGTTTCGTTATATCATTGCTGTAGCAAATTAACAATACGTTCATACGAAATTTTTTTTATCGTTCAGATGTGCCAAAATCATCCCTAAAAATATTATATTTCCCACTTCTTCCGCGACACCCCGTACATACACGCCGCGATGATATACGAGTCGCGGTTTCGATTTTTGTTCACTCCCCCCTGTCTCCGGTCCCCGGTTTCGGTGACACCGTTCTTTTTTTTTCGTTTGTCTCGCTCGCAAACGCGTATCTTTTTTGACAGGCGGACGTGAGCTCGCGTCAGATTTCGTACGCGCCTGATAACCGAAAATGTAATCTAGATTTCATTACCATAAACTCGTGGGCCCCCTCCACCCTCCCCTACTCGCTTTACGCAGAGAGGAAGAGAGAGAGAGAGAGAGAGAGAGAGAGAGATTCTATCATTTGCGCGGTAATGCAACCGCAAAGTCTGGATAATACCCGGTGGCTTTCCCTGTTTCCGCGACGGTATTTTTTTCAGCCCCGTGCTCTTTTTTTTTACTTTTTTGCACGGAGGAACGAAATAGAGGATTTTAATGCTAATACCTACCGGAGGACATTACGGGAGCCGGCCGAAAATATGGCCGGGACGAATTAGTTCAGGTGGGGAAGAGGGTGGGATGGGATAAAATAATCTTTCCGAATTCGGCCCTGGAAATCCCGCGGTGCAATTTTCGTTGACGCGCGCGTGCGGTCCGCAGTGTGCAACTAATGCGTACCAGGAAATCGTGTTTACATTGCGTAAATGTTGCATTACTTCTCTGGGTAATGCGAGTTGCGGATAGTAAGTCCCTGGGCGTCTGTTATTACGTGGAAAATATTAATATTTTAGGGGGCTGAGCCACGAGTTTGGCGGAGCTTAGAATCGCTTTTGAGGAACACAAGGACTCGCATTGACGTGGACTACAGAGGATCTGGAGAGAATGATCGATTTCTTGGTAGTGCTAGAATAGGTTGTGAGAAGTCAGTAACTATTAAAGGGATCCAAAAGAGTATTAAGCCATTTAGAATATTAACCCATTTTGGTCAGTGAGATGATTAATATGAACAAGATGTGAAAGTTCGAGGCACATTTGGTGTTTTGTCACTGCAAATCAATGTTCTCCACATCAACATTTATGAGTGATTATCATTCAGCTATTAACTAATGAGGTGGAAACCTTATTACTTCCTACTTCTTACATATATCATATTAGTAGACTGTAGATGTTTATGCAAATATAAATTTTTGCGGTGTAATTTATGAAGGTCGGAGTCAAATACAAAGTTTGTTCCCTTATTATGGTTTATATACGATTTAACAGAAAATAAAAACCTCGGTGTATTTAATTAAAAATTTATCTCTATTGAGTTTTAGGCAATCGTGTACGCGATAAATACACAAAATTAGTCTACTTGTCACTTAACACACAGAAATGATATAATATTAAAATATTAAAACAAGAAAATAACCTTTATTACCTAAACGCATACAATCTCGACAACTTTTTACTTTAAAAACAAAATACACCGTATCCCAATACCTTAATTGATTTAAATGATACAACAATTCAAAGAAAACCACCAATCTGTTCTCCCATGTTCTGAAAACATCGCCAAGTAACAAATTCTTCTTCACACCAAAACCATCCCATCGTTGAAATATTAATAAACTTCAGCACGAATTTACGATAAAAAAATAAAACACGAACTCTTCGCGTCACATCAAAAGCTCAACAATCTAAACATCCCTCAAAAATTTCTAAATCAAGTTCCAGAAAGTAATCCGTATCTGCGTCCACGCGCGAGCTTCGATTCCATTATCGTTCAAGGAACCAAAGAGCTGAAGGGCGGGGGGGGGGGATCAGTAGTGCATTCCGTTGACCAGGCGAGTTTCCCCAAACACGCTTCCCTTCTCGTGTCCCGAAACACGCAGAACAGGAACCCGTGCGTGTGGTACACAGACGCACGAACGAAATACCATGGGTCGTAGTAGTTCGGGAGCCGAATTGACACGCCTGGAGACGAATCTCTGAGTTGCAAGCACGAGGGTCTGCAGGAATAGTACTGGGAGGGGGTCAGGGAGTATGGAATCGAGTGGAATGAGCTTTCGCAAACTCGGACCATATGGAGGGCCATATGGAGTGGAGGTTCAGGGCCGTAAAGGGGCAACGTCGTTCCACCTGCCCGCCCACGTTTCAGCAAATGGATATTACCGTCGGAGAACTTATGTCCCGTTGCCTACCCGGAGAAGTCGTTCGTTTATAAGGAAGAAGGGCATATAGGGAGGGACAGGGTGCAGGACCAGAAAGAAACGACATTCAGGGTAGGGGGGGGGGGGTTCACCGAGGGTCGCGTACGGTGTGACGAGATAGAGACAGAAGGTCTCGCGTGGATGATAGAAGCACGGGGACCGAAACGAGCTGGGGTTAATGGAGCGGAAACGAATTTAAAAAAAAAAAAAAAAGGGCGAAGGTAGGGGGAGAACCCTAGTTCGGTCGAAGGAAGACCGTGTTTCGTGTTGGAGGCTCTGGGATGCGCGGGAATACATGAAACTGCGGATGCACGTGCCCACGTAACCCTATAAGAGGACGGGTTACTATATATTTACGGAGGCCACGCGAAATAAACATGCCCGTGGTGCGGGACGTTATCTCGCGAGCGCGACCGCGCGTTATAGGGGGCAGCCTCATTTTCCTCGACGCGCCTACGCCATCACCCGTACCGCCTCCCCGTGTAAACGTTATAATACTAGGGAGAGAGAGAGAGAGAGAGAGAAGGAGTGAGTGAGGGCTGATCGTTCCCGTGAGCGTCGCTTTTATACCGACGATATGCAGTTTCGGAGATTAATCGACGCACACCGGGGACACGTTCCGCGATCGCTGCGGGGCCTTTGACGAACGGGCGAGAAAGTTTGACGGTGAGGCTCGAGCATCCTCGACTGGCTCGGGGGGAAAAATGTCCTGGAGCTGCTACGGGCAGCTTTTGGAGAAGTTTGTACGAAAATGTTCGCGCTAGGTCGACGAGAGTGTGTTGGATGATAATTATTGGTGAATTGTAACGGAAACACTTTTCGATATACTGTACCGATGGAAATTATTCTAGCAACGGAGATTTTCATATATTAGTTCAATTTTAACGCGTTGAATACTATAGTGAAAAAGGCCGTACCAATCCAGACATACTTTATTTCGTTTTTTAAGTCAGAAATTGTTGATAATATTTCAGTGTAGTTAATAGAGGATGTTGATCTCGGTTTATATTAGACTGGAATATTAATTTTACGCCAAGAATTTGTAATGGTATTATCCCTTAATAGTTATTTCAAAACTATGGGACTGATCTATATGCTGTATCTTCTTATTTGGAAGTCGAGAATATCGATATTAAACAGAACTATTTCTTTTTATTTTTTATTTTTAATTTATTTCTGGAGGGAGTACTTGAATTTGTCAAATGAAAACGTGGAGATCTATATCGCATCAGTGCAATTGTGGATTATTTCTGACAAAAGTGAAATATTAACCGGCAACGGAATTTGTTGCATTTTAAACATGAGTGTTACACTGGTGCAACACTGCGAGTTAAAGGGTTAAACGGTAGGTGACTGTTCTATGCTTATATTAGAATAATTAACACTGTTTTTATTGTATGTATCATGAATCTATATTATTAAGGTAAAGTAAGAACCGACCGCGGTGTGACAAGTAGAATCGGTACAGTCCCTGATCAGACAAGGATTGTAGAACAGAAAGATGTCTTGAAGCAACGTTGTCGAAAACGAGGTAGTGTAAAAGAAATTACAACAAACGTGAAATGAAATATTAACAGAAACGTGAATGTAATTAATTCGACGAATGCACAAGAATATTTGAAATCAAAATTGAATCTAACTGTAGTCTATGAATTATTAGTATAGTCTAGAAACCAATCACTGAAGATAGTTTCCATTAATAAATATCACTCTTTCTAAATGTAACCTTTTATTTTTTTGAATTTCTAAAGTCGACAGAATAATTATGAATGGTAGTGTATGTTGATCTATACTGATTATTACATTAGATCATCCGGTAAGTTTTATCGACCATACTCCATGTTGACACATTGTATGCGGGACACATACTAGTACGTTTTTCGTACACTGTCGATAGTCTGCGGAACACATACTAATGTCTTTCATATACTATTTGGAATTGAACGGTACTATACCATAAAACATTATCAAAGTTTCAAATACATAGACGTCCCTTGCTGACGCAGTGAAGTTGCCAAAAATAGCCCGCATACAATGTATTAGAGGGTTGATAACAGAGAAAACCAGAGGGAATAGGAAAAAATTTTTTGCGTTTAAAATGTGTGTTGTTGAATGGAAAATTTAGTCACCTAACATTTGGTACATATATTGACAGTACAAATTATTTTATTGCTGTAACTGGAATATTAATTATTCGCAGAAACTTCGAAGACAAATATCAATCTTCAAAGATTCATTTCCGGAAACTAGAAACAGGCAGAAAATTCTTTCCTGCAGCGAAGCCTCTATCAGATCCCACATAAAATGGAAACCGTACTAAAATTTATTACTACTTCTTAACATACTGAATTCCAAACGATCAAGTACGTAATAAATAAATAAATGCATGAAATCTGCAGTCTAATTATTACGATAGTTTGCGCAAGGTCTCGAATAACTTTTCAAAGAAAGGAATTCGGATCTTGTAACCTGCTTTCAATTTAAATAGCATTCAAATCAATCTTTTGTTTGAAAGTTAAATGCGCGTTGCGAGACGCTTGGTTAAATTATAAATTACAATGTGTTTGCGAGAGGGACGATCGAGAAGCTCGCGGCAGAAGCACACAGCTGCAATCACGGGCTCCATTCAGATACAAAATTGCGGTTCGATGCGAGCTGAAGCGTACTCCGATCATGTAAATACACCTCGAACCATTTCCTTTCCGAAAGCTTCAATGTTTCGTGGAAGTCGGTCGAGTACGATTCCGTTTTATTTGCTCTTTCGAAATTCCACCGGTGCGACAACAATGCTACCGGCAGTCCGCGCGTTATTTGCGCTCGAGTTTTTAACAACATTTCGAGTGCCTGCCCGTGAGGCTCCACTGCGGTTCCTCCTAACCCTCGAAACGTTTTCGAAATTAGAAATTTCACGAAATGGGTTGATCTGACTGGTATCTACTGTCAAATAACGTCGATTTTCGTATCACGGTAAAGATCGAACGGAAATATACAATTTCTGCAACTCCAACCATTTTGTAAATATACGAAAAAAGTATAATAATAATAATAAATAATAATATAAGTGTCATCAAATGCAACGAGTTCTCCATTTTATTATTAACCTAATAAGACACTACGAGGCAAGACAGAAATGTTTAGTTCTGTTCTTGTCTTCATTAATTATTTTGTAAAAATGTCATTTTGCATAAAAGTCTGCAGTCTAATAACACTGTCCAAATTTTAACCTTAGCTCTGTTTTGCAATATCCACTAGGTGATACTTGTAGAATTTCTCGCCCTAAACCCGAATCCGTAAGCAGAATTGCTCCATCACCCTCAAAAACACGAATTTTTGTAAAAACGGATGATTACGGGCAAATATGGAATATTACGTAAAAACTACAAATGTTAGAAAATTCAGGTTAATCTTGAAAGATAGAGGACACTTTCCTAATAATATTAGTGTACACAGTTATTAAATTTTGTAATTCTGAATAGTTATAAAGAGACGTTTAAGTTTAAAAACAGCGTCGCTTTTATAAAACACTAGCTTTTCTGGTTCACTTGAATTTCTATAAAGTGATCCATGAAAATCTATATTTTCATAAACAATCGCAATATGATGATCACATAAGGATTGAAACATTTGGTGTAGTGTCATTTGATTAAGGGAAGATGTCGTTTCTAATAAAAGTTGTCAAATAAGTTTTCTTACTAGTTGAATAATCAGAAAATCCATGTGACCAGCATTTTGGGATATTAATATTATAGTGTGAAAGAAAAGGAAATTGCAATCTTGCATGTTGCATGTTTCATGTTGCAATCTTGCATCTCGAAATTTTGCATCTTGCAATTTTGCATCTTGCAATTTTGCATCTTGCAATTTTGCATCTTGCAATTTTGCATCTTGCAAGTATCATGTAGCTGTTTATTAACAACTATAATATTACTGAATTACATGTCACTACTGCAGATTCAATCAATTTCCGTCATTATCGTTTTGTTATTTAAGATAAGAATATCCTCGACAAAGACTGACGACGAGACCAGAAACGTGGAATTATTAATAAAGAAGTATACCCTTGCAGAGTGTTGCGCAACGACTATTTAATATTTTTCTCTGCGGAGAAACGTTGCGAGTATTCCGATCATTGCAAAGAAAGAAATCATCACCAGACAGAAACGATTTACCGGCGTGTATTATTCCCCTTGCGACGGGACAAATGGGACACGGAAGATGGGAAAAAATGTACGAGGAGACAGAAGGAGCGCGAAAGAAAGGGTCTTAGCGCGACCGGAGGTGGAAGAAGAGGAGAAAAAAAAAGAAATGAGAAGTGGATCACGGAAGTAGCGGCGAAGAGCGAAACCCGGAGGAGCGTTCTTTCTGGTTGGTTATCGGGTTTGATATGAAAGGATTTTTCTGGTCGAATAAAAAAGCCATTAGCCACTTTCGATTGGACGGTGCTAGATGGAACAAAGGATACGTAAATGATGTGCAAAGACGTCCTCTGGCTCTAGCTTGTGCAATAAAGAACGATTTAATAATTTATTATGAAAAATGACACGTATCTTTTTCTGTAGTTATCGTGATACTCTGTTTCGAATAGGTTTCCAGGGAAGAATATTTCACCTTTAAAGGCAAAAATATATACCTGTAGTTTGGATAAAAATGAAGCTAATGATTAATACTGGCACCGTGTTCAGTAGGTTACATCACGTTAATCTGTCTTCAATCAATCTCTTTCGTCTCGTCAAATGTCAAATCGATTAAGCTCAAGATATAAAAAAATAGAGAAAATAGATAATATTATGGATATATTTTCCGAATTTGCATCCTGAAACAATCGAATAAGTGATGTAGAATGAATACAGACAAATTTATCGGATATATGAAAAATGAAATATTGATGGAAGAAGTAGATAAAAAGTGGATTGCAGAGTTTCTTATGAACTCTTACAATTTGAGAAAAGTGAATAAACATGTTCCAGAATTTTGTCTTTTATTGAAGATTTCAGTATCACGAAAATGGTATGGATACGTTGTCACCATCAATAAAAGTCATTATCAACTTGCTTCAGCGTTTTCCAAAACATAAATCAGTGAGCAACCCCAGTAACAATTTCATTAATTTTGCTATAATGAAATATTCCACAATTCTTCTCGAATGATTGATACATCGACTGTAGAATCTTCAAAATTACTCATTCGCATATCTACGTATCTTTATACACGTATATTTTCACAACAGCCACGTCATAAAATTATGCAATTTCAACTGTCTCCTAACTACTCATGAAAGCCAAAAAAGTAATAGCTCGAAAAAGGTTTAAAGTATTAGATTCAAGCAAAAGTTTCGTCACTGGTACGTCTCTTATTTAACTTGCATTTATCGTCGCGTTAACGCAAGAGTTAACAGCCATTACAACCATATTTCAATAATATTCGAATAATATTGAAATATAACCATATTCCACCTTTCCAGCTGTCTGAAAACCCTTAAAACACCCTACCACATTACCGTACATATATTCATTTTATTCCACTAAAGAACTTCAAGTCCAAAAAGGTGAACTGCCCATCTTCGATTCTCGAACGATCCCTAATCCTCGAAACGGCAGACCAGTGGGAAGAAAGCAGCGCAGTTTGCCGCTAAAAGTCGAATAAAAATTCGCGGTGAAGCCCGGTGAAACGATACTGTTATTAGTTTCAGGGATATTAGAGACCGTTCGGAGGATCTTCGGGCCGTGGCGACGTGGATGGGAAGTGGATCGACGAGTGGAAAGAGGGCTGCTCTCCATCGACGCGATAAAGGGCGTCGTGACCGCATGGGAAGAGGCTCTTCCGACGGTGACCACCATGGAACGGAGCCGAGGGAACAACGCCGGGGAAAGAGCCCCCGGGATGAGCAAGAACGACGTTACGCGGTAAAAAGGACCCGGAATGCGAATTGGGAGAGAAGGGATGGGTTGTTTTGGCGAAGGTTATTTTCCGGATGGACGACCTCGTCTACTTCGCTATACATCGGGGAGAAATCTACCTCTCTTGTTTAAGGAGCCGTTTCTTCCCCCCCCCCCCCCCCCCCCCATGTTGCCCCGCTTCGGTACTTGACTTTCCTAGACATTTATTGGACTAACAGTCGCTGTCCCGTTCCCTCCGTGGATTTTGTTACTCTTGAACGAAACCGATATTTTTATATATTTTATACGATACACAGAGTGGTCCGCGATCTAACAGAAGGTGATTCTACTTGGAAGAATAAGTAGAAAATGTAGAATACTAGTTTTTATCTGACAATTGATGTCACGTGGTTTATTAGAGATTGTGAGTACGTGTCTGACCATTGCTCGCTGTTTCTACTTGGAATAAACATGTACAGTGATCGTTGTGATTTGTTCTATTATTCAGTTTAGTACTTTCTGCTTAAATATTGATATTAAATTACTGTAAAAACATGGACGATGATATATTATTGTCAGTATTTATAAACTGAACGTGTAGAATACACATTTTATTAAGGAGTTTGAGAATTTTTCAAGTTCAACTTAAGTATCACATGAGAGTACATATTATAGATTATTTAAATATGCATTAAATGAATTGTTCATATTATTTCTCACTATAAATTAAATGTACATTAGTTTATTTTTATGCATATTCTTGTTACATACTGCCATCATATTACATACATTGTTTCTGCTTTTCCTATTCCTTCTCACTTAACACTCACTGAACTTTAATTCAAAATGAATAATGAATTATGTACTTATTTTACAATTTTTTATTCAACTATTGATAATATCAATACCGTAAAAGATAAAATCATATATTCCTAAACTAGCCGGAATATAAATTACTACTATTTCTGAAAGAATTTCTAAAACTAAATCCAGTCGATCATTTTCATGCCGATTCTCATCTCCTGGTCCATAAAAAGCAAACCATTCCCGAAAGAACTCGTTAAACTTGGACGTTCATCGAAAAATATTTTTCAATTCTTCCCCGGGACCACGAAAATACAAATCCCCTCTGATCCCTTTCTTTCCGTCCGTCCACAACTTCCACTCGGACCGAATCAAACTTACTCCCCACTCGGCCGCGAACAGTAACACAGAAGAACAATGAACCGTGCATTCATCCGGTTCGACAAACAATCCCGCAACGCAAGTTCCAAACTCTCCGCGGAGCCGAAGAATCCGCAGAGCGAGTTCTCGTCGACGGTCCAGAATCCGGCTCAAACCGCATCGTTCGCGTGCTCCGATTTATCCCCGTGATTTCGCTCGGATAAAATGAATCGTACCCGGTGGACCTATACCAGTGAAACGTCAAAACTGCGACAAAAGAGAGGTAATTAGGGTCGTTAGGGATACCCAGGACAACGAGCTTCTTGCATGACTGCCAGTTTAAGAGAAAATCGGAAAAACGACGAAGTGTCATTTGGACCGTCGAAAATTCTATATAGATCGTCGAAAATCATCTGGATCGTAGAGAATCATTTGGATCGTCGAAAATCATTTGAATCGTCGAAAATCGTTTGGATTGTCGAAAATCTTTTGGATCGTCGAAAATCGTTTGAATCGTCGAAAATTATCTGGAGTCTCTAAAATCATTCGATTCGTCGAAAATGATTTAGATCGTCAAAAATCCTACTTGTATCATCGAAAGTCATTCGGATCGTCGAAAATCACTGGATTGCCGAAAATCATTCGATTCGTCGAAAACCATTTGGATCATCGAAAATCATTTGTATCATCAAAAAATCCCATTTAGATCAGCGAAAATCATTTAGATAATCAAAAATCCTCTTTGGATCGACGAAAATTATTTAAATCGTCGAAAATAACGAGATTGCCGAAAATCATTCAATTTATTAAAAATTATTTGGATCGTCAAAAATCGTACTTGTATCATCGAAAGTCATTCGGATCGTCGAAAATCACTGGATTGCCGAAAATCATTCGATTCGTCGAAAACCATTTGGATCATCGAAAATCATTTGGATCATCAAAAATCCCATTTAGATCAGCGAAAATCATTTAGATAATCAAAAATCCTCTTTGGATCGACGAAAATTATTTAAATCGTCGAAAATAACGAGATTGCCGAAAATCATTCAATTTATTAAAAATTATTTGGATCGTCAAAAATCGTACTTGTATCATCGAAAGTCATTCGGATCGTCGAAAATCACTGGATTGCCGAAAATCATTCGATTCGTCGAAAACCATTTGGATCATCGAAAATCATTTGGATCATCAAAAATCCCATTTAGATCGTCGAAAACCATTTAGATAATCAAAAATCCTCTTTGGATCGTCGAAAATCATTTAAATCATCGAAAATCACTAAATTGCCGAAAATCATTCGATTCATCGAAAATCATTCCATTTATTAAAAATTATTTGGATCGTCGAAAATCATTCGATACGTCGAGGATCATTTGTATCGCGCAGTGTAGGAGAAGTTCGAGCGAACTCAATAACAAGTTACCAACGCGAACGTCGGCGAGGAATGTTACGGGAACGCGAGGCCGCTCTCGTCGAGACGTTTCATCATCATCCGCGAAACAAACACAAGTTTCCCCATTAATGTGTCGTTTCGAAGTTACGATACCCGTAATACACCACGACGATACCACGTATCGCGGAACGCATTCAGACAGCGTGCACGCGACGTATAACGTTATTTGCCGAGAAAACATTAAGCGCAACGCGATCCGAGGCGAACATCGGGCGCATATTTCGAATGGAACGTGATGGGAAGTTATAGGTTAGCGGAGGAACATGAGGTTTACGGTTAGAGCCGAGGGAAAGGGGGGGGGGGGAGTAGTGGAAGGTGTTCTCGATTATTAGCCAGTCGATAACTATTGCGTCGATATTTAACGCTACGACGACCGGTTGAGTTTTGCGAGTAACTTTCATCGATGGATGGGTGTTTTTCTCGAGAATTAACAAGATGTGGCTATTGCCGTGTATGTAAAACAATTTGATAACTTTGTTATATTTGGTAAGTACCAGTTGACAGCCACAAAACGACAGCTGCCGCGTCATCGACCAGTAACAGCTGACATTCTCATGACGCCATTGTGGTGTCATCGGTGGTCATAGTGTTAATACGATTTATGCATTGTAATTTGTGCGTCTTGGCTACGACACCAGGCTAATGTCTTTGCGACACGAAATATTATCTTCGGCGATGAAGATTTGATCCGATAAAGTAAGATTCTAAATTTTTCACGTATTGGACGTACGGAATGTTTTAACTGATAGGGAACACAATGAAATATTTTTTTTTGGTTTTGTTTAAGTAAAATATTACGGGAAAATGAAATATCTTTGGTTATTTGAAAAATGCAGAATCAGAAACATTAATCTTCCTTGGGTTTTGCAGAATGGTTCTAGTAATTCCTGCTCTTACTCCTTTTATGTAAAAAATTGAAACTATTTAATATCTTATAATGTTACTTGGACTATTTTTACATAACGGAGTACTATTAATTGAAGCACTAATTCCTTAAAAGTAAATAAATTTTTAAGCGAAGTATATGTAACATACGTCTGACGCGATGAGTTACTCTACTTAAGAGGTGCAGCCCTCAGCTGTTTTACGATGTTGGTTCCACTTGTTTCATTTTATTTCATTCATTAAATTTATCGTCGATCGATCTCGTGTATCAGCTGTGAATCAACTGTTCAAGTAGTATAACCCATCGATCAACTCAATTCACTCACATTTTGCCCCCATTTTCATCACTTAATAACCTGAAAACGGAGTCTGGAACGCAACATCATTGTTCTTAAATTTCATCTCACTTTTGTCTGTAGAATCCACCCTCTAAAAGTGTCACACTTTTTTACAAACACCCTGTACATTTCTTCATCCAAATTCCATACATCTTGTCCACCAATACCTAAATTACATTCTATTACACCTATTCAACTGTTCCGTACAAACAATGCATCGAGACAAAGCCATGGATAAACTTTCATCATGTTCGATCCTCACTGACGACTATTATCGGTGTCAGCTAGGATCTAATTAGGAAATCAAGTTTCCATCGCGAAGCTGCGTCGCACGTGCCGACTGGACGCAGCTTCTAACAATAAATCACGGGTGTTTCGCCTTTCCCCGCGAGCATCTAATGGCAACAATTGTCCGAAATAACGCGATTACCGGACCCGATGATTTATTATTAGTCGATGCGTCAGGGCATTCCATTAAGTGCGTTAGTCAGCGGCGCGGCACTCTTCCCGCGTCTGAAACCGGCGACTGCACAAACAATTAAGAGAGATGGCACGAGCACGATCGTCTGATAATAATCGTCCGCGGAACGTTACGGCACGGCCAGCCTTGGGAACAGAGGGACACACCAAGAAGACGGACGCGCGGACACGTTCGTTTAATTTCCCTTGGCCCACGTCGACCGTATATTTTCGTACCGGTTTTCACAGTGCGCTCGCGCACGACCGAAGACGCGTTAATCACCGCCGGGCAGAGATCTACGTCTTCTCGCGGTCCCGTTCCAATAGAAAAGTCAAATGCCTTTCCGAATGTTTTCAGTTCAAATATACTGTCGGTTCGGAAAAGCACCGCTTGTTCCTGGGTTTTCGATCTACAATATTACTTTTAGCACAACAATGCGGTATGTAAATTATATTCGCGCCAAATTAGTGTACTTTAAGAATTTATCGACGCGGTGTGGTTTTACTATGTACGATTTGATATCGGGGGCATTTTCGGAAAATGGAAAAAACGATCGATCGTTTTCTTGATTGTATTAAAGAGTCAATAAAAATTTATTTATCTTTTAATATAATCTTTCTGTGTATTATCTAGAAATACTTTAGAAAGTATGCATTTCAGATGATAGTTATTTAAATTAAGGCGTCATTCTACTGTGACACTGGAAGAAATTACAGTTCTTTGGTTACGGTTTTTGTTATAAAAGGAATGTTTTTTCTAAATTGAAGTTTTTTTCCATTTATTGATACATACTTTGAGAATACATCAAATTTTTTTTCAATAGATGTGTGTAATAAGCGCTTCAGAAAAAAGCTCTGACTGCGGACACGATTTTTGAGGAACCGTGCAACTAAAGAAAAAAAAACAAAAAGATTTGTGATCAGTATGATTGTCGGTATGGTCTGAACTTAGAATCACATATTTCCGTTCTTTTAGTCTTATGTTTTACGTTGCAAAATGATTACAAAATTTAGCTAATTTCGATATTTAAACTTCGAACGTCCATCAGTTTATGAATTCTATAGCAATTCAATTAATTCTAGTTCAGGCTATAACGACAGTTGTTTGTTTTAGATGCATGGTTCCTCCAAAATCGTGTCCATAGTCGAGACGTCATTTTTTAAAGCCCGTATTACACCCACCTACTTTGGCAGAAAAAACATCAAAAAAATATTTTAAAACATTTATTGTATTCTCGGAACATGTATTAATCAATAGGTAAAATCATCAGTAAAAACATCCTTTTTGTGACAAAACACATCACCAAAGAATGATAATTGTTTGGGGCGTCACAATGGAATGACTCCCTAACACATTATTTATTTATGCATACACTTGACGCAACAAATTCTCTGTCAACATTCAATTGAATCCGTTATTTTATATTCTATAAATAAATACGTAACCTATATTTTATGAATAAATATATAATTTATATTCTACAAATAAATTTCCATTTAACCGTAATTCTAACTGATTAATAAAATACTATCCCATAATTTAAATGCCATGGCTATTACTTTAGCGTGCACCTAATACACAACCTCGATTTCCCAGACTTTCTGCATTTTTTTTCATCGCATATCAGTAATAAAAATATCACGAAACATTAATCCTCAACAAAAAATCTTGAGTTGTCACGGACACTATCGGGACGTAGACCTCACTCGGCAAAAAATGTAACATTTCTCCCCGAAACAGTTCTCCACAGGAACTAACACGAATGGGTGAAAAAATCACGCGACGAGGAGATTAATTCAATCGAGGCGAAGAATCTCGGGAAATTAAATTTCGGATTGCGTGACTTTCGGAAGGTTTCCGCGCGACGGAAAACAAACACGACTGCCGATATATTTAACCCAGAGAGTTCGACACGTAATACAAAAATACGATCACAAAACGAACATTCGCCACCTTAACGTTAAATAGAAGCTTATTAACAAATTGCGAAAGTTTCTGTTTCTCGTATGAACAATAATTTAAGCTTTGCGTTATTTATGAAAAAAATGTGACGAACACTTATACAGTGTCCTCAAAATTGTGATACAATCGCCCAGATGGTGATTCTACACGCAACAATTAGTTTAAAAAAAAGAATAACATTTTTTCATTTAAGGCTTCGTTTTCGAGATAATCGAATTTGAAAATCTTGATACGCTTGCAATTGAATAGGCCTTGGCTGGCGAGTCTGTTCATTACATTCTGTTTCAACTTGCTACCACGCCAAGTGCAGGCGTTTCAACGTAATTTCCACTGCGATATTCTCGAAAATGAAGCCGTAAACGGAAAGAATTATTTTTTCTTCTTACAGAATCACTATCCCTCCGATTGTATCACGATTTTGGAGACACTGTGTATAATATAGTATAGATCTCAGAAAATTCTGTTGATACATCGCTAATTTAACAATAAGCTAGTATAGTTATTGGTAAATGTTTAACTCTAAAAGGAGCGCAGAAAGGAATTATTGAGTCCACTTGATAAGTATAATAGCAAAGGTTCATCTTTGTACACTCAATCAAAATTCAAACTCAATTATCTCGAGAAAGAAAGAGAGTCTCGAAAAAATTCTATACTACTATCTTGACTTTTTCTTTCCTGTAGACTCCCTACTTTTGTCATTGTACCATCAGTTACGGGACACATTGTGTATGATCTTCTAATTATTTTGAGCTGTGTACTTAACAAAACTTGTTAACTTCCGCTTCGTTCATCCACCAAGATGAAAAATATTATCCGTGATGCCTTTAATATCTTATACCAATAAAAATCTATTATTCATTTCATGTCCTTCTACATTTTTCTTTCGCTTGAAAGAGTGGACGTCAATGAAAAGTTGTTTAACGCTCGTTGAAACATTTATTAAGAAACGACTCGTGTATACGATTATACCTGTTTGATCGATCGACTGCCATCGATATCCTCGAAGAAAATTCAGAACATAAGATGCAAATACAATATTTTTTTAACGGGTCTCATTAATCACGAAGAGGATTGGAATGTCCTTTATTTTTACGGTACTTTCAATCGCCCGTGGATTAATCGTAAAACCAGGTGTAAAATCTTTCAGAGACGTGCTCTTTGTACGCTGCCCATCGATTTTCCGCCGGTGAAAACGCGCCACAATGCTACCTGAGCATCATCTTCGTGGAACGCAACGTGTCGCGCCATAAATAATACCGATATTATTTATGTAAACCGCGTAGACAATTGCACAACAGAACACGGCCATTCTTCTGGGTCAGAGAACAAAAAAAAACAAAAACAAGTAAAAGTCGCAAATTGCTGTGACTGTGATACGGCGGTAAATTTTGGTTAATGGGTCGGGAAAGGAGATGAATATAATTATTGAGAATGGTAAATTGCACAAACGACAAATGTAGGTGCATTTTGATTTTTTTTAATTTCTCCTTTTTCGAGATTCATACCCTTGGACTATGACGTTTTTATGAAACTTTCTCGAGGTTGAAATTCAATTGAGATTTTGAGAAATGGGTCATGGAGAAAAACGCGAGTGTATAGTACGTACTGGAGCCTCTGCACAGCTTTTCAAATAGGAAAATATTAAAGATGGAATTGGAGAGCTTAAAGAGAAGATGTGGTAATACCAAAGAAGATGATTTTTCTATGCTTTAAGGTTATTAACATGATGTAAACGGTACATTTTACAGTAATTGTTTAATAAATGTTTGGGAAGAAAGCTAAAATGTACAATAAAATATATTACACACAAGCTTTTATTATTTTTTATGGATAACTGAGTTTGAAGATTCCTTTGCTGAATGTACATTTGTGTATTACTGACACTGAACTCCTTTGTCTGTCGATTACTGATTATGACTACTTATGGTAAAAATAATGGGAGACTATTAATTTTTTGGAATAATTCGGTACAAATTCAATATTACGATTAAATGGAAACTGAAAATACATAATACATATTTTGGTACCATCAAAGTCTAGTGCAAGTAGAAGTGGCACGTACTAATCAGACTGATTATCTAGTCGTACATAAAAACATGCCCGTGAAATAAATTTTCAAATTCGTTTTTCTCGTAAGCATTCTATTGTATTGATTCTATTGTACATTTTTACCTCTTTCGGCATTTAAACCGTCTGTTTCTCAGTTGTAGTAATGCCTGATAAATCAGTAATACACCACACCCTCGATTGACTAGTCTTCCCAAATTTTCTGCATAAAAATGGTACAGAATGTTAGAAAACAACAGCAGACAGTAACAAAATAGCTAACCACAACAACTTCCCAAATTTTCAATACTCAAACAATATCGTGACAAACACATCACTTCAAGTATCTGTCATTCAAAGATTCACAAGTGAACTCGTACATTCATCGCTTGAATCATTGTTCTACTGTACAGCTTACATTTACAAAATTGCAAATATCACTATTTAAAAATTAAATTAAATTTTCAAAGTATGAAGCTAGCGGTGGCTACGCGCTGCGATTTGTAGCAAACGCTACAACGGGAACTCGGCTGGCAAACTCGCGCTCTGATTGGTCGGGATTTTTCGTTAAAATCTCGGTAACGAAGCCTCAGATTACATTGTTTCTAAAGAAAAACTTGTTCCAATTCACCCCCCGAGTACCCCATTTCCGGGTCGGACAACATTTTTTTTACACCTTGTATATACTAGGACCAGAAAAGTGTCTGGATTATTTAAACACTGTTATAAAATGATTGCATGAAATTAATATCGCAGTATAATTTAAAACAATACCTACAGCCTCTATTAACTAAACACATATATTTTCGACAATTTATGACTTAAAAAACGAAATAAAATGTGTCTGGCTACGTACGGCCTTTTTCACTGTGGCAGTCAACGTGTTAACCGACCATCGAATATCCCCGCGTCTAAGACAGAGTCTGCTAAATAGCCTTACTGACGAGTCCACTATCAGACTCAAGACGAAACGCTCCCTCTCCTTTCCTTTTCACATTTTCCAGTAAACAGATTGCCACCAAACTTATAAAATAATACGCGCAACAAAAAGTGTCCTATCATCAGTCATCTAAATTTTCTTTTCAATATTACAATCTATCGTTATCGGTCATTGTAAGCGGAAAAGAACGACGATCGAGTACCAACCGGAACGTCTTCCTTTTCACCGATTCGTGAACATCACGTCGCGATTACCCGTCACGTTTCCCGTGTTTAACCCCTCCACTCCCTCGAACCAAATCTAATTCCGTTCCATTCGTCCGGCACAGGGGGAGGGGGGGGGGCGCCGTATAACAAAGTCGACGGCATTAGCCAGCTGCTTCCGTTCCATCGAGGAAATAAATCTCGCGTCGCCGTTCGGGATCGGATACCCGATCGTGGAATCGGCCGTTCCTCTCTCTTCGCTCTTCCCAAGACGCGCCCGGTGCAGTTCATTTCACGTGCCTCCCACTTCTCGTGAGTTCGACGTGCGAGATAATATAAAGGGGTGAGGCGATGGTATAAAGAGAGGCGGAAGGGGAGGTTGGAAGGCCGATGAAAATGAACGGAAAGAACAAGAGACGGACCGGTGCACGGAAAGAAGGATTTCACTTCTGGAGTAGACCGTAACACCTGGGTCCATCCCCGAGGGACCCTGTGCCCGACGATGAACGGAACGGAGGGCCATTTATAGAAACTCTTGGATCTATCGCTTGCTATATAATACACCGACCGACTCGTTTCAATTTATAAACGAATCTGTCGTCGGATGATTGATGCGAGAGGATCGAAACTATTCGGTGCAGAAAGAACAAAGGCTGTCGTTGGAATTTAGAAGGGAATGCTGTTTGGTGTTATCGTTGAGATTACGGATATGCTTGTGTTAAAATGTTATGTGGTGATGTCTCAGAAAATGATGCTGGTGTATTTATGACAATTGGATCATGGTAGTGACCTGATTAACACTCGGAGGACGAATGTTTTTGACGACTGAATAGACGAAGGTAGCTGGATCCAGATAAATCCCCAATCACATCTGTCTCTGGATATCTTTTGGTCAGATTTCTTTAGAATGTAATAGTCTCCTCAGAAGACGCTAATATAAATAACTGCACTCTTTTGATAGTTTCTGCAGGCTGTAAGGGTGCGTGAAGTTTTTGAAATCCTGGGTTAGAATGGATCCAGATATCCATCAGGTGGTTAACAGGTGTTTAACTCGCGATTAATACACGATTAACTCTACTGGGGTCCTTAATTCGGTTATACATTCGAAGTAATGACAAGGAAAGAGAAACAGGCAGATCAATGACAATTTCAATGCAGATTTTGGAAACCTAAAAATATGTCTAAGGAACCCAGATTAAGATTAAACCGAAAAAGAGAATACACTCGATTAACACGTTTAGTGACATCGAGATCATTACAGCCAATAGTTCTCGACTTGTCAATGGTATCATGGAGTCCAGAGATGTAATCATCAGAGTTAAAGAAGGATCAATCCATGTCTAATCCCACGTCGTCGACACTTAACACTCGGGAACTTAACCATATGACATCTTACGAGGTTTTACAAAGTCACTACTGTATTGTCTACTATGAACACCGCCTTCAAAGGCAATTGAGGCAACGTAAGCCCACACGCAGTAGAAAGGCGACACTAATTTATGGACCGATTTTCTTTAACAATAGTCTTTTGTGCAACGTCCTTCGTAGCATGCGTGGCAGCTGAAGTAACAGGGTTAGTAGGCGTCGCGTGATTCGAAAACAAGTCTGACTTAGTTATTCGTCGACATTTTTAGCCCTATCAACACAGTCGTACCGCCTAAACTCTTTAAAAGAACCAATCGTCTACCAAATCCAATAAATCGGACAATTAGGTCAATCAGAGCTTCGTAAACTTGGGAACTATCAGAATCTCGTTAAAGTTTCACTTGAGATCTCCCTTGTTGTCAGAACAGAAGTTTTTATTCGAAGAACTCTGTAGCATCGAGAATCTTATGAACGATTTCGATACTTTGTCAGTAACATACGGAGACCCTTCTCAGTTGGTTAAATGATCTGAGAGTATTACAAGGCGCTACCAACGTAGAACGTTCCACCAGCCAGAATCAAAGGACACCACGATACATTGGAATAGATTACAGAGTCCTGATCCCTCTAACAAACCAATTATAATCCGGACTAATTAAGAGGCTACATAGTATAACTACGAGGGGAAATGTTGGACGGATATCAAGTAATATTTTTACTGAGAAAAATTCTTTTCATTAGAAAAAGATTGGGTACATTGGAAAGGGCAGATTTTTGTTTATAAAACGTTAAATGTCCATTAAAAAATGCGAACAAGTGGCGTAGTGGCTGTTTCCACATGAACGTTTTTCAAAAAAGGCGTCTACGGTAACCATCATATTTGAGTTTTTTTTATCAGAAACAAATAAAGAAAAATTATTCTGAAAGTAGACAAACACTAGTATTTATCCTAACCGATTTTTATTTCTTCAATTTTTCGAAAAATGACGGACATCTGAACACAGTCGACTATGTAATAACACTACCATAATAAACCCACGATGTTTAAACAAAATCGTACGACAAAAACTAGGGAATCAAGAAACCCTCTGCTAAAGTTCAAGTAAACCGGTCCCGCAAACAGTTACCGTTTTTAAAAACGCCAAATCGAGAAAAACGCTTCTGAGGTTTCACCTGCGCGCAAGGGACCGTTCGACTAGGTGACTATTACGGGCTGTAACTTCGTTAATTTCACGAATTTTTAAATAATATTTTCAAGGAATACTGTTTGGAGGTACAACTATCGAATAAAAAAATATTTTTCAAAGACTGATTTTTTTCACCTAGGTCTATGTAGTCCCATAAGTGATCCATTCAACGCGGCTGCCTAGAGACGTGTGTACCACGCGAACCGATATTTATTTGTAGCCTGACCGTGTGCACGCACAGATAGCGGCTGCGACTCGGCCAGACAAAAGGGACGTGCATAATTAAGAGCAATTTACGACGGTGACATCGTCGGCTACGAATAATTTACGACACCATTATATTCGATTTTTCTTGGAAGCGTCGTATTGGCGCGCGCCGTTCCGCTCGTTTCGCATGCTTTTACAAGCTGCCGACGTTCCCGTTGCCCGCCGCCCCGGTTCCGCAATAGGCTTCCATCCGACGTCGTAAACCCACCCTATCTTTAGGGACGTAAAGCGAGGATGGAAGAGGCAGGATCGGGGCGTGTCACGTAACGCGCGGCTCGTCACGTCCCGTCATCTTGGGGACTGGTGAACGTGACGACCCCCGTGACTCGGAAAACGTGCGGGTAAATATTTAGTCTGATCGCGCCGCGACACGTGACCAGAGGCTCCGGAGTTAATTTCTTCTTTGCGCCCGTGACTACAGAGGATCCGGAATATTTCCCTGTTACACCTTATAACAGACTCCTGTTTACCGGGGTGAACGAGGATTTCGCTACGCTCGGAGTTGGACACAATTATATTCGAATAGTAGATAATGAAAAGCACCACTGTCTAAAAGCGTTTTCTCACGTCACTCACTCAGGTATTCAGAGAAATACGTAAAGAATAATATTCGCAACGGTAGCTAATATTTCGCGGCGATAGATTCGCAATAGTTTAAAAGGCAAAGCGTCTTATGAGATTGTTCACACCGATACGAAAAATTTCCGCAAAAAATTATCTATAAAAAATCTGTCGCTGCGAATATTTCGCGTTAGTTTGTGGGAGCGTTACAAGTATAAAAATATAGTGATCATAAGTAGAGTGTTAGGAGTTCGTTATTGACCCTTTAACGCCTGGACCCTGAAATTATTATTTCAAAATTATGAGTCTGATATGTACGTTGTACGTTGTTATTTCGAAGTCGGAAGTGTCGATATTAACTGGACTTATTCTTCTGTATTATTTTATTTATTTTTAGTGGGAATACTCGAATTTCCCCAACCTAAAACGTTGCTATCTACTTGCACGTTACTTTACGACTGTTCCGAATGTATTCTATTCAAGTAGTAAGTCTGGTTACAAATGTATTTCCAAAGCAAACAAAATGACAGAACGGCACCCATCCGGAATAGTCGTAAAACTATTATTACCATTAAATTCACGGCGTATTTTAAGAAACGCGTACAGTCTAATGCACCGACCCCGGGGTTCCAAGGAAAGTGATTGACGATGCGTCGTAAAACTCGCGCTTTCGACTCGCAGAGTCGAATATTTTTAAACGACCGATTCGATAACTTTTCTCGCGAATGGATTCGTCGTTTCCACGAATTTTTCTTTTTTGTAACCCATTAGGCACGGATCCGCGGCGGGCTGCAGCATGTGCGCGTATCTTAACAAAGCTCCGATGCAAGGCGAGAGAGGCGCGTGGTGGAATCGGCTTGCGTAACGCACGTCCACGATGCACGCCACGCCGGCTGACCCACATGCGGGGTCTTTATTTAAACCGGTTTCCTACTCGGCGTTCTTTAGTGCCGTCTTTCGGCTACAATTTCGCTAAAAGAGTCAACGGATTCGAGTATCGCGCGTCGCGACGTCGACGACACGATTCCTCGCCGAACGGAGAGAAAAGACTTCGATTTAGAGCTCTCGAACAGTTAAGAGGTCATTCTACTGTGAAACTGTGGAAAAATTGTTTTTTTTTTTAAGGCATTATTAAAAAGTACACAGTTGGGGACATAAGTATTCGTACACACTTTAAAACGGAACAACTTTTTTTCAAATTGGGCCGAGTGACTTGAGTTCTTTTGCGAAGTTAGGAACATTAGTTTACTAAATGATGTTTAAAATATAATTTGAAAAAGTAGTAAAGGTTGCTTCTTACAACTTTTTTATTTGGGACTGTAATGAAAATTTAATAAATACATATCGAAGATTTATGTTAGTTATATATATGTTGAAAATTTCATCAAAATCGGTTAACGTTGTTATGAGATACAAACGATTGAAAATTGGACCAATTTGAAAAACGTTGCTCCGTTTTAAAGGGTGTATGAATACTTTTTTCCCCCATTGTATGTATTTAAGAATATAGTGCAAAATTTTCAGAACAAATCCCCATATTTGTACACTCATAACCGATAGATTGTAAGGAAAGACATGTATGAAAAATTGGATCTGAACTTTAAACGTATTTTTATTGAAACGTCATTTTTCTAAGTAATGTAACTGTAATTCAAATGAATTTAAAAAACAAAACAAAACCATGCGAAATGCATGTTTTATATTGGAAATCGTGGTCGATAGATTTTTAAGGATGTGAGTACTTAAATAATTTATGAAGTTCATTAACTTATCGGTACATGACCCCCACCGTAATGAAAATATATTGACTCTCTTGAATGGGAAAATCATAATATATTTGTGTTCTTTACTCAATTTTAAAGTAATAGCAGTTATTAATTCTAGAATCATTCATTGCTATGTTTATTTGAAAGCCTGAACAGATAACTTTCAATTCTGGACCACTGTGTGACGCAGGGAAAATGAAAAAAAATGTTCAATCAATCGATCTGAAATTTTCACGTTATTCTACAAACATCTTTTTTCTAGAAAAATGCATAATTTTTACACTATAGAAAGGTTAAAAAATGCAGGTAATTCGATGATTCATAGTTAAGCACTTGTTATTCTTTAATTATTATAATAATTCTGGTACGGGCGATAGTAACACTCACACTAATTAAGAATCTTCTGTCCATTCTTAAAGGAGTCATTAAACGTTTAAAAAGTGTTAAAAATATAATAAAACCAATTAGCAACAAGACAAGTATCGCTTAAGTATATTATTAAAAAAAATGCATACTTGAAACAATCACGTTTACAATTAGCAACGATATGTAATCAACAGTTTTTTCTTCACCCAACGTCCATTTATATCATATATTCATACTACACTCGCATGTTAGGAAAGCTTGTAGTTTAATTTACAAATAAGTTCGTGATTTTCTTTCGTTCTCAAAAATTTACATTTTAATTTGTAAACCGTTCCCACCGAATATCGTGTGTGGTACGCGTGTAATCTCGAAACAAAGCGCGTTTAAAACGTACCCTAAACTCACGGGGCTGTGTACAAGCCGTCACCTGAAATATGGCTCCCAAAGTGCGAGCACTTGCTCACCGGCGCTACGTACGAGTGTTTCAACTATTAAAACGGAATTTAGACCGAGCGTGCTGCTGGTGTGTTTCCCCCTTGCCAACTACGACCCGCGTTAAACGCTTGTGCCGCTATTAAACGACAGTATACTTTTCTTCCCTTTTGTAAATAATCGTTCAACGCCGCTTCCTCGATTACGAATCGTAAGAGACACAATTATCATTTTTATAGACCGTGTAATTAGAACCGAATAGTGAGTAAGAAATGTGTATAGCTATTTATATTGTCGTTAAGAACGGAAGATTAGGGAGAACAGATGAGAAATAAAATGGTTCGCCTTGAACCACTATTCATTTCTCATGCTGCTGTATTATGCTTGAGATATATAAACGTTTGGGCGAAACGCTTCGAAAATATACGTGAACTTTGAAGTCTTTTTACAATCCTCGGTTTCTATTCTATTATTTCTCAAACAAAAAATAGTTCTTCGATATTTTTAAGAGATATTTTTAGGAGAAAGATCATCATGCATAATATGGTTTGATTTATATACATAATGGCATTAAAACAAAAATAATATATGTAATGCAATCAATTCTCTAAAACCAATAGTCTTTTTTTCATTTTTCTTATATTCTAAATTGCCTTTCTTTTTCTATTTAACATTAACAATTACCAAAGCAATCAACATGACTGGTTAGTGCACTCTTATAACGATGATTAAAATGTCACAACAATGCAATGTCTCAGATCTTCTACAATTTTGTTGCAATGTGCAAGTGAAGAAATTAGTTGGTTTATAAATTTGCATATTTTCAAAAGTTTGTCATGTTTATCAATCCGATAGAAACAGATTCTAAAGATGTTCGAATAAGTACCCACCTTTATGAAACTGTGTTCAATATTATAATAGACAACGGATACAAGTGAAATTTTATTATACCGATTTTTCAACTGCTACTGTAGCACCCTATACATTATTCGGTTTATTCAGTCTCGATGACGAGGGAAATATTTTCCAGACGACACAATTTGCTCGCGTCCACGCGAAAAAATGTCTTTGAGGGGGCACGCGGAGTTTAAGTGCTGCCGAGCGGGTCAAATCAAATCAAGTCTTCCAGTTCACCCCGCCATTCCTCCGAAATCGTTTCCTAATGTCTCTAACAAATAAACGCGTCGACGAGCGCGAACAGAGAATCGAAGCCCCCTCCCCGCGTTTTCTTCCAAACAAAGGAGGCGAGCGCACCGTGGTAGAACAAACTCGCGGAAACGCGCCGGCGGTGCGCCGAATTCCGTGAAACGTGACAAACGAAGAGGAAGAATCGAGAGGAAAATAAAAGGAGGGAGGCTGCTAGGAGAAAGCTGAATGAACAGACGGAATTTTCCTCGATCCGTGAAGACACTTTTCTGACGATAGACAAGCATTCTATTGCTGTATGTCCACGTGAGAGTAACCCTTAGTGGTTAGAATTAGAAAAGCTAGAGCTTCTGAAATGGAATAGCTAATGAACATTATCGAGAGTAGATTAGATTCTTGAAAGTAGAAGTGACACGTAGTGAGGAATACTGAACTTATTGGAGAGTTGCTTGCAGGTACGTGTTTATTGGTAAATTCTATTCTGAAAATAAATTCTGTATTCTTGATTGTGTTACTCCCAGGAGTAAAAGCAACACCGTGGTTGATAGTCATTAATGGATTGTAAGTGATATCACACCACATGCCCACATGAAAAAAGCTTGGGAGAGGTGCACTTGAGAGACTTACACACTCGGCCATAAGTATTAGAACACTTAGGAAATGTGAAACAAACTTGAAGAATCGTTAGAAAATTATTTATGACGCTGCATGCATACTGTCGTCAAAACACTAAATCTCAGTTGTTAATAAGTCATACAATTAGTGTCAGATCGTAACTTCTATGGGATAATTATTGTCAAGATTATTAGTGGACAATGAATCTTCTAAATTGGCACAGAGAGTGCTACGTATTCACATGAGCCAATATAAAAAATATCATATTTAAAAATATTTATTACGTCTTTGTCCACTTGATAGAGGACTCTAACGATTTATATTCCCCAGAGTAGATTTTTCCACGTGTTGTAAAACAGTGGCACACAGTGTTATCTTCAGGCCTATATCCCCTAATTAATCCTATTAATAGCTTCCTCTCGACAACAACATTTCAAAATTTCCACGGACGAAAATGCTAAATATCCATTCTTGCATCTTTATCCACTTCAAAGTAGACTCTAGCAAGTTGTACTCTCCAGAATAGAATTCTATCCACTTGAGAGTAGACTGCAGCCAGTTACACTTTCAATAATGTACTTCTATCCACTTGGGAGTAGACTTTGGCAAGTTATACTCTCGACAGTAAAATTGTATCTACTTCAAAGTAGACTCTAGCAAGTTGTACTCTCCAGAATAGAATTCTATTCACTTGAGAGTATACTCTAGCAAGTCATACTCTCTCGAATAAGATTTCATCCACTTGAAAGTAGACTCTATCGATTTATACTCTCAAGAGTAAAATTCTATCCACTTAAAAGTAGACTCTAACAGGTTAGACTCCCAGAAGTCCAATTCTCTAAAGTATCGTAAAATAATAATTACCAAATGTCTTCAGGCCCATATGCACTAATCAAGTCTACTCTCAACGGCAAGTCTCGACAGTGAAGCTCCCAAATTGACATGCGGCATAAGATTGTTGATTGCAAAAAAAAGTCGCGGTACTGGCGCGTGTAAACCTTCGAACGTCTCATGTCACTCCATAGAGATCGTTCTCACGAAGAGTACCACCTACGTTCCCCGAAGCATCATTTCCATATCGCCAGCACGATTTCTATCGAGGAATTTCTATGGATCGAGGTAGAAACGTGGACGGCGTCAGGTGCACCGATTCGTCGACGGAGACACACGAGAACCGGCGACACCGGATAGGGGGTAAAAGGAACCCGATTTATTGTATCCCCCTCCCAGCGACGCGAGACGCAGAGTTCGTCGCTCTTGATGCGTCATCATTCGCGAATTAGAGGAATTCCTGCGCCTCGAATAGTGGCTGAATTCTGGTATACTTGGCGGATGATTCGGGGCACGGATATGCTTGAGCTGAAACTTTGTTGACGGACTGAAGAGGAAAGTGGAGACGTTAGTGTAATGTCTCTTTGTAAAGAATCTCAAAGGTAAGTAGTCTATAAGTAATTTAAAAATTAAGTTCCCAGTTTTCCGTTCGAACAATTGCATCGGTTGAGATTGTAATAAAGCTGAATTATTGATTAATCAAAAATAAGTATCGGGTGCGCCGATAAGCAATCTATTGTATTTTGTCGAATTTTATATTTGAGTTTAAGAAATAAAAAGGCTATGCTACTTTAGAAATATTCATCCTTGTTCTGAATCATATCATGATTCATCGTGTCATTTTTTTCTTGAGAACGTGACATGTTTTGAATTTGTAGTACGTTACTATTTTGTTAAAACAAGATAGTAAATCATCGATTGGTACACACAAGACTTTTCATCCGGTATTATTGTAAGAACAGTATTATCAAATGATAATCATAGGTCTTCAAAGAAAATAGTAATTTATATGGATCTTTGTACGAACTTACAGCATTAAAATTTTCAAAAATTAATTTTTGCATGTAGATTTACTTTTTCTATCTATCGTTCTATGTATTTATGTTCCTGTATGCGGAACATGAGATGACAGACAATTAATTGGTAAAATGAGACAAGTATGCCTGGCCAGTAACATAGCAAATGTCTAACTTTCCGGGAAGGAACCTACACAGAGTACAAGACAGAGTGATATTACTGGATTATTAACGTCAGGAAAGCTTGCACACGTCCCTTTGACAAGGAGCGATTAGTTGCATATTTAATGAAACACACATCGAAGGGGATGGACGTATTATCGTCACCCTTTTTCGTGGTAACGCGGCGAATGTGGATGACTATCCCAATCAATATTTCAGTATCAGTGCTGTTCGCTACAGAAGGAATATTTTAGTGAAACTTATACTTGTACATCGATATTTTAAATAAATCACTGAAATAGGCTTTCGCGGAAAACTATGTTCTCGAGTAAGGAAAACCCATTGCTCTATAAAAATTGTCATTTTTTCATTCCAATACAAAAAATTGAAGTTCCTATCGCTTACTAAAGAAAAAAAGTTTTAACGTGAAATATATGCCAGGAAAACGTTAAGTCTTAAACAGTAATAAAAAAAAATTAATATTGCGTAATGCATAAAAAGTGTTTGCAGAAGAAAGTAGTTTCACTGTATCTAATTATTACGATTATGAAGAATTTAAGGAAAATTATAGAAATATTTTAAACAAAGTGGCAATAAAACTATTAATTCCGGTACAGGTAAAACTTTAATTCCGTAATAAGAATCCCAGTTTTACCGATTTTTAAGTTCGTAAACTATTTTTTATTATGAAGCTTCCAGCTATAATCCATACACATGGAGACTTACTCTGATTATCAGTGTCGGTTAGATTTTAATAGTTACATACCGAGTTGATGGCTGTCATACTGCTAATTCGACCTGGATCTGTGTCCACTAGCCCGTTGTCACTCTACAACAAAAATGAAAAAAATTGTCAGTTGATACTTAGAATTGTGAAGCCATTTACAAATCGTAATCGATATCGTTGATTAAGAAAGAGGTAAACCATGGTCACAATTAAATAAGCAATATCAGCTACATATCCTTAGACGCATTGTTACGCATTAAGAACCGCGATATTTTTGTCAATTAAATTTAAAATTGTTAAGAAAGACACTTTATGTATTACAATCTAAATCATTCCTATTAGAATAATTTTTCATTTCGATGATCAAGAACCTAAATGAAACCCAGACAAATAATTATAAACGTATCAATGAGTAATTTCTTCCTTCTCTCAAATTCTACATTTTCTCTAATAAAAAATAAAAAATTTACAATCAATAATATTTATAAGTGTTCTCCAACAAGGATGGAAAAACATATTGAATCCATAATCATTTTGTCAAGAAACTAGTGGATTACTCACTTTTATTTTATTTCCTTCTTTTAAACATCATACGTATTTCCCAACAACTAACATGAGCGTGAAAACATAGGTGAAAAGAAAATGTGCAACTATTAATTGAATGCGTCCGAGTCCCGGTTAAGCTTCTCAGCGACTCGAAAATGGCAACATGAAAATTCCTCGCGTCGCGAGTTCTCAAGAACGAAGTTAAACGCGGGGTGGCGCGAGTGCACTCGGCGTTCGACATTCCTTCTTTTCTTTTTCATTTTTAATCGTCGTCGGTCGCAATTAAAATTTCACCTCGTCGAAAATTTTCCTCATTCGGCCCTCGACGCCGCCTCGTTAAATCCGGTTATTAATTAGGCGGCGCGAGCGTCGTTGGAATACCATCGAAACTTCCCTAAATGTAATTGTATTTCGTTTACGAGGAACTTGACTACTGAACACTTTTCTTATAATTCCAATAACGTTGCAATATTTGCAAAGAAATACAAAATAACTCGTCCGTTGATACAAGTGTTTGTTTTAATGATTTGCAGTCTCGTTTCGTATACTCTGTCTAGTGTTCAGCCAGTGATGTGAAAAACTTTAACTTCCAAAAGGACACGCGATTTTCTTCATGACATTTTATATTTTCGAGTCAGAATTTGTATATACTTGTCATAGTGCTATACTACGAATAATAAGCGACCTCTCTGGAGTCTAACAATAGGCTTCCCGTATTCTACAAGTTAAGAAATGAATCTACTCTGAAGATGGGAGAAAAGTCACGAACGATGAAATTATGTCCGAAAATTCATTTTCAAGTTATTACCGGTCAAAAATTCGGGCCAAAAACCAGGAAATCTGCATACAAGCGGTAAGCGTAGGCAACGACAGTACCGACATCTACACTGGCGTCACCTAAAAAAAACACCTTTGCTTCGTAGCCAAATAAATGATGTATAACACCTGCACACGAGTCTCGACTATTTTTTTGACACTTTATAAAAAACACACACGAATTGTTGTACCATATTAAACTTTGTTACTCGTTCAAATCCACAAGGGAGGCCACATCACGCACAGAATAAACACTAGATAAACTGATTGAAACCAAACTAAAATTCGTTACAATAAATTAAATTAACACTACAGAAAAAAACAAAGATGCACTGTGAGTTATTTCGTGCCAACCAAGATGTGTTCGCGTTGACGACTGCAACTAAACTAAGGAAATGTTATTCGAATCCCACGCAAAGGACAGAATAGTAATAAAATTTGTAAACAGTGAGTGGATATAGTACTGCGTGTTCTTCGTCAGCGTCGCCAACGCTCGTGAACGACCTGCAGATATTTATGACCTACAGAACTTTTTTTTTCTGTTCGAGCCGGGATTGTTGTGCCCTACGGTTACCACTTGTATGCAGATTGCCTGGTATCGAGCCTTTCTGACCTGAAGTTTTAACCGTTAATAACATAAATACGAAGCCTTCAAGAGAATTTTATTATTCTTAATATTCGTTGCAACTTTGATAGGGAGAATCATCCCTTATTCTTTGCGATACTAGTAGCCCAACAGCCTGCATACAATTATAATATCATTTATAAGTATTCTATCATTATATGTGTTATAAATATTATATTATATTATTAAATATATTACAATTATTATGTAAGTTATATGTATAAAACAGGTAGGAGAAGATAAACGAACTCGTTATGTTATTCCGAAGATAAAATCTCCAACACAGAGAATTATTTAATTTCAGCCGACAAAATTTAAGAAACAAAACAATTTTTTGAACATTGTATCAATTACTTGCTTTTATGAATAATTAATGATGTTTGATTTCACGAGTTTCTGAAGATTTTTCTCAGAGTAGACAGTATGTTTCTTCCATGTTATTCGAATAATTGCATACGCAAATGAGAAAAGAAAATATATTACAAAATACCCAATTAACTGCTTTATTTCTTAATTTATGTCGGTAAATGTGTATTAAAAAATTATTTACTTCGTCTGGTATAATTATTTCATTCATTGTTCTAAAGTATTCAGTTTTTAGTTACCATAAAATTGACACAATTAACTGAAGTGATGTTATCGTTCTATCTTTACAAATTTAATAAATAGAACATTCTGTTTAAACAAATACTTATTCAATAATTTCTCTTGTCCGACATAATTATTTCATACACTGTACTGATGTTTCTTTGTTCCATAATTCATTTGCACTTAAATTGAACCGCGAAATAAAATATGTCGATGTAACCAAAGTGCAAGAAGCATTCCCACGTGGAGCAAGGAACACTATTAACGTTGGTCGGAGTTCTTTCCGTTTCTCCAGAGGGGGTGGTGGGACTTCCGACTCAAAAATAAAATACAACCCAGTTTTCGAGTCCTTCAAGGTTTCCCAATTCTTGCCAACTTTCGGCCCCACCCTGATGGCACGTCTTCGAGCTATTCAGTTGAGTAACGTTCGCTACGCGCATTTAATTTTTCCGCGCTGCCGTTTAAAGCCATCCGTCTTCCCTAATGTTCATCTCGCGGCCGCCCAATAAGAAACTGGGCGTTTCGCCGGGAAAGCTAATAAATTTTCGCACTGAAAATAAACGAAAACTCGCGAAGCGGTTCGTTTCGTTTTTAACGGCTGAATCACTTTCGTTGGATTTTAAGTAACATGCTTAAGACACTTACGATTCTGTACATTAAAGATTTTTCGTTTCAAGCCAATCATTTTTTCTTCATATGTCATCGAAGACTTACATTTCTAAATATAGAAAATGACTGAAGTGATCTTATGATACTATACGAATAAAAAGAAATCCAAATTCGTATTAATTCTATAGATTCCAGAGAAAATCTAGATCACAGAGTATATAGCAAAGAATTTTTAACAAATTCGCTACGTGCGACACAGATCACTTTATATGTCCCCTTCATTCTCTTCTGTGGAACGTTCTTACTTTCTCGATTCGATATTAAAATACATAAAAAAGAAATAATGGCCACATAAAGTATAGGTGAATATCGTAAAACACATTCTGTTTTCAAAAAATAAACTGTGCTGACATAGAATTTAGAGCGTAGCCATACATATGTGACGCTTGATATGGTTATTATCGTATTAATTTCTTTTTTATGAACGCATTTGGTTCACTTAGAAATGATCATTCACATTAAACATGGCAATTTTGGAAACAGTTCTCCCTATCGTATTCTTCGATTCATTCACGATTAACGCAAGAGTTAATCGTGTGCATTATACAAAAATGGAACCCAAAAGGATGGTAAAAAACTACGAATCACAGAAGGATCACTGCCCAAAAGGAGGGCCAGGACAGCGTGGGTCCGTCCAAAGTTTGACACATAAATTCATTCGAAAATATAACATCCAGTCTCTTCATTAACACTTACATTTCAATCAGACCAGGCCTACGTATCCTCTACTTTCAGTCACCCAAGATTCACACTTACTACAAACATTCACACGCATATCTTCCATTCTCTACATATACCACGACTCGTTTGCCTCAATACGTCCAATTGTTTGTTCCCTCGAGACAGCTTCCGATCACTCACTTGTTAATCGTGTCCATTACACAAAAATGGAACCCAAAAGGATGGCAAAAAGCTACGAATTAAGGAAGGATCAGAGGCCAAAGGGAGGGCCAGGACAGCGTAGGTCCGCGCGAAGTTTGAAGCGTAAATTTATTCGAGCATAACTGATCTGGCAGACGTTCAAGACGGACGCCTCACCTACCCGGAGAGGAAAGGAGAGGAGTGACAGAGAGAGTCCACCACGCTGTTTTACGATCAAAGTTCAGAACGACATTTGCACCGAGGCTCTTTCGGCCCCGGTTTCGTGGCCGACGATGTCGTCGCCTTTGTACTATTTCTTCCCGGTGGTGCTTCCATTCCGACCTCCGTCTCTGCCATGCCCTTCCCCCCACCTTACCCTCCATCAACCCTCCCACGACCCAATATACGCTTCGATGATTCCTGGGAGCGAGTACGAGGGCAGTTTCCGTCGAGCTGCGAGCATAGAATTTCCATCTCGGTAATCCTGACCGGTTTTCGCGTGACCCCAAGGAAGCCGCCACCACCAATGTTACTTGAGATCGAGGCGAGGCCCGAGGCACCGTTTCCGTCTGGATCGAAACGCGCGAATGTTTTTTCACCACGTTGGACAAGTTACGAGTCCGAGTTAACGGAGACGACCGGGTATCTCGGTCAGGTCCGTTCGTTGTTTCGACGACGTGCAATTGTACGACGATGGTTTTATCAGCCTTTCCTGTTACTGGGGTCAAGATGAGAATCGCAGAGGATTTGATGATTACACGAAATTTATTTCCACACGGCTGTTATTTTCATTGCACCTGATGGTAGGTATTATTGAGTTTTTGTGCGTCGAAATATGTAATATGTCTTGTAACTGTTAAAGCATCTTGAAATTTTCGACTCCTGTATTTCAGATTTAAGACTAAATTAAAGCTAGTATATTTCAGGGTATTGAAAGGGAGTATTACACTACAGAGAGAAATTCTATACCTACATTTGTACACATGAAAGTTTTGTTATTGTTTCATAGCTATTCGATCAAAACATATAAGAAGCTTGGATAGTTTTTAGAGTTTCGAAACGCTGTGTAGTCTGAATAAATCGAGGGAACGTAATTGAAAATAGCAAACCCTGCGAGAATTTTGATTGAGAGAAATAGAGTGTAATAATAAGATTCTGGGCAATAATAGATGTTGTTTCAACCTAATTAAATTAATACACATTTATTTAAATATTAATATAAAGTAGACATTTTCATAGCGTTGATAGAAATGTAGAAAACTTTCACAGGATGGATTCTACATGCTGAACTAACAAGGGTAGGCTGCAACATTTAGCATAGGAATCTTGATGAATCTCATGTATGCGTAGTGTAGGTGTAGTACTTTAGCATATGTCTCAATGTCGGGTATCACACCCAAACGTTTCCAAAATATTAACAGAAGAGGATATTGAATCAGTGGAAAACTTGAACGCTAGCTAATGATTTTAGGGGTTTTCGTATTAAGTTTGTACGGTTTTATTTTATTTTACCTACAGTGAATTCAATTTTCGACAGACAGAGAAAATGGGGGAAGGCCAATTTCATGTAAGAGATACTACAGCAATTGTTAAGTACTGATAAAGATTCTTGAAGACTAACGGCTGTTTCTTCTTCGTACATGTCACATATTAACACTTTAACTGCCACGTCACCCAAATATGGGTGACCCGTACATTGAAAAGTGTCTGGATTATTTAAACACTGTTATAAAATGTTTGCATGAAATTAATATCACAGTATAATTTAAAACAAGACCTACAGTCTCTATTAACTAAACACAAATATTTTCGACAATTTATAACTTAAAAAACGAAATAAAGTGTGTCTGGCTACGTATAGGCCTTTTTCACTGTGGCAGTCAACGTGTTAATTATTACTAGACTGCGAATGTTTACATATTTGTAACATAGCCTAACCTGCGAGATATAGTGAAATCAGGATTTTAAGAAAGTTTAATACTATTTATGTAGTACTTGTAACGCAGGAAAATCCTTAGTACAGGTAATAAATTTTCGAGACTCAACCCGTTAGAAGGAAACCCAGATCAGATCAATCTCAGAGTACAGAAGTCGAGAAAACACTCGAGACAAGAAAAACTGCCAGTTGGCTCATACCTACAACTATAAATCGAGTTACGTTCTTCTTTTTTCACTAATGTGTAAAGTTAGACAAAAGGCTGCAATCGCTAAATTATTACGGCCCCATGCCACATCGGTGGAGCTAATGGTAGGTGACACACGAAGCGATAAAATCGGCGCGAGATTTATAAGTGTCCGCCGCCGCGAGGAACGAATACAAAGTTGCAGACCACGGCCAGGAGTTTCGGCCGAAACGAGGGGAAGGGGGCACGTCGTAAAAGGAATTATGACCGGGCGTTAATTTACGGCTGAGCACCGAGCGAGGATCGACCGCTTCTCGTCAGCGACGCTACCAACGGGGAAACGAAACCGTCTCCCAGCGAGTCGAGAATTTACGAGAGCCAATTATCGACCTGCACTGACCTATTTACTCGGAGAATCGTCGAGCGATCCTTTAACGTTCTAAATTCACCCGTAATCTCGAACGGTATCGCGACTCTGTTTCGATCGCAGAATCATAGAGAGGCTGAATCTTCGTTTTACCGACTCGACCATTTTTCCTTAACACTAAAACTACCAGTGTTAAATGTATACTAAATTAACCGTCCGCGACCACGATTATTTTGACTGCTTCTGCCCCTCGTCACCACGAGTCTTTTATGTCAAGACTTATTTTTTTTATCTCATAGTCTTCCAAAAATGTTAAAAGGTGCTTTTTAATCACCATTCCTTCGTTTCAGAGGTATTTAAGAGCGAAATTTCGCTTCTGCTATAAAAAATCCAGATGGGTCACGGAGGGTTCATTTAGTATACATTTAACACTAATTTTATACAAATATACGTAATATACAGGGTGGTCCCGAAATGATGTGATTCTACATGCAAAAATAAGTCGAAAATGGAGAATAACATTTTTTCGTACGATGCTTCGTTTTGGAGAAAATCGAATTGAAAGTCTGATGGATACGAGTGCAATTGAATAGGACTTGGCTGGCGCGTCTGTTCGTTGCACTCCGTTTCTACTTACTACTAATGACGAATACACGCGTTTCGAATTAATTTCCAAATTCGATTTTCTCGGAAACGAAGCCTCTAATGCAATTTTGTTATTCTTAATCTTCCTCTTATTTTCAACCGTACTATTCTCCTGACCTCACTTATACCACAAATTTTGGCCCATACAGCATACACTACCGTTTGAAAATTTCTAACCGCTTCAGTGTTTATAGTTACAGATTCGTGGATCGATGAAAATGAAACGTAATTTTGAAATATGAAATTGTAAATTTGTACAGTTTTCAGCATTAAAACATAGGTTGATGTATGTAAACACAAAAAATGAAAGTATTCGATAATGCCTGTATTAATCATAATAATGTAAAAACTATATTACAGTGCCTGTTAGATAATAATGAGCACTTATATATTTTGAGTTCTTTAACTATTCTAATTATTCTGTCTCTTACTTTATACATACCCTGCGTTTAAAAGTTATGAAACTATCCAAGCTTCTTAGTATGTTTCGATTGAGTAGCTGTGAAACAATAACGAAACTTTCATGTGCACAAATATAGGTATAGTGTTTATCTTTGTCGTGAAATACTGCCTCCCAATACGCTGAACTATAGGACATACTTGTTCTAATTTAATTTCAAGTCTAAAATACAGGAATCAAAAATTTCAAGATAGTTTTATAGTTACAAGATGTACTGTATGTCTGCAACGGTACAATTAATAACACGAATTATAGAAGGATATGAGTGTCCAACGAAAGCTAATCATCCAGATGTATTTATCTAAAAATATTACATAATTTTATATAACAACAGATCATGGTAGAGATATAGAAGATTATCATTAAGGATCAAGTATCGTCCAGAACAAACATTTGGTTTTAAATCATTCCTTACTTAAACGATTAATAACAATTACACACTGCAATAAAATCGTCCTCTAATTACAGTCATGTATCCTGACGTTCGGTATTTGGGAAGCAACGAGTCATTCTTTCTAAAAGGAACGGATTTAACGACTCCAGACGACTCCCCGCTCGACCTGTTACAATGCCTCGTGCCGCCGTACTTGGTCTGCAACAGTCGTCTTTCAATATTAAGAAGGCTTCGGGGATGATTTAAATAATTCCCGGCGAACTTCGTCCCGTGTGTATCCGAAAGGTTCGCAGAGAGTTCCTGAATTTATAGGAGGAACGCTCGGGAAGGGCTTAGCGTCTTTTTTTGCCGTTCGCTGGTTTTCAGTCCGCCATTTCGCGATTCCCTGCGCCTCGTATCTCCGTCTCCGCTACATTTCGCTTCGCTTCCATCCACTTGTAGTTCGTCTTTCATTCTCTTTATCGCCTCCGAGGCCCCGGGGCGAATCAAAGAGCGACCGTAAAAATGGAAATCCATGCTCAACGACGGGGCACCGCTTCGATAAGGAAAATCAAATCGTGATTCCTTGCACCATGACGACGAACTGTGCAGGTGACTCGATTCCGGGGACCAGGTATTCTGTATTAGTTGATTTCATTTTCAATTTTTTATTCCGCGATTTCAAACCACGTGGTTCATATGAAAATAGAAACAAGTCTTCCAGCATTCGATTAACGGTAAAATTGATGGATTCGGAACAGATGGTTTAAGTGTATGGAATCTTTAGAAACGTATAATATTGTTCATTTAAGCTGAGTTATTTCTGTATGCGTTTTGAATATATTTTTTGAGATTTAATTTTCTTTTGTGAAGGACACTGTTATATACATAGTCAAGAAAATATATTTGCACTGTAAGGAATGTCATCGCCACTTCCAAGGGAAGTCTTGAGTCCGGAGTTTCGAGCAACTGAAGTTCGTTATGCAAGAATTAGTGTCGACAGTTTTAATTTTAGCAGAAGAAGAAATTATTAACGACTAAAGTTTCAGTGTGACGTGGAATGGTCCAAGAGAACAATGTATATTACAGTAAGTTATCTAAATAGATACGTAAATAAGAAGTTTGTTATGTAATAGTTGCCAATGTAAATCATATTGAACATCTACTATGAAACAACTGAAACTATAAATAATTTCGTTTCTCCCTTTGAGAACCTGTTTCTACATTCAATGCATAAAATATGCCGTACAAAATCTTTGATAATAATGTATAATGTAATTATCCTTTATGCTGCTGTTAAAGATTATTTGACGCACCAAGACAAGAATTGAACATAATGCCGTGATTGCCGAGCATAATATTAAATAAATAAATAAGTTAATGAGAAAAAAACAGAATGAAGAAAAAACTTTGAAAAAATAACCTGCCGTCGTAAACAAGATCGTGACAGTCACGTTGACTGGGCGTATTTTCTAATGCATGATGATTCATTTGCGAATACTTCAGTAATTATTAACTTTAAACCCTATTTGGTATAATACTTTTTTACGTAGAAATTGATGCTTCATCGAAATTGCAGAAGAAATCTTAGTTATTAGATTTAAAAAATCAATGGCGATCTTCATATGTCGATAAAAAAGCAACGTAACAACAAATTGAGTACAATACTATATATCCTCCTGGAAACCATGCAACTTCTATTGGAAACATTTTTTCGTACAGCAAATAATTGACGAGTTATTTGAAGTCGTCATATTACGACACTCACTCTGTACACCGACGAGTAAACTCGGCTTCCTCTAGGGAAAAAAGTAATGTAGAGGAAGAGCCTCCTACCACGCTCCTACCTGTTGGTATTTCGAATTACTGAAACTTATATCAAATTAACATTCGATTTAACATTTATTTCTGTACCTGGAATAAATTTACCAAGTGGTAGAAGACGTTTATTCTACGCCGATTTTTCCCCTAGCGGAAGCCGAGTTTGCTCATAGATGTACATGAAATCAAATAGCGCTCGAGGTGACCGATTCAACAGACGCGTAAATACGTTTGTAACTGTTAAAAGTGTATTACTTCTTGCCCTTGATTACACGTTCAAAACTAAAGTTCAAAATTCCCTCGAGAAACTGGCACCCATTGCCACCATGTGAGACTGTCGAGAAGAGACAAATGTCCACCCCTCGCGACGAAACCTTTTCTCCTCGCGGTGTATACACTCGTTACGTCAACGGACTAACGAAAAGAATCGAGTGCATTAAAAACTTGTCACGCCGTCGGACAGGAGACTGAACCTCCCCCCTCCCATTGGCCACACGGTCGTTCAACAAACGGAAGTATGCCTGGTGATTGATGGCCGAGTCGATCGTCAGTGGAAGCGAACGCAGACAGCCACGACGATAATTCACCGAGTCTGTCTCTGCCTGCTCTTCCGTGGTCTACCTCCCAATAGCTCCTCCTGCTCTTCGTCTCCTTCGACACGCGCCGGGGGTGTTAAAAATAGGGAACCGTGGAGATTAGACGGCCTCGGGAGTTGTCAGACATCGGTGGCGTCGGGTAACAAGAGCGAGACCAAGATAAAAAAGTCTTTCACCGTCTTCTTGTTCCGTTTCTACATCGTCCTCTTTCCTCCTCGTCGTCAGACATCCTCACCCACCTCACTTCCTATTACAGTGATGTCTCGATGAGTGCGACATACTCGAGTTCACTTCGGAGTATTCATGACAAGACGGGAAGATTTTCAGCCCCTTGTGAATTTGTTTTTTGCCCGAAGCGGAACCTCTGCTTAGCTTCTGTTTAATCTATTTTGATTGGTTCCACAAGGAGACTCCCAGTGGTAGGAATAAACGCCGTTGCTCGTGTTGGATTCATCGAGGATCCACTGTACGTCCCTTCTCCATCTGGATCGTTTTATTCTTCCAGGATCTAGGGAGCTACCAGGTCGCCTTTTAGCGCATAATTTAACAGTCTCCTGCGTCATTCGTCACAAATGTTTTGTAGTGGAGGTTTCATTTAAACTTCTGATTCACGAGAACGCAATTGGGCGGGGGAACAAGCGAGACCTACTTGGAGAGGGAACGACACCTGAGCTAGCTCAAGACATCGTGTAAGCGGGAGTTTTCTTTCCAGGTGCTGGGACGTCGGCTGGGGTCCAGGATCTGAATAATTCGCGGCTGTCGCCGGCGGAAGAGAAATGGAATACAGAGTACCACCGGAACGAGATTCACGGTCGAAGGTTGAACGTAATTCTTCGCGGGTGAGACTGTAAAGTACGAGAGGAATCGACGACGTCGTAAAGTACGGGAAGAAGATGAGGTAGAGGGGAAACGAGCCTGTATGGGTGTATGTGAAACTGGTTGATAGATAGGTTGAGTGATCTGTGATAACTGGTTACGGTCGATGGATAGGTCGATGGTGGAAGGGATATGTTGGGTTAGTGCAGTGATGAGCAACCAAGGCAGGAAACGTAACGATATACATATTTACGTATTGGGATTCCTTGACCCTTCTCGCACATTTTAATCTAAATTAGCGTATCACTCGTATAGATTAATAATCATTCATGTTTCTTTTTATTCAAAACAGATAGAAGCAACCTGATCTTGTGTCGGCCACGCGAAATTGGTGCCTTTATATTAAGTAGTATTATGTATAAGTAGTATTTAAAACAATTGTTATTAAATTTATACAAACACCATTGTATATTTTCTCACGATTTTTCAATAAAAAACAGTCAAACCATACATATGCGTTATTCATTAATCCGGCACTATCTCCACTCCTATTCCTAATATCAATTAACTAAAAAAGTAATAAGAAATAATAAATAATAACAAAATAATTAATTCTAAAACTTTTCAGTTTTGGAAGAAGTTCTGGAATTAGATCCAGTTTTCGCCACCAAAGTGGTTGGGACGCCACTATATGTCCCATAAATTCCCAAATTTTTCCGACACTTTTCTGAATCTAAGATGGAGGAAAAACCTGCAAATTTGTGGCGCCTTGGTGGGGGCTTAGAGATACCATGCTGCACGTTGTTGCCCGCTAGCGAGTTTGGCGGGCGCTGAGTTGCCCATCACTGGGTTAGTGTAAAAGGTTTGATGGTACGATCGGGGTGGCTATGTGGAAGCAATAAACAATTATATTGATGTATCGTGTGTCCATGTCAATATAATAAAGTGAATTGTTGTTTACATTGTTTATTTACACTGTTTTATTGTTCGAAATAAAACTGAAATTGAGATCTTTGGAAAAATTTGAAAATGATAGGAACATCGTAAAGGATATTTGGTATCTGTTCGGAGAAGCTATTATGTTAATTCCACTATGCGATGAACTGTAAATTTCCTGATATAATTTAATTATATAAATTTCGTGAATTTATTATTATATATATTCCAAAATTTATTTATTAGAATGATAATTTCTATGGAAAATACAATGTATGTTTTAAAAGAATCATTGTGTATTTCATTGAACGATTATTAAATTATAAATAAGATTATTATTAGTCTTTTAGAGCAAAACTCATTCAATACCTCTGCACTCGTCTAATAAATTGTTTGAAATGTTGAATAGAAGATGACGTTTGTAACGACTGTATTGGGGATTTTGGATAGAATGCAAAACAGAATACAATACAGAAATCTATGAAATTTCAGTTTTCAAGTTTCGTATCAAAACGAAATTATTTCAAGATAATTTTTGTGTTCTTTAACTAATCGTTTAGGAGGACATAATGAAATAGAAAAATTTAAACAAATGTAATAATTTTTCTAGTTATGTGGAAGTCACTAAAACCCTTACTAGAAGAAATAAATTCCTTTTTTGTTCCTGTTTTTGTTTACATAGAAATTACGTAACAAATACTCCACACGGTATCAGTTCATTAGAATATTAATTATTTCTTTGAAATATTTCATTCGTGGATAGGAAGTTAATTGCTTGTAAGCTGAAATGTTACTGCTGGGAATGTTAGAAATCCATCTATGGATGTGACGTAATTGTAGCTCCGGCTGACTAATGCATAACATTTCTACTGTCAATCTTATTTCAATCGCCACTGCTTGTCGGCATATGCAGCCGCATGTACGAGAATAATTTGAGCCTGTTGTAAACGTTTTCTTCCCGAAAAAAGAAAATACAAGATAACCATGCAGTTCGTAAAAATTGACAATTGTCCTGATGGCCGAATATGCATGAATGTATTCAAAATAACAAACTTGAATTTTCTTTAGCTGTTAATAAGAAGTAATTTAAAGTAAATCAAAAGGTTTACCAAAGATCTGTCAATGGGTTTATTTCCCAGAATTCTACACGCTAATGTACATTATAAATACATAAAATCTCTAGTCTAATAGTAATAAAAGACTTGCCGAATTTCAACTTATCAGAAGGTACAAATTATATATCCTTTTAATTCCAGTAAATCGAATAATATGCTTCCAAAAATCCGAAATCGAACTTCTCTCAATATAGAAACTTGAATACTTCAGCTATTCGAGAACCTGTACTTGAAATAAAACAAATCTTCCTCGACAGATATTTATATGCATACGGAAAATATTGACTCCCTCACAATTTATACCCACGACGTGAGAGTTTCAATATCACCGCACAAAGGCAAATAAATAATAGAAGCAGTATTTCCATCACGCTCAAACGATCTCGATAAAAAACGAGCAGCAAACGCGCGGCCAGAGACCCACCTTTGGTGGAGGCAAGCTGCCGACGAACAATGAATGACGAAAGACGAGAACGAACTTACGCGAAATATTCTCGAAACGACGCGGCTACCCCAGACACGTGTATTGTCATGCTAATAGCGCGCGTATAGAGTCATCGATCATCGCTGTACTTCGCCTAGCACGCCTCCGCTCGCGTTTCTCCACCACCTCGCCTTCCTTCCTCCTCCCACCCCTCTTTTTTCTCCTTCATTGTCCTTTCGAACATTTTCCTAACTGGTCCTTTGTCCGGCTATTTTGCCGGCGGTGTTTCCATAATAACGTAACCTGACACATACACGACCGAGCGGCTTTTAAGTGCCACGTAATCACGCCAGTCGTTTCAGTAACCTTCCCTACCATCGTACAATCCCATCCATAATGCACCCGTGTCCGAGGTGTGGCATTGCCGAGAGTATAATTCATAAAAAACATACTGAACGTATGAGTGTAATATAATTTATAGAATTTTGCTTAAATAGATATAATTATGAGTAGGGTATAATCTATAAAACGTTACTCGAATGAATATGAGTATGATTATAGTGTAATTTACAGCAGTCTATTCAAATGGATGTAAGTATGAGTAGAATGAAGTTGTTTATAGAAATTTACTCAAACGGGCAGAAGTATGATTATAGTCTGTTTTGTTGGATGCTATTGCAATGGATATAGTACGAGTAGAGCACAATAACTGTGAAAGTTACTTTCGAGAATTATGCCACGTATTCACCAGAAAATGTTGACCTCAGAAATAGATATTACCAGACGACACAAGTCTTATCACTCTATCACGACTATGATTTTTCAATGGACCTTTCTTTTACTCGAGAGAATATATTTTATGGATGCTTAATCTCAAGCGGAAATGCTCATGAGAGTTATCTTCAAGAGTAACTCCCTTGTGGATACGTAGCATAATACACGAAGCTTACCTGGAAGTAAAACTTGGAGTGGACATAAATCTGTCGACTAAAGTGCATCTCACAGGAGACTATTTTCAAATGGATACAAACGAGAAAGCTATGTAGTCTCGATAGTTACGCCATTACGACACCTGTTCTGACTGAAAAGAGTATGATACTTCATAAAAATTTCATTAACGTAAGAATTATCTATTGGGTGTTCGATAGTGGTTACAAATATACAAGAATACGTGTATTCGATATTTTGAATAATTTCATGAATGATTTTTCAGACTTATTTTAAATACTTATGGACAGGAGTGTACGTCCCGCAGGCTTCGTACAGACGAGCGTGGGTAGTCATGTTAAAGCTCCTTGTAGAGAAGCAGTAAAGAAGCAGAGAAATGGAGAATTAGGGACAAAGATTGAATTTTGAATTAAGTCGAGTCTGGTCCGAGAAGATTCCAGCGGAATTACATGGAAATGACTGGGTTGCGATCGGTTACTTTGATTAGTTTATAGACAAATTGGAACTTCTTCCTGCCATATTGAAATAGAATATATGTTCATTCGTTTATTTAAACAGTCATTATAATTCAGAATTATTTAAACAAAAATTTAACGTGGAATACCAGAAAATTATATATTTTCGTTAAATTTCTATTCTCTCCTATCAATATCTGAAGTAGATAGTAATGTCAAGCTTGTTTTTATTATAGTTTTCATTAAAAATTCCATATCATTGGAACTAATACAGATTTGACACTTCACCTGCATACATCCCAGAAGTCTTCAGATGTACAAACGCGTGATAAGTGACCCCATTGTTTTTAGTCATTTTAAACTCGAAATATCTTCTAAACTATGGACTTTTCTAAAAAAAAGTTGTAGAAACATTTTTTGAAGTTTAATGTACTTGAGTAGAATAGTTGAGATTTCAGAAAAAATAAATTGAAGTAACAAAAACGAGGGTTTAAAGTGGGGATGTTTTAAAAAATCGGGGTTGAGATCAAACTTAAACTGAGGTTCTTTATACCCCCGATGCACTTGAAGCGTTTAATACAAAATAATTTCCACTCCAAACTAAATCTTAAATTCTCTCGCCTGATCACATTTGTTATCAGGTTTCTATTCACAATTCGTTATTTTTGAACAGAAATAAAAAACACAAAACGATATGGTGAAAGGAACAGGCGGTGAAAAGGGAATTCTGTAAAGTTGTCAGAGACAATACAACCCCATTTAAAGTCCCCCAGGCTTGAGATCTTTGAAATTGCGTGTTTGCTTTCGGTGCGTGTCACCGCGGTGGCCAGATACACGTGTCGCACACTACGCAGAAATTTCATTAGGCGACAACGGTGACGTAAACTGCGGAATTTTTGCTAATAATTGCCGGACGAAAATGTTCTACAAAGTCCTTAAATTCCACCGTCCCCCGGAGGCACAATAGAGAGCCATGTAATTAAATAACGAAATTTTCCGCGTTCCATCCGCTTTATTACGAAATTCCGTCAATAATCATTCGCTGATCGAATCAACAAATTCCCCCTCATCCTTCCCTAGTGAATCAAATTGATCAAATTAATTCGCGACGTGCAGGCGACTGTGAAATTGAGGGGAAAAAATGCTGCGGACTACAATGGAAAAAAGGAATAAATGCTGGATTAAAATGTTTAATTCGACATTAACTTTCCTACGCGATACGTGCTCGACGGTGGATCCATGCGATTAATTGCATTAATTATCTCTAGGATGGTATTATTCGACGTTAAGTGAGGAAAAGAGATTTGCACACTCGTAAATTTGGAGTTAACGTAAAATTAGCTATGGGGAACAAGACTGGGGACACTGTAGTAGCGGTCTAATTTCACTCGAGGCGCATTCGAAATAAGTTGTTTACCATTAGAAATTACAATTGTTCAAATCACGTTCAGGATTGATGTATACAGTATGCAGAAGTTTTTCTTTTTGTGTAGCATGATGGTAAGTAACATTCTGTAAAATCTATAGATTTAAATGAAAACTATTGTTATAGAAAATTCTAATTTGGAACATGCGAAAATTGTTGTTAGCGTACAGAAGCTATGAATGTATAAAATTCACACCTCACTATGAGGATTCTGTGCATTTGTAGCATGTACGACTGTCTAAAACTAATCGTAAATATACTAAAATGGTTAATAAAATTTAATGTGCTTTATTTGGAACATAATAAGACCTTCAATAAAATAGACAAATTTCTATTTGCTTCCAGTTTTGTTCAATCAAACAATTAAAATATATAATTGCAGAAACATCTCCAATCCAATAAAGATAAATTCACTACAAATATTATTTTAACCTCTTGCGGTCCAAAGTATTCTAGGCCTTCTATTCCAGGCACTTGCATAACTATCGTATAACTTAACTAACTTTCAATACGTTAATTTGAATAATATTCTCATGACATTCAAGAACTGTATTATTTGTAAACGTTCGAAAATTGGAAGTTAGTGTATCGAAAATTCCTATTGCCAAAAATATTGACTGCCCAGTCGACCTGAACATAAGACCCTAAAGGATTAATACTTTGGCAACCAAAAGATATAAATCATAACATACCGTTACCCCATTGGGCAATAAAATCTGCCAGTACCACGCTTTAATTCTAACTTTTTTTCTTCAATATTCATTTCATTATCACAAACCCCATAAAATTCCCACGAAATGGAACGTACATAAAAAAACACTGTCCGATTCACCGTATTGCAGATCTTCGGTAGAATTTCCGTCATGAACATTCCAAATAATCCGTCACGAACTATAAAAAAAATGAATTAAAATATTTTTCTCAGCAATTATCGTTCTCACACCACCAATCCCTCGGACGAAAAAAAGGAACACCTAATTCCTCGATGTCTCGTAGATAATGCTGTTGGCACCGATGGCCGTTTCATGGAAAGGCCAACTAGTCCGACGACGGACGATCGTAAACGTCCGCGACAGTGGATACACGGTTCCTCGAGCGACAACCATGACGCTGGGATCGCGCGCGTCATCCGTCGAAACGGTTCCGCACCTGCTCGCTCTATAATTCGAAGACGTACCCGTTTACACATTCCGACAACGTTGCGAGAGCAATATTTTTACAGAGAATCCAGAGAACATGCGCGCGTCTACCTACCGGGAGGGAGACACGGCTGTGCGGTGTCATTGTACGTTGCGTGTCTATAAATCTATTAATACGACGACAGGACGTTCGTTAATTCACCGTAATGGCGGACAATGTGTGTCGCGGCAACGAGGTGTCCATTATTCTGTAAAATAGGGGGATGATTTCACGCGGCGGTGTTTCGCGGCCGTGCACGCTTTGAAACGCTTTTGGGCCGCTTTGATCGGACACGATGTGGGGGAAGATTTGTAAACTGTCTATCGTTCGTTAAGCGTTTAAACGCCGATGGGGAGTTGGGCTGACGTGAGATCTCGAGGGATTGGTGCGGCCTTTTTTCGTATTTGTGACATTACCGTGGATAATGGAATTTTTTTTTAGGCAGGTAATTTTTCTTCTTTCGAAAGCCATGATTCTACTAATTGGTAGTTATGAGCTGAAAGGGTCCAGATCGTTTTTTTTTTTCTTCAGATTAATTCTCGTTATGCTGGAATATGTAAAATGATATTGTAGAAGGGAGGTTACATTGTAGATGGAATATTCTCTTATGAATTCTATATTACGAGGGAACAACAGAAGCATAATATTAATGAGCTATTGGTAGGATAAGTCGCTGTGAATCAGATCGAAGATAATGTCATGAATGAAGTGCTCTTAAATTTGTTATTTTTATATATTAGACTGCATCAACAGAAATAAGGTGGCAAGAATATCAGGCAGTTTTAACAATGACTCACTCTGCTGTTACACTAATTTTACCAACAAACTATTTCGCAGACGAACTTAAAAAGCTGCGGATACTCGACGATTCTCAGCGTAAACTAACATTCCTCTCTAAATTTTACTTAAAACTTATATTTCGTAAGCCCGAGACGACATTCTGAAATTAGCTCTGCCGCGTCACATTTTACAAGCACAAGACACAAGTTTACATTGTTACAAATATAGAAGTGAAACAACGTTAACCCTTCCACAGTTTGGTAAAATTACGAAATTCAATCAGAAAACTTATATCTTCTCGATATTCTAAGTTACTTCTATCCATGATAAGGAATGTAAAATTATAATTGAAATCGTAATCAATTGCACATTCTCTATTAGATCCCGTCATTCGTAGATAACACTGACTAAATATCGCTATTTGCTGACTGCGTGTCATCACTATTAGAACTGTCACTAATGATCGATGATGATTCATCACTACCCGTTTCGAATACGAAAAACATGTTCAAATATTATAAATGTCAATATGCCTTAACTGTAAAACAAATTTTATTTTATTGTAAAAAAAACGAAAATATCTGAAATCATGATAAACTCCCCAACTCATTAAGGTAATCTGTCAAGAGTATGGAGAATGTTAAAAAATACATACCCTTACACGATTTAATCTGAGCAACGTCTACCACGATTCCAAGCTCTAATTACCTATATCTCTTCGAACTAGAGGAGTCAATAACCATAAACAAGGGGAGGTGATGTTCATTTACATAGGTGGGGCAGGGACAGAGACAGTTATCAGCGAACAGCTAGAATTAACACGCGAATGTGTTGATTATTTTTACTGACTCGTTTCGTTGAACGAACCATAAATGTCGACGTGACTGTAAACCAGTTAATAATAAAACAAATACATATATCGTGTGAAACTGACGAACTCGTGCACAATAATAGTAGTAGCTCTCGTGTAATCTGTCTGGAAATCGACGTCATCCACATTTCGAAACTGAACCACTTCTGTCCCTTAAATGTAAAAATACACTAATGGCAGAAACGATGAGAAGTGAAGAAAAAATATTAAATGCGATAATAAACTTCGATATCCATGGTAATGTTTCGTAAAATAAAAAAATTAACACAAAATCAAATGATAAAGCACCAACCACTCCGTATCACGCAGTCGTGACCAAACGACAAAAACGACGAGCGAAACGAGAAAGATTAAGTCGGGTTAAATCCCCGGAGCACAAGATGCAGTTCGCGAATGCATAAAGCTGTATCTACACTACATAGCAAAACAGTGTCATGGAAGATATTCTTAAGCTCCGTCTACACTATACAGGGTATAACAAAAATGTTGCAGGTGCCTGAAACGGGTTACTCGTGAGGTGATTTGGAAAAAGTTTTTCCTTAGCAAAAATATTATCCGTGGCTTCGTTAACGAGATATTAACGAAAAACCCCGACCAATCAGAGCTCGAGTCTACCAGCCGAGCTCCCGCGGCAGCGTTGCCTACGCGCTGCGATTGGTCGGGGTTTTTCGTTAATATCTCGTTAACAAAGCCTCGGATAACATTTTTGCTAAAGAAAAACTTTTTCCAAACCACCATACGAGTGAACCATTTCAGGAATCTACAACACTTTTGTTACAGCATGTATAGTGTAGACGGAGCTTTATAGAACATTATGTTATATATAGACTACAGATTTTTATGCGAAATGAAAGTTTCTAAAGTACTTTATAAAAACAGGAGCAATCGTAGAAATTTATTTTCCCTCTTAAGTCTCTTATTGAGTTCCGAATAAAATAGAGACCTCGTTGGATCCGATGAAAGTTTAATTTTTAATTGTATTCCACAGAGTTCTATACGCTATAAAGAGATAGAATCCGCAGTCTAGTTATATAAAATTTTTCTTTCTATAACTCTAAGTTTTACAGCTTCGCTATATAACGTGTTACGTTATATAGTGTAGACGCAGCTTAATACACGAAACGGAGAAATAAAATCATGGGATCGATCGCGACGATACCGAGCCACCGTGCGCGTGTTTAACGCCGCGCGTAAATTCTCGACGAACGAAGGGCCTGGCGACGAAACTTGAACGAGGTCAAGAAGAAGCGGTAACCGTCGCTGGTGCCAGCCCTCTCGCCGCGTATCCTCGTGATAACTGCGCGATAGAATGTTCTCTTAAATTTCCCAGGTGGATCCCGGCGCGTACTTGCTTTCGCGACGTCTTTATACGGTTCCCAACGAATACCGGTGGCGCCTTGTGCCGGCCCATTCAACCGTTCGCGAGGAGAGCTACCGTCCTTCGAGAATAAGGGAATATCGAGGATGTCTCTCTCGCTGCGAAAGTGGCTGGCTGGTTCTCTTCCCCCTGCACCGCCCTGGACTGTGTCATTTTTCATACGTACGTGCTTTGCTCGCAAGCGGGCTGGATTTTTCGAGCCCAAGAAACAGTTCCGGGACAAAAAGGAACGATACGTATTGTTCGAGGATAAAGATTTTTATTTTTAGTTTTTTAGCTGAAAGTGTGCAGTGACAAGGAGACTGGCGGTAGGAGAAATTTTTTGTTACGATTACTGACGATTTTCAGTATCGAATCGTTTATAATCTTTTAGCATTTTCTTTAGTATTATTACCGATTTAGCGAATTACTAACTTTTAGCGTTCTTTTACTCGTATGTGTATTGACGATTTTCGATTTCAAATTATTTATAATGTTTTAGTATGTTTTTTACTGTGTAAAGTAATCTATGGGAATGTGAATTTGTATAAACATTCACAGTATACTGGTGACTAGACTGCGAATTTTATGCATTTATCGCATACTGGATTGTTTGAAACTCAGTACAGTGAAACTTAGAATAAAGTTTACTGAGGTACTTAATAGAGCTATCAAATGTTTATTCGACTCCAATCGATATAAAGTAGTCCACAAAAATCGATATTTGCATAAACACCCACAATCTACTGGTTTAAGAAGAAAAACATTTGAATTTTTTCTATTAATAGTTCTATTTCAACTCATTCAACTCAATTAAAGTTGTATGAAAATCTGTATAATCACTTGTCCAAATACTTCCCCATTCATTGCATCAATTTGCAAAAAATCCTCTGCGAGTATTAAACCAGTTAGGGTATGCCATTAACGAAATGTGTATTACAAAACCACAGATGACAAAACGATGTTACAAAACCACGTAACCTCTAAAAAAAATACCCTCTTTCCGAAAAAAAAGCCACTATTCCTCCCAACCGCACGATTAATCGTCGCTCCCCAAAACCAGGTGTCCGTACATCAGTCAAACTCCCTGAACCTCACCCATCGGCAATCGATCCTGCCCCACAAACAAATGAAACACAAAACAATCTAAAAACCCTCGAACACATAACACGTATTACTGATCCAATGCATAAAAACAACCTTCCAATTCTCACCCCCGTTCCGTAACATCCTTCATCTCGACAATGTGCAACGACACGAGTCCGGATTACAGTTTGCGACCAGTTAACGCCATCGAAAAGCACACTGTGACACACACAACTAGCACACAAACGCGTCACAAAAGCAAAGAGGAAAACGAAGGAAACGACGAACAAGAAGAAAAATAATGAAGCGTGTCGAGTACGCGAGCAGAAGAGAGGAGGATCGCGAGAGGGGAGGGCCGCAGTGATGACTCCCGGTGGTATTTATATAGAGGCTGGATTGTCGCCAAAATGCTAGAACAGACCCTATCTATCGTGAAAAACACGGCACACCTCTTCTCCCCCCCGCCCCACTCCATTCCCTGTTTCTACCTCGCCCGATCGTTCTCGCGTCTCTTATCCGCCGGGGTTCCTCCCTCTCGGCGTGGAGGCGACAGGCCAAAGAGCGCTCAACACCATCCGCGCCCATAGAACACGACCGTTGGGATATCCAGACGTCGGTTTTCACGGGATCCTAGCGCGGCCCGAAACACTCGAGAGGCTTTATTTGTCAACCACTTTGTGTTCGCCCAAGGACAGAGAGAGAGACTACCGAACCGGCGAAATTAAAGGGCCCCCGTTAGCTGTCGGTGACGGAGGTCATCGCGCGCGCACGTCTCTTAATGCGCCCCGCTGACATCCCGCCACGAGCACTCGCCCGCGATACTTTGTACAAGCTTCCCGCCCTCCGAGTGGGGGCAACGTAATTCACCAATTAGAATCCACCGGGGAGAGTGTTGCGCGTTTAACGTCCCGTCGTGCGTGAAAGTCGGATGGTTATTTGGTTCTGCGTTATTTTTCTTTTTGGGCAATGGTGACGTGCTATTTCGTGGCTGCTGATGAACAAGGAGTGAATCGTGAGATTAGGTCATCTTGAATAAGTTATCTGACGCGATTCGACTGACATAATATGTAGTTACTTCGGGTATACATACATGAATTACGGATATTTATATAAATACCTTATAACAGGACATTCTCGTAACACAGTTTCGCTCTAAAAGTGTGTCTACAGTATACATATAGGGTGGCACCTTAAACAGGCCACCTGAATATCTCGGATGTTACTGGTAATGGGAAAACATGTATCGTACCAAACTTGCATGGTATCGAAGAGCATATAATTTGATGCGAATAGATTCTTTATAGTGGGTAGTGGCGTAGAGGTCATATGAAGGTCGACTTCATTTTTAAAATAGAAAGACATGCTTTTTACGTAATTTCATAAATATGTCACACGCGTCTTAGAATTCTCTACTATATGTTACGTAAAACAGAATGTCGTTCCATTTAAAAAAACGAGAATGACCTTCATATGACATTCGCATCTCATTATTAATACTGGCATCAACATCTCATGGATAACATACATATTACTTGCTATATAATACGAAAAGTGTTACACAACATCATGTTATACATTTTTTTTCTATTTTTCTAACAAGTTTTAACTTTGTTATAGTTAACAAACAACTTAACTCGGTTTTCGAATTATGTAGAATAGTGTAGTTCCGTTAGTTTTTAGAACCTAACCCTGTTCTTTCTACGTACACTACCATTCGTAAGTGTTAGAATACTTGTCCTATACGAAGAAAATGTGAGATTCCGTAAAAATGATGTGTTTTAGGCCACGTTTACTATCTCATAGTATTGACAAGCGCTGTCAATTGAGCTTTAATGTCCCCTAAACAATATCTCATTTTTTAACGATATTTCAATTTGAGACATGGAGCAATTTCACAATGGCTTGTAACATTTATCGCATATTCGACAAGTAGTAGGAAACTTACTGACTATTCTGCATCTAGACGCTTGGCTGGGTCACTTTACACTATAGTGGTGTGTGTGCCCCGACACAAACGGTCCTTTGGTACAGGCTTGTCTTCGAGCCATGTATCTTGCAGAGTTTGTTGTCCTTTAAACGTCGTTTGTGTAGAAACACAAACACCACTATATACCGTAAATGGGCCATGCGGCTAAATGCAGAGCAATAATATGTTCTAGGTTATACCTATAACTCTACACTATAAAATCGTGTTTAAAACTTTATCAACTTACATATGGAAGACTATTTGTATGCTGCATATGGCTGCCTTTAAACTTTTTCTCTTCTCAACAAATACGACATGCTGGCGTAAAACAAAAATTTAACATTAATTTTCAATATTATGAACAATTTTGTGGCAAGTTTTTCTTTGTAAATCTCTCCCGATACAGAGATGTAGATTCATCCCCCTGAAGAATGACCATTCATTTTCTTACAGCCTCTACAGTTTAAGTGTTTAAGACCTGAATTATGTTAACGTTATTATTTTACTGCGTTTTTCATTTCAAATATTTGAAAACTGTTCAAATATGGTTTCTTTATTTTTTTTATTTTTTTTTTTCTATCATTCAAATAGCTAAATATGGTGCTGGTGAGTGCTGGCACCATTTTACAGAATCTCGAGGGACTTCGAAGAAGTAGTAAATACTTATAAGTCCTAGCTGAGATCTAAGCATATTGGTTCATCATAACATTTATTGTAATATAAGTGGTACTACAAAGTATCGTCAGGACATAAAGGGTTAAAACACCTTTTTGTACATCGGGCCTCATATTAGGTTGAGTCATAAACAACCAACTTTACTTTTTTTAAATTTATATCGATTCAAGGTATTTAAACAATTAATATTAATCCACGTAACGTTCCTCATTGCCCCAAAACTTAATAATTGATGGTCAGTTTAACTGGATCCTACAACCATTGCTATTTAATTATTATTCAATAATTGTTCTAGTGTCCATGACAGAAGTTATTCGCGACTCCATCTAATAGTTACGAAAAATGATCAACGAGTCAATAAATCCAGCCAACAGACTGTGAATGTTTACGGAAATTTCACATGTCAACTGGCGACACAAAAAAAGAACGAGTCGAACCCGTTGAAAAAGTCCCGATCCAGTTAGTCGAGCACCGTCGAAACGTCGATGGGAACAAGCGACTCGTGTCGATCCTAACTCGCGGACCGGTCAACTTTTTAATTGAACTCGAAACGCCGTGCACGGCTGTCGCTCTCGAGAACGCTTCAGGAGAAACGTTTCGCGAACACGCTTGGTCCGCGGAAGACGTTTCGTCCGGTTCGCTGAATAAAGCACGAGCGAGTGTTACGCGAGCACGGAAACACGGCGTATCAAAGGCCGTTCGTGTTTCGTCATGCGCGTTTAGCGACACGACGGGAAATTTTCGCGAATGTTTCCGAATATTAGCCGGGACCGTGAGAAGCATACGGAATTAATTTGAACTACGTGGGAACGGGGGACGCGTGATGGGAATTCCTGTAAAACACGGAGGGCGTGTTCGACGTGTATTCTTAAATCATGATGCGACTTCGTGGTAGGGATGCACGAGTACTCGTAATTTACAAGGTACACCAATGACCCGTATCTTCCCCCGACAAACCATTAAAAAATTTTTCGTATTAACGAAGCACCGTGTCGTTACACCGTTTCCGCGTCGATTGCTCGCCGAAGAATTCTTCATTAGCTCGACGGATTTCCACGATATTATATCAGCCGGAGGGGTTATATATCCAGCCGCGGAGTTCACGGTTTAAGTAGCCAGTCTGTACAGCGCGTAAGGACGTCGTGAAAACTTCCAAGTAGCTCGGCCGTTATAGCCAAGCAATTAAGAGGATCATTAAAGCGAAGATATCGCGGACGGTTTAAAGCGATCGTCAACCGGCAGCGATGTGATAACCGTAAAAGAATACGACGACGGGTCTGAGGGGTAGGCATTAGGCAAGGTGGAGGCTCCCCGCGCGTCATTTTGCACGCACGATCAACCGTCGACGATCAGGGAGTGAGGAGAGGACGGAAACACCAGTCGTCGTTGTTATTGTTCCGCGGAGTGGACTCTTAACCCATTCAGCCTGAACTAGTAGTCACACTCGTACTGTATCACCTGGACCAAAACGTGTTTGGCTAATTGGACGACACTCAAAATTAAAACAGACACTTAAACTCCTAATATTTGAAGCCTTCATTAAGCCTATTTAGTCTTATGTCTGCCCAGTTTGGGGCTTCAGACTCACAAACCAAAGTAAAAAAATAGCCTCAACATGAAGTCCCATACTTGGACAGATAACGAATGGTACGTGGAATACTGACGTACTCACTCTGACAGGCATCTCGACTGTATATGAGATTATGTAGGATGATCCTCTCGCTATGTGAAATCAAAGGCCCTGGTTGTATGTAGCGGCAAGGTCTTTGGTTCGCGCAGCGAGAGGATCACCCTGTATTTGATCACTCCATTAGACACTTCATACGTTATCTGAACTACACTAATTCTGATATTAGACAATCCACCTTACACATACCTGACAGAAGACTCAAACGAAACCATCCTCTAGATATAACCCAGATAGCACGTGACGCCTTAAAAATTTATTTATTTTATGTCTAAGGCGTCTTTGAGCCGTCTTCAAGGCGTCATGTACTATCTGGGAATAGACCGATAAACTCATTTTGTTCTCCGCCTTCTTAATGACCCACACTACCTACACTAACGACACAAATAATGTTTACTCCCACTATGTTCAACAACACTATACACGCTAACAAAAATCCATAAGACAGGATGTAGAATTTTTATTGTAGAAGGCTCTAGATACTATACATCAACAACGACTAGTCTGACTCGCAGTGCATGCACTATTAAGTCGTGACTTGGACCAAACCGTGATACTTGTGTCATTCCACGGGAAGTTGGGCACTTTTTGGAGTAACATTTCAAATTGTGTTGAGAATTGGATATGTTGTACTTTTTAGTGATATATAAATGTTTATCGAGGGTTTTTTGAAAATTTTAAAAACTGTTGATTTCATAGTTCGAAATATAAAAAAACTAGTAAACTGATCAGAATGCGCTTTGTGGGTGTTTACAGAGAAGACCTAATAAAAATTATTTCAGTTAAAAAAAGTATTTTTCAACTATTTATTTTACTTTTTTACAAAGTTTGAAATATAAAAAAACTAGTAAACTGATCAGAATGCGCTTTGTGGGTGTTTACAGAGAAGACATAAGAGTACCTAATAAAAATTATTTCAGTTAAAAAAAGTATTTTTCAACTATTTATTTTACTTTTTTACAAAAAATTTTAAAAAACGAGGATAAATTTTAAAAAATATGGACACTTCGTAACTGGCTATACGAAAATTAATTGAGATTAACGCTGTGTCAAAGCATACCGGATCGACCGGTCGAGTAACAGAAAAATTTTAAAAAACGAGGATAAATTTTAAAAAATATGGACACTTCGTAACTGCCTATACGAAAATTAATTGAGATTAACGCTGTGTCAAAGCATACCGGATCGACCGGTCGAGTAACTCACCGTTTTTTAAACGTTCGTCTCCCTAACAGTAGTCGTTAATAACCTATGCAAATATCACAACATGAAACTCATAATAAAAAAAAAAACTCTCGTAATACATTATCCACTTTACTTCATATTCGATAAGTGTCCCAATACGTGTAATTACCAACAGTGTAAATAACCCGACAGTTGCAATAAATTTTCCTTTATTTAAAACTACTTGTCACAGCACATCCCAGAATCGCTGTACGTACATACGTACTACCGTACGCAGAATGTTCGTTTTCGGTTCTTTCTGGGGTTTTTTTTTCGGTGGCCGTGCGCCGAGGACTTCCCTTTTGGCTGCAATCCAACGGGTTTTGAATGCGAACCATTTCATTATTTTCTCGTGTCTCTTTTTTTTTTTGTTTTCTTCCTCCTCGTCTCTGGACTCCGGGGTACGCGGAACCGGAGGGACACGGTCCCCCTACGGCGTGTATTTCGGATCGAAAGCAACGAAAAAGAACAGCGCTCGGCGTGACATACGGCTGTCACGTGCGTTCAAACGTCATAGCCGGGCGCGGAGCATCGCATCGGGGCCAACCATCGACAGCTGTTCTAATTTCTCGTCTTCCGCGGTGGATATTCCTGTACCCGTTTTGATCCATACGCGATAATCGGGCTGATTGATATACACCGGTGTTGCCTCCGACCCTCTAATTACTGGATTTAAATGATTGCCCCAGTTTCTGAAGGCGATTCGGCTTTTACACATGATCCCTCTTGCGAACCGAGGATCCAATGTAACTTTGGGTTCTAATCTGGTACACGTTTGGTGTCATTTTTCTTTGAAAATTATGAACTTTGACAGGATGGATTCTACATGCAAAATAAAGACGGAAATGTAGAATGAGGATATTGTTTCAAGATTTACTTTTGAAAAAAACTGTTGTGTTATAATAGTTGTATTACAATATTATTGAATATATTATATGTTATATTACTTGGTTCTTTTTATTTTTAAAACGTGCATATCTAGCAAACTGAAGAAATTAGAATATTATAGCTGTTAGAATTCAGGGGGTATTCAATTACCCCTGTATACGTTCTAGGGATAATTATTAAAAATACGGGACCAATACGCGTGAACTACGTCTGGCGCGATGGGTTATACTACTTACAACAGTCGATTCCCAGTTGATATATGAGATCGATCGATGATCTAGTACAATTTATGAATAAAATTAAATGAAATGAATGAAACCAACTCGTGAAAAAACTGAAGTGTGCGCCTGTTAAGTAGAATAACCCGCCGTATTAATGACTTAACACGTTATCTATCGTGTGCTAGTTAAGAGGTTCAGTAGATCCAACGATTAACAGGCAAGGAACTATTATTAAACAGTTCAATCACAGTAGCAAATTAGATTCATTGAAAATAGCAAAAACTCTAATAGAATAACGTAATGTTAATTCTTATCTATAACTACAGAAATTTAAAAACCTACTAATAGTCTACAAATTTTACAAATGCTGGAATTTTGACTTGTAAAAATGTTTCATGTGTTAGAAAGAGCTTCAGATACCAAAAAAGGTGATAATCTACTGAGAAACAATCTGATGAATACAGTGGATGTGGCAAGATATTATAATTTAATTGAACCAACATTGTTGTGACCCAATTTAATTCTTTCGTTGATATTGTATCACTTACGTAGACCAATACAACAATTACAAAAAGAAAGTAATAATGGAAGAAAATCGGAGAAACACTATATTGTTACAACTAGTCTGTGGCTTTTATGCACTCATAGAATATCCGAGCGTCTAAAATTCAATATGGAAAGAGTTCCAGAGTGTTTCTTCAAATTTTCATTTTACTTCGAGCCTACTAGAATCTTCAAATGCGTAAATAATTTTTCCTCGCGCCTCATACAGTGATTCCTCGATGAATGCGACACGAACAACGGCATTACTTCCACCACTGGGGTAGCACCCCTTCTGGAACTAATCAAAATGCAGTAAACAATGCTTCGTGCAAGAAAAAAACAAATTAATGAGAGGTTGAAAATCTTTCTGCCTTGCCGCGAATGCTCCGAAGCGAAATCTAATCATCGAGAGATTACTGTATTTCCTTGCATCTCATATTCCCATCAACATTTCCAGTCCAGTTACAACTTCTAACTAACATCAAGTGTTCAAACGTCAAATTCATCCGGTACAACGTAATATAATAAATACTCGGTATAACAGTACCATTTTCACAATTTCCTCGCAACATTTCCAAAATACAACAAAACCTGCCACCTCGAACGCGCAGCTCGTGGAAACATGTAATTTCCATTTCTATTCCGTACAATATTGGAGCGTCGGTTTCCAACAACGCGCTGTTTCGCGACTGAAACACATCCGAAAGGAGGCTCCCATCGTTTTCGAATCCGCTATTAAAAAGCTTTAATGGGCGAAGCAATTTCAGCGAGACAAAAAAGCAGAGACACGTCGCTCTTATTTCACCTTTCGCGTGCAACCGATAGCTGCCTGAAGCACGAGAATTTTTCCGAAATCCGGAATAGGTGGATCGTTGAACGTTGTACCATTTACCTGCAGGCAGAGTGCAACGATCGCGTGTACACCTGGACACCGGAAAACGCGTCCATGAGATGGTACAGGTGGGTGGACCCAACGCACGGTTTTTCTATTTGCTTTCGCCCATTTTTATATTCAAACTGCATCGGGTTTCTCGCCTATACAGGGTGCCCTCGAAAGTTATATACTAGCAATAAAACAATGAGAAAAAAAATAGAATAACATTTTTCCATTTGAGGATTCGTTTTTAAGAAAATCAAATTTGAAAATCTGCTGGATACGCGTGCATTTGAATTGAACTTGGCTAGCACACATGTTCATTCAATTCTGCTTCTATTTACTACCATGACGAATACATACGCGTTTCAAATTAATTAGCAAAGTCCTAATCAATGCAGGCGTATCCAGCAGATTGTCAAAATCGATTTTCTCGAAAACAAAGTCTCAAATGAAAAAATGTTATTCTATATTTTCGACTTATTTTGTCATGTAGAATCACGCTATGTTGCTACATAACTGCTACAGGCACCCTGTATAGAGGGAGAAGTCTGTAACGAGTACTATCAAATTTCCACTCGTGATTGAATATTGAAAATTGACTACGGAAATATGTATCGCGGGAAACGGAAGGAAGGACGCGTAACGAGAAGAAAAATAACGTTGGTAGGAACGAACGGGTGGAAAAAGATTGGAGGGAAGCGAACTGCCGGAAAAGACCGTCGCTAATCTGATACTCTAAGCAATACAGCCGGAAATGAATCGCGAGTAAGACGCTTGATATAACGGAGCGGGTAAAGAACGCACGGAGATAAGCTGTATGCCGTGTTCCTGGATCTTTGTATCCCCCGAACGCATCCGGATCTGAAATTACTTCCGCCCGTTACGACCTCCTGCGCGCTTTGTCCGCGTTGTCAAAGCGAAAACTGGATATTTTGATCAGGGAATACGGTGTTAATGAATATTGCAATTTGCTGGTATGGTTGATGAACGACATTGGTTCGGATTAAATGAAACTGTTGAAGCTTTCAATTAATTATGGTATAATGGTAATGTTTTCTGGGTCGAGGAAAGAATTATAAAATGACATCTATTCATTAAGTGTAATAAATAATAATTAAATATTGCGAGGAGGAGGTTGATTGGTTGAGAGAGGTGGGAAGAGAAAAGAGGCAATAAGAAATACCAAAGTTAGAATTAGCTAGATTATTATTTGTATATAGAATGGGATAGGGTAAGAGACTAAATAACTAGATTACTGCGTAAATGTTGTGCGCTATATAAAGTATGGAAGGACGTGAGTATTAGGAATTGTAAGCCAAATCCACTTCTAAGCCGAAGAGGCCGAAATAAGGCAACTACAACTACTACATAGTAAATGTTCACCAACCAGCTACGACGGAGCTGGTCGATGTATGCTACTGCAGTATGGGACGTTTCGATTTAGTCAGTAGATAAGGGGTGTTATGATCAGACAGGTAAATTGGTGTCAGGTGTAAAATTTGCATCGATACGAAAAACGATGAAACAAATTTCATAAAACATACGTATTAGCTGATTTGGAAATTATGCGTCTACTGGAATTCTATACACGAGTATAGGATGTTATGGCTAATGCAGTAGATAAGGAATGCAATGGTCAGACAAGTGAGAGAAGGGAATCGCTAGAAGCAGAAGAATAAAAAAAATTTGAAACAGAACGCTTTTATGCCGATGGTTCGTGTTACTGCACAGATAGTTCAATATATGACCACTTAATTGTAAGAATTAATAATGCCAAACTGTCTAGTTTGAAGAGATATAAAGTACAAAGACGATCTATAGATCTATTCGAATGAGGTACGAGTAAGATTGTGTAAAAGGAAGATTAAAATTGGAGAAATGATATAGATTACCTTGAGAGTGAAAAGACGATTTTCTCACAAGATATCTACTTTCGTGATCGATTGTTGAAAATAATAATTGTTCTCCATTCGTTAACAGCAATGCGTTGAATATGTTAAATCACGAATACCATGAATGCACAAGAAGTGAAATGAGTTTATAAATCATATTACATAAACAAAGAACGAAACATTTTAACATGGGCATGATTTATCACCCTCAGCTGAATATTATCATTGTATTTAGTATTTAATGAAGATGTTTAAAGGCCTGGATACGATTGTAAAGAAAGAATAAGTAAAAACATACGAACCATTAGTGAATTTTGAAGATTAAAAATATTTAATCAAAATCAATGAAACTGACTATTACGACAGAATGATATAGAAAATCTGTTATTTTGAATAATTATTGAATATTGAATGTGCATTTGGTGAAATCAGGAAAATTTGTAATCGAGAATGAGAGGAACTAACTGGAGTATATACGTATTGCTTCGTTCTTATCGCATTACACCAATTATATCGCGCAAATAAATGTCAATACGTAATGAAGGTAGCATTACTGTTATAAATGTTTCAGCGAATAATTAATTCACGTTATTGAAAAGTATATTCGGTATGCGATTTCATTTCACGTTATTACATAGAGACCATATTAATCTGTAAATCATTTGAAATGACACTTCAATCTTTCATGACTGAAAAAGCTGAAGTATTGGTGGGGAATAAATGTAATTTTGTTAATTTGTAAACAAAACTCTTTATAACAGCAGCACCTTTACAATGCAACTAGCCTCGTGTCTGTTTGTTTAGTATTATGTATATCTACCTGAAGTATGCAAGAATCTTATTAATCCTTAGCTATTAAGTTTTACAAAATTCTCATTGAAAAGAAGTTGTTTCATATCACCTCGAGTATTTATAAGCACTGACGCGACCAGGTATGACTGACAATGGACAAATTATTATACATGTACCCAACGGAACCTAGTATGACAAATTTAATTGCACAGTTTGAAAAGAGCCTCCTGAATTTCATTAAAATTTTTATTTTATTGGGACCTACTAACGAAGAAATATAATTTAATCTTTTAACAGGATGATCCCTCGATCGTAGATAACTACACAGAGACAAATGAAATTGGATTAAATAAATCAGGGGCAATTTATCACATAATGATTCCGAAGTATTTTGCACAGGTGTATTAGACTATAGACCGTTTACAATAATCATAGTCTTTCATAAAAACAAAAGTCAGTGTTAGTATCGTATGGAAAAAGTGTCAATTTATCAAACCTATAATATCACTTTCGCTTCGTTAACACAACTGGGTGGCCCATAGCAGCGATCCTCTCTACTTGTTACGCGCAGTGTATTACAGTACAAGTAGATATAGTTCCCTTTGGGCATATAAATGCACAAAGGAATATTTATCAAGAGATATATTCTAACACAACTAACGAATTAACTTCAGTTACTCGATTAACTGATTAAATACCATTATACCTTCTCACATTAGATAGATTAATCTCTCCGTTCGACGTCAGTATAAAGTCACAACTTGTCAGATATGGAGAAAATATTTTTTAAATCGATGTCTAGTGTTTCATTAATACACGACAGAAATGTCAACTAAGTAGTTTTCCTCTTATGAAACTTAAAAGAAATCACCACGAAACAATGAATTCATCTAAATGAATTACAGCCTGCATCATAAATTTGTCAATCTAAAACTGCCTTTTTAAGGGGTTAATAAGGTGTAGCAAATTATTTAATGGCACACATGATATATTCAATCGTACCTTTTAAAAATGCACAAAATCCTCAATATACTCGCGACATGTTACGCACAAAGTTTCAAAATGCCATTTCCAATCGACATAACGTCTCCCTAATCAATCTGAAAGGTCCAAGATTTCGCGGTAGTATCGAGCCACTTCAGAAACGGAAGTCGCCCGTAAATATTCGGCGACGTTTCGCCTGGTCTCGACTGCGGTGGCTGCCCACGTTGGGCTCGAGTGGCCGCAGCTAATGCCCGTCAATCAGAAACGGCACGTAGTAGCCGCGATAAATAAAAGTATTGCTCCCCCACCGCCATCCCCCTTTTCGCGCGTGTATATTTACCGACGACTAATTTTAAAGCGCCACGCGCGTAAATGCGCGCCCGCCCCGACGAGGAAGTCGGTGTGACGCGCGCGGTCTCTCAATGAAGAATGCGAGGAGCAACGGAGATCACCATTAGTAAATCTATATACAGGGTGTCCCAAAAATATTGCAACTCCGTGAATGATGATTCCTGGGGTGATTTGAAAGAATTTCTTCCTTAGGGAAAAAATTTCTCCGAGGCTTTGTTAACGAGATATTAATCGAAAAATCCCGACCAATCGGAGCGTGAGTCTGTCGGCTGAGCTCCCGCGGTAGTGGTGGCTACACGTTGCGCTTGTATTGTGAACAAGCAAATCGGCACGCATCGAAGGAAACTACGTAGAATAGCAAATTAAACATTATCTATTTTTTACGTCTTTTTCATTTGCTATTCTACGCAGGTTCCTTCTCATCATATCTCCGAAAAAAGGCAGATAAAGAAATTCTGATTTACGAAAATTTTGCACAGTTATATATAGTATAGTCCAATACAATCTTTTTAGAGTTCAGGGAAAGTGGGGAAATTTTATGGCGACTCTTACGTGGAACACCCTGTACATATCGTATATTAGATACACGATTCGTAATCGATATGTCATGATACTCTATGATAATTCGAATAGTCGGTGATCTCTGTATACAATATAATCTTCCATTTATAGGCGGCGTAACGGGTGTCGCAATCTTTTCATCGCTTAACTCAGGATTGTATCTCGAATAAGGTTGAAGCGGCGTGTACACTATCGATGAAGATCGCAAATACCGGTTCTGACATTATTCATAACTGGAAAAGATTAACATTTACTGTCTGGTATCATGGAACATACAATTTTATAATTTATAACGATAAAATAGCTATGTTTAACTTCATACTTCTTTTTTTATTTTCTGGTTAGTAACTTTGACTGTGAAACGTGAATGACAGCAGCGGATAAAAAATGACAGTTATTAATGTTCAGCTCGAGTTTTTTTTTATCGTGATAACACCAAACTGGCAGATGAGATATTAAAGTTTTAATATTCATAGGCTATAAACTGGAGTAATGTTATCAACAGATTGTAGATTTTCTGCTTTATAGTACCCATACATGAACGAAGCAAAATAAACTGCGGATTTATATGAAATTTTCAGGTTCATTTCGTTTCAACAGAATAATCATTAACAAGGAAAAAATAAGCTTCTGTTCATCGCGCAATCGTGAAACTTTTATACGTACTCTACTCGTTTCAAAGTACTATCTAACATAGCAATCAAATCAATTATATTAAATACTAAAGTTATTTAAAATAGAGAATTAATCTCAAGTAAATTTGGCCATTTCCTCCAGATACGTAGAAACAGGACACTCAAGCCAAATTCATAACTAGACTTTATAATTATACACCTCAGTTTTTATTTAAAAAAGCTATCTAGTGAGGCCAAGCTTTTTTCAGTAAAAAAATAGTAGCAAAAAGTGTCTTCAAAGAGGCATCTTTAGATTCAGTAGGAACAATTATATCATGCTTGTAACACTCGTATTAAAAACGTGTATAGGGTCCATTTAATCTTACATTGTCTAATAAAATTCATATAACGATGAGTAGAATGCGAATTTTACAAACGTAAAAATTAAATATTATTAGAACGTAAATATTTTTAGAAACGTAAAATAGCTTTAGAACAAACCTGAAAATTTTAATATTATACATTGTAATATGCACTGAATCTGAGGAAGCTAACAACCGTTAAAATTACCGTATAGAATCTTATTTTGCATAAAGACACGCAGGCTAACGATCAATACAACGCCAAGTGCCGGTAATAAAACGGCCCTTTTCATGTGCAACAACCTAATAATCGAATTACTTTCACATCCTCCTCCCTCCCCTAAATCCAAATCGATCGTTGTAATGCCCTGAAACGAAGAACTCGAACGCATCGCGTCGGTAGAAAACTCGAGACGCGTGACCGCCTCTGGTCTGGTCCGCTCGCGGGTACGGTGGAGCTTTAATTAAAATCTTTCGATCCCCGCCGTACTGAAATGAGGCGAAACGAGACACGCGAACAGGCTGTACAGAAACGCGGCGAGTAACGTCTCATTAGGTACAGATTGACCTAATTACGAAAGGAAACGTCTGGCGCACTCGAGAGTCGGATCTCGTCGTCGGCAGTTGGTGCGTTGGCTGCCTTTCTGTGTAAAATTGGAAATCGTTCCCCTATTTATAGAGAGCTTTTCCGATAGGGTCACCCCGATCACGGGACAAATACGGAACAATAATGCATGGATCGCAACAGGGACCGTGACTCTTTACGTTCAGTTTCCTCCTCTATTCCCTCCTGTTTTTTTTTCTGTTCTTTCCGGAAGATCATTCTCAACTTGACGTTCTTTTCTTTGTTCTATCTCCAATCTATTTTCTCTCGTCCCTAAATGAGTGATGTCATTACTTTTCAGGTCTCTCCGTGGTAACCTTGACTCTGTATCGATCAGACGAAAAATCACCGAGTCGTCGAGCAAACCCCACCAAAAAGCAAAATTTTACTTTCTCAGTTTTTTTTTTTTTATGCTCGCCTCCGCGTAAACAGTAAATCGAAGCGGAACGACCAAGGCTACCCCCCGGCTCTGTTTGCGGAGTCCTCTCTTTATTCATCGACTCGGTTCTCCGCTTCGACGTGAAACGGCCTGGTTCTTGTTGGAAAACAACGCGTCCCCGAGCCTCCCTGTCGGTCGTCCCGGTACCCGTTGGATTAATTGCTTCGCGTCTGTTCGAGTCATTCAGTAAATGTATCGAAGGCGAGTTTTTTTCTTTGTTTTTTCGAACGAAAGCAATTTGGCTGGGACATTACTAATGTTCTTCCTGTTCGGTTTATGTCGTAATGATGATAGCGTGATTCGATGATTAAAGAATTCATGAAACTACGAACACCATGAATTTTATGGTAACTTAATCGTAATTTTATTGATGTATAATACTTAATTTGATTTTCGAATACGAAATCATTTAGTTATTATCGAGTATGAATGATTCTATTTCGCTGGTATTGGAAGAATCGTTCTACTACATACTAGTGGCTTATTGTTTATTAATTGTTTTGAAAACATGTTATTATTTAATTATCGTGGAATGTGGCATGTGATTCTATTTGGTTGACGTTTACAGTTATACTGTATAATAGTCGTTTATTCTTCGTTAATTGTTATGCAAATGTGCAATTATGTAATTATTGTGAAACACGTTTGCTTCTATTGGGCTGACATTGAAAGCAATATTTTGCTACGTAATAGTCGATTGCTGTTCTATACTTGTTTCTTAAACATGAAATAGTTTAATCGTTGTAATAACCGTCTGATTCTATTTGGCTGATCTAGACGATCCTATTCTACTACTCTGTATTAAGTCGTAAGTATCGTTTAATTTTTTAGCTGTACGTAGTTCTTCAAACAAGTAAATAAGCTTTCACAACTCAAATTACTTGACTACAAATATTTCTTTTATTTTCTATGAGTCATTTAACACTAATGAAAGTAATTGCATACCGAATATTATCTTACAGTCAATAATCTCACCAATTACAATTATATTTATAAATTAACAATAGATATCTGAATAACTGTAATTCTTAAAGTAAATATTTAAGAGAAGAGGCAAAGGCAGTTGGTTTACGTCTTCGATTTAAAGAACTGAAATTGATTTGAAGGTCGTAATACGATATAACTGGAAGCAATAATACACATCGATTTAAAAGTACTCAAACACTTTTGAAACTATACTTGTACATACCTAACTACACTTTGGGGTGACGTAGATTACAAAATTACTGACATTTCTCTCAAAAGTGGATTAAAACAACAACTTCGTCTAGAAGTTGTTTACTGAGAAATAATTTTTAAAAATTAACAAATCACTCTTTCTAGAGTTTTTTATAAGTCCATCTTACGTTACACTTTTCGGTCACTTGAACATCCCCAATTCCGTTAACACATCAACAAAGACGAGAAATCAAATCGTGTTTCACCATTCACCCACAATATTCGAATTACAAACAAATGTTCCTTCAAAAACAAATTCCGATCGCATCCCACCAAACACGAAAATGACAATTTCACTTGCAATTCAGATTACAATTTTTTCACCACGTGTCATTAACAATCACAGGCTTTTCTAATCACTCGAAGTGTACACCTTCAACAGCAACATCATTTCCCACAAAACTACTCCAATTCGTTATTTCCACAAACAGTTCCCCATTCATCACACGAAACTCACGATCAAACCGAAAAGAAGAACACCACTCAATATCAGCAGTCATCCGCCGAGCTCATAAAGATGAACCAGCATCGCGCACAACTTCTCCGAGGAGTATATAACACCACCGAGTGTTCGGTCAACTTTCAAAGATCTCCAAGTCCATCCAACATCTGTCATCGCGAAACGTATTACGGGGGGTTCCCCCGCTTTCCATTCACAATGCTGCTGTCAGCGAACATTACGATCGATCACTGTCGAATACGCGATCGACAATTACCGTTAATCGATCTCGACGATGCCCACACTAGAGAAACTCCCTGGCAATATCCAGCGAACGATAGAAAGTATTCATCTCTCGCGAATCTAACGCGCACGAGAGGCAAATAAAACGTTCCACCGGAAAGAAGACCAAAAAAAAAAAAAACTGGTCCACACATCGTGTAATTAACACGCGACGGGGGGTCGCGCGATTACCCGCGCGTAAATCACGCGCGACCGCGCCGCGCGTTCAGTTCATTTGGCGCGTAAAAACGCACCAGGTATATAGGTATCTCTCGCATTACCTTGTCAGCGAAATCGCCCGGTGTCCCGCGAACCAGCCGGAAACAACAACTCTTTCACATTTTCAGCCCTCTGGTCTACTCTCGCGTTCCACCCGGGCGCAGCACAGACACACACGATTCTCCGAACGTGGTTGTTGCACGCGCGAAGGGTTGGAGGTAACACGGTCACACGACACTTCCTTTCAATTTCCAGGTGGAAAGAAAACTGAACAACAGCTGAGAAAGGGGGAGGAACGAAAAACGTGTAAGAAGATGTGGTAGGTAGCTAACGGTATGTATTTAGCGGTAGGCCTCGATACCCTAAATCTTTTCCCTCCTCTTTCACTTTCGTCAGGGGCACGCGCAACCGGCTGGCTACCGCTGCTTTCTTCTTCTTCTTTTTCTTCTTTCCGTCCTCACACTATGGTCGCGTGCGAACGCGCCCCGTTATGGCGCCGCTGTCGGCTAACATCATCATCAACCACGACGACGCAACGTTCACCGCTACGCGGTACCCGCCAACCAATGCCCATCTCTCTTCCACTCCGCGTATACGACCACTCTTCTAGGTCCCACACTGTCACTTAACGACACACGTTTTCGTCGGTGGTTCTCTGTTAGTTCCGATAGCGGTGTGACAATCGGATCGAGTGGAGCACACCACCGTAATAGAGAAAGAACGAACCTCGCGAAACGGATCCGCGATGTGACGACACGACGTATCGTAACAACGACGGGGGTAGAAGCACCACGACGACGTAACGGACGACGACGACTACGATCGACGCGACTACGACGGCGGCGGCCGGCTCGCGAGGACCTCTTCCGCCGCACGATTCATGACCACCGACGACGGGTGAGCACGTCGCTCTCGTGGCGACGACTGCGCCGCTGCGCGGTATCTCGTCGAAACGAGCACCGACGGGGGAAGGGGGGCAGAAGAGGGATAAGGACGGAAGGTCGGGTTGAAGAGCGAGGAAGGGGGATGCGCCGCGAATAGGGAAAGAATATATATATATGTATATACATGTATGTATACAGGGTTGTGTACGATAGATATCCAAGGGAAAATGTGGAATCGAGAGAGACAGAGCGCGTACGCGAGTGACGAAGACGCGAACGAAACTGACGTCGGTTCGCCTGACTCCGGTTCACCGTAACAACCAAGTAAACCGCGGGCCACGGACGGACGGATGGATGGATAGAAACACGAGCCTAGGATGAACACGATGGGACGACGGATTCTCCTCGGTGGCCACGTTCTCTAGTTGTTTGTCGCGTTGTGCAGCGGCGCTCACGACGTCGGGACGCCCACCACCTGTGGTACTCACCCTCCCCCCTCTTACGCCCCCACCTCGACCGACGAACCGCCCCTACCACGCGCCAGCGCGCGACACTATCGCGCACACGCGCTGCATTCGTCCTTTTGGACCCGCTTCCCCTTTCAAGGCCTGCTCTCGCTGTGTCTCCCTTTCTCTAGCGCTCACTGGTCTCGCTCTAATCGCGTCCAGTCGAATTTTTAAGCTTGTCATCCACGCCGCGAGCGCCAAATACTCTCGTGGACGTCATGCTCCACGTGGCGACGCTTGCGCCCAGCCGTGGATCGTTTCGGTGTTTTCCGATGCTGCGTGGTTGTTTAACAGGTGACCGACGTATAATGAAACCAGCGTGGAATTACGAAACGGTTTTTGTTCCATTTTTCTTGCGACGATTTTTTTGGACGATGGAGTTCCGAAAAGGTTTATCCTCCGATTTTCATGAAATTTTGTAGTTGTCTCAAATACTCGAAAATGAACATATGTAAGAGGGTTTTTTGGCAAAATTGAAAATTAAACGACATAATACTGAAATAAGAAATGCATTTTAATATACTAAACACACTACGCGTTGCAGCTAGAAAAACTTACTTACACTGGCGCTCATAAGTATTAGGACACCCGGTGTGTGCGAAGAACATGTGATATTTGGTAAAGATTATATACCTTAGGCCACTTTAATTTGTTTATACTAGCGTAAGCAAACAATGCATGAACGACATCGAGCTTTTATATCGCCTAAACAATATTTTTTTCAGATTTTTTTAAATTTCGTAATGCCTTGTAACATTTACTGCATATTTGATAAGTGTCCTAACACTTAAGAGTTGAAATGTACCTTGCAGCTGCAGTAGTCACATACAATCTTTCATGGTAATGTAGTACTTTTTCTAAAACTGACCATAACAATGGTATGTGTGATCCACCCACACAATCCGATACAAAATACATGAATAATTATCTTATTGTAGCTTTATCTCCGTTAATTTTCAAATGTGCAAAAAAGATTTTCAAGAATTTTAATGGAAATTGTACGCTGAACCTTTTCGGAACTGCGGTCAATTTTTCTGTATTTCAACCAATTGTCCACCGCTAGACATCGAACACCAACGAATGCAAACACACCTCTGTTTCACACATAACTACTACATAGGTCGTTTCATATTTATAACGCAGTTAAAAGTTTTGAATTATTACCAGCTGACAAGAAAATATCTCACCAAATTATGTATAATCGTAGTAGATCGCAGGAATTATGTGCTATAATTTTTCGACAAATTATTCCTGAACATTGTTCATCAGAAATAAATGCTGATTTATAGGTGGGTCATAAATATGAAACAGAATCTACAAATTGCTCACACTCGAACAACAATAGTTCCGAGAAGTCCTTTCTTGCAATGTTTGTTTAACTTGTGACCCATGCCCAAGGGTGATAAATTGGCGCAGAGCGTATTCATATTTATTTGAAATTTTGGGACTTTGGTTTGTTGTATTCTATGGTAAAAATTATTGTTTTGTAAATATTTGTATTTGCGTATGGTTGTTAGTTGGCGAAATTGTTTTTAAAACGGTGGGGCAACAAAATTGCTTCGTATGAAAATTAATTTCCGAGGTACAGCATAATTTAACATTCGTCTGACACGCATGTAGCGGTGTACATTACTTCCTGCGTCTGTCCATTACAGGCTGTTTCCACTTGCGGTGAGGATCGTGAATATTGGAAATAGTAGCTGCAGTATGTGTTGCTTCCATAATAACTTGATACGATCCCGTAATTGAGATGGAACGTGGATAGTACCGAATTCTCAACATTTTCACCAGTAGAAACAGTGGATGATGAACAAATACCTACATTATCCAGTCATATGCAAAGCCCTACGAGTTTAGAGACTAAAGATTCGTATTTAATCAATTTTGTTCTATCTTCTCTGTTTTTAATTAGAATTATTCATTTAGTCCATCATGAATCCCATGAAGTAGTATGTACCAGAAATGAAATTCGAGGATGATTTTACTAAAAGTGGAGTTAATAACGTCTACAGTAATAGTACATAATAGTACATATCTTCCTTCGAAATCGTCCTTCGTTGCTCTAACAAAATATCCGTATGAAAAACAGAAGTACCCTTTAGTATTTAAAATAATTCTTTGTAAAGATATATAATTGCTATACGAATCGTACTTAAACAATATTCTCTTATTACGTAACGCTTTGAATAATACGAGATCCGTAATGCTTCCTGCTCTAAACAACAAAGAATCATCCAATCTTTCGACTGTCAATGCACACCCTGAAGAGTAAAAACACCTATCGTACCCTATCGAAATTTCTATTGAAAATATTTAAACATTTCTCGCTACCGACTTCCTATAACAGTAACAGTTAACACAATATTCGAACAGACAGTTGTGTTAAAAACATTTCAATTAACATATACCGGGACAGAATGGAATAACATGAATTTTTTTTAATACCTCGTGCTTAGTTCGTTCCATTTCATACACGAAGACACCAATAATGTGAAAAATGATTCCACCACTATTATTACTTGCCGCTACACCGCGCAACTGTCTTGCCCCCAACAGTTTACGACGATACCCCACGCTCTCGAGGTCTAGTTCACGGAAAAAAAAACACGAATGCAGCGTCTGGTAAGCGTCTCGTTTCTTAACGGGGTATCCAGGGAATTGGACATACCGCAGCTCTGGCTCACCGTAAACACGGATTAAGGAAAATTTTCCGGTGTAATCTTACTAATGATCGTGGAAAAACAAATTCGCCGGACGTAGTGGCTCTGCTAATTGTCAACAGGCCCACGGAATTCCGTTGTTCGCTGTGCAAACAATTTCGTCTGGCCAGGGTGGTATTATCTGTTCGGTTTGTTTTCGCTTTTTCGCCGACCAACGATGTTACTGAGGTGTTACGGATGTAATATACAACCCGTTACGTATGAACGTCCATTTCTACTTTTGCCTCTAACCCGCCCCACAGTGCGTCGAGTGAAGTCGATTTGAACATTTGAGATGAACAAATATTCATTATCTAAATGAAGAGTTTCTGAAATGAAGAAATTCTGATTTTTATAATAACATAATATTTCTTCCTGAATGAGTAGACACTTAGCACACAATTGTTTAACCTCGTTAACTGATTAAATGTCCGGATAATGATCTTAGATACTTCTCATTTTTATTACATACACAGGTTGTCAGACAACTGGTGGTAGAATCGGGTAGAGGGTGATTCTACGTGAAAATATAAGTTGACAATATACGATAAACTTTTGCCATCAGATGCTGTTTGCGAGAAAATCGAATTTGGAGATTTATCTGTAACGCGTGTATTCATGCTGGCAGTAAGTAGAAACGGAATGCAATGAACAGACGCGTTAGCCATGTCCTGTTCAATGCACACGTATCCAACAGATTTTCGAAATCGATTTTCTCGAAACTGACGTCGCAAATGAACAAATGTTATTCTACATTTTTGACTTATTCTTTTACGTAGAATCACCCTACTTTGTTGAACCATAAGTCACATGACACCCTGTATATGTATTGTTCGAAAAAAATTGTGCCCAATTGTGTTGGGTACACAAAACTTCAAGTTCGGGTTTTTATGATATATTTATATATATTTCATCATATTGAAGCAACTGGAGCTTCTTTTTCACAAATAATTAATAAAGTTATACAGTATATCTGACAATTGAAAAATCATTTTGAATTTTTCGATTTCTGTATTCTGCCCTCAAGATTCAATTAAATCAAGTATATCCGTGTATTGCAGCGTATTGAAAAGCAGTATAATATTTCGCTACAAAGAGAAATACTATACATTGTGCGTAGATGAAAGTTTGGTTATTGTTTCATAGCTGTTCAGTGAAACCATATAAGGCTTTGATGAGGATTTTTGAGGAGCTTCAGACGGTTTTAGAGTTTTGTAATGCAGCGTAAAATTACAGAATATTATTACATTATAAATAACCTATGAACTTACAAATAATATATAACATTAAAAAAATTTCTTTTTATAATGTAATATAATGTTTATATGTCACTAAGTCAGCTGTGAGTAATAAGAGAAGAGGTCACATAAAAGTATAGGTTTGAGATGATATTCTGTGTTCATTGGAACTTTTGGGGGCAAATCATGTACATTAATGAATTTTCAGCCACTGAGAACCAAATCGAATAATATTCCACTGTGTCTGTTAAAAATGAGGAGTAAAATTTTATGAATGCATTGCACTTATTGTAGCAATAAAACACATTATGCAAATAATTAGATCTACCTAATGTGTAATTCCGTTCGCATTGGATCGAACAATTTTTTTTTCGAAACGAATCACACAATATAAATCTAAGAAAATATTAAGAACATCTCCATATGTATAATGTTGAATAAATTCTTTTGCTGGTTAATACAGTATAGTTATTATTATGAAATTTATGTCATTCGTCGTTCAAAACGAAGTGTCTGGGGACAAGTTTGGCGTAGGTGTTTTATAGCCACGGATTATAATGCAACGAGTAAAGTGGACGCAGTAAAGCCGGATTGCAGACCGAAGTAACGTTTAAAGTTATGTCTCGGCATTATATGTAATTAGGCAGATGCATATTCATCATTCGGAAATTACGGATATAACTGTAATGAAGTTTGCAAATTAAATTGTGTTATTCATGGCTTTGATGAATCAAAAATCTGCCACGAAATTCATTGAGATAAACATGAATTGGAAGTCTAGAATTATAAATGAATATTCAGAATAGGTGGCAAGTTAATATACTCAATAATTATATAGAATAGTCGACAAATTATGTTGTTTAAAAAAAACAAGTTTTGTTAGACATCATGAGATTTCAAAAACTAATAAAACTGAGTGTTCGCGGTTAATCTCTACTTATACCTATACTTTTAATTTTGTTTAAAAAGAAAATTTCATCTTTGCTGGTCTCTAGTCAACGTGTTAAATATTCTAGGAGTCAAACTGTAGACATAAAGCAATATTTTACATTACATATCATCATCTTACCCAATAATCGCAATATCGTTTATTTCATAGTTGATCTGTTGGCTAAGGAAAATAAGTTAACTCGGCAATTGTGTGTTTCGATAAATTCTTCATTTTCTTATTCATTTACTTGCAAATTCGAAAATCTAATGCTAGTACAATGTCTACAGTTAGGTCGTTTTTATTTATATTGTATTGAATTACCTGAAAAATAAATGCCATTCATGTCTGCAGCCTTACAATTCCATATAGTTTGCACAGATCGAATCAAAATGCCATTCTTCAGGCTTCACATTAATTCTACAAACATCAATCTTCATCCTCCAAACAAAACAATTAAACTAGCTCCACGTATTTAACAACTGTAGCAAAAACAATAATAATCTTGCTATACAGGGTACATATTTCTGAAATGGTGGTGCAATCCGATAAGAAGTGATTCAACATGGAAAAATAAATCAAAAATATGGAATGAAATTTCTTCGTATGATGCTTCGTTTACTGGATACGCGTCTTGGGTAACGTGTCTGTTCAATGCAGTCCGTTTCTACTTATCGTCAGCTCGAATAAACATATTACGTGTTCGATGAATTTTCAGGTTGAATTACTTTCATCTCACAATTTTCGACTTATTTTTACGTGTAGAATCGTTTCCTTTCGGGTTGTACCACAATTTCACAAACACCCTGTATACAAAGGTCCATTTACTTTCCACCAACCTACCGAAGAGAATCATTTCGAAACGCATCTATGCATTGAACGAAATGGCACCAATGCGCACAAAATGGCCATGCCAACAGGTGAGAATCTCTCAAAAGGAGCACACCATAGCGAAATCGTGTCCATTCGGACAGAATTCGCTGCTCGAACCTAAAAGAATCAGCTAGCGAGTCTATTTCTAGTCGGCGACGACATCGACGGGACACGTCGATGGAAAAGGGCACCGACGGTTGACGATGTCTAAGCACATTAGCCAGGAAAATTACGATCGACGAACGATGGCCAGGCGACGCTGCTGTAGAGCAGGGCAGAAAAGCACGCTCGTAAATCGCCTGTAATGGCGCCGCCGGGGATCGTCCCCCTTTTTGCTGAAGTCGGTAGTTCGGCAACTTTTTGCAAAATTCACGGTGCACGGGGTGAGACGAGGGTCGAGGCTTAGAATTTAAGGTGGCCCAGGCACCGCGTTAACGGATTTACGAAGTGAGGAAAGAGCGCCCGCGCCATTTGTCTCGCTCACCTAATTAACTGTCCCCCCGTCCGCGGAACCAAATAAAGTCGCCCGATTTAATAACAATTTTAAGCCCCCCCACCCCTCTTTCGCCCCTCTCCAAAGTCGATGTTAACGATGGTCATTAATCCTACGGTGGTTTGTAAGCGATATCGTATTTTTAGAAGGAATGCGGGAAAACATGCGTTAATCGCTTCGTTCGCCAAGCGTTAAGCGTCTCGACGACTTGGAGCTTCGAAACTCTTAATGGGGGACACGGTAAAACACGCGTTAAACGCAACGGTGTACATGATTAATGAACCTGTGACGGAACAGTGCGTACAGAAGGATGCAGTTTCTTAGCATGGGAATCGGAAGCAAAATTTTATTCACGATTTACAGATCTTGTATGTGCCGTGAAACTCAGAGCTGATGCTTGTTCGAGTTTCAGGGAGGTAAGAATAATAAGTTTTTAATTGTGACAGGAGCTTGAAATTTGCTGGTGAATTATACAGAGTGAAAGTCTAATCTTATGGAATATCGTCCTTCTGGCGAGTTAAGTAACGAACAGAAAGTGCGTCAAATTTTGTCGCCGGTTAATATTTAACTTTTGTCAGTTAGGATCCGTAATTTTACTGATAGTAACGTGGATATCAATGTTTTCATTTGGGAAACTCAAGTATTTCATAAAAAAACAATACAAAAAATACATAAAGTAAGTCGGTTTGATATCGATATTTTCGACTTCAAAACAACGATGTACAACAATGTAGTATCAACCGAAAGTATGGGACCAGAATTCATGATTGATGGACCAGTAACTCATTATTCTGTTACGATATAATCAAAGTTACTGAATCAATACATACACAACTCATTTCCAATTACTTCTAGCACATTACTTTTATGAAATCTTCGTAGAAAAATCTGTTTTTCTTTCTTTAACTGTCAAACCTGATCTTATACTTTAGGCCGGTAGTGTATATCAGTCGTATAACTTTGAAAGAACGATTTAAAGGTCTAGGTATTACCGGAGTAATCGGATGATTTTGTGATCATGCACGCCCCCTGGTATCAAATATCAGGTAAATAGAAACAATTTGATTCCATGAACCTCACATTAAAGATAGCTGCGATGAAATTTAACAAGTTAAAAATGTAGGAATTTTTAGACAATTTTTTAATCTTATAATAATTTTAGATAAATTTTTAGAATGAAATAACGAAGAAGTATGACGAAATATAACTCAATATAAATGAAGACTTAACTCGTCTTTCTTGGTTAACCTCATGCCTTATTATTTTTTTTACTTCTGCAGTCTACAGAATTACTTGGTTATTAACAATTTCTCAGATACAAAAATATTGTATTCTCGTCACGAGTGTAAAATTTACTGTAAATGTTAACTGTTAATACGAATAAAACAGTATTCCAGTTCGACTTAAAGAAAATTAGTCATCATGTTCATTAAACCCAGTGTGAAATCGTCACCACGTGCCTGACTCGCTGTTGTAAAGCAAGGAATCGATAAGTCCACACGTAACACAAGGTTAGTAGCTCCCATAGAGCTGTGAAAAATACAATATGTACAATGACTAGCTAAAAGGCGGACGCTTTAATACCTTGACTGCCACAGTGAAAAATGCCGTACGTGGCCAGACACACTATATTTCGCTTCAAGTCACAAATCATCGAAAACATATGCGTTTAGGTAATAGAGGCTGTTGGTCTTGCTTCGCATTACATTAAAACTTCCATTTTATGCAAAATTTTGTAACAATATTTAAATAATCATGCCTCTTTGCAATGTACGTGTCACTCATATTTGGGTGACGCGGCAGTGAAAGTGTTAAAGGACTCGTATATGTTTATTTCAAGTATTATTAATTTATTTCTTAATGAAGTTTTTTACCAACAATCGTTACACAGATCAAATCACAGATCAAAGGGAAAATGCATCCCAGATAGCACACGACGCCTTGAAAACGCCCATTTTACGGTTATTTTAAAGACGCCTTTAAGCCGTCTGCAAGGCGTCATGTGCTATCTGGGTAGTTGCCAGTGACAAATTAAAGAATTATTGTTTTTAAATGAGTGAGCTCATTTCTTAATGCCAAAGGTGAAAGGAGTTCGTACTTATCACAAAACTGCAAGAAATGGCCTATTAAGGACTTCGTGCATCCAACATAATAATTACTTTTCTTAACAGTGAAACGTATGCAACCAATCCATCGTCTAATAAAATTCCTAAAGAAATGATAGAAGATTAAAGGTCGCTGAAGAAATCTGTCATATGCAACAAGCTGATACGGCGAAGCATACGAGCAAGCTACGAAAGCACGTGTTTTTTAATGAATTCTCTCGAACGTGAAGCTTATTTACCCGGGGAAGATACTTAAAGAATTCTTAACGGCGGCGAATAAACTGCGCGCGTTCCTCGCTATTTACTCGGTCACGTTTTAGTCTTTCCAAGCACGGTAATAAATCTCCTCGGGGCGGTATAGCCCCGGCTGTATATACTTTCTTTCCTTTCGCCGAGATTCTCCGAGGGCCTGGATTTAATTAAAATATTCTATGCGCTTCTTATGCCGACATGAAGTGCGCCACGGCTGTATTCTTTCAAGTGTAATATTCATTTCGCAGAAACGCTGCGAAAAAGCTCCCAGGTACCGTCCCGCGTCTCTCTCTCTCTCTTTCCCCCCCTCTGGCAAGCTCGCCGAATCAATATGGAGTATATTAAATCGTACTGAAAGGAAGGGAAATTGGTATAAATAATAAAACGTTTGATGTTGCTTCGTACTCGGGGTGTATACCAACAGCGGATACTGGAGAACCTAGTTATTAGATGTTCTCGTAAGTAATTCGCTATATTTACAATAAGGTTGTGATCAAATTTAAATTGAGAATATCTGTCCGATCCTTTGTTCGCTCAAAATGGCGTATGATGTTCAAAATAAACAACATTCGCTAATAATTAATCATTATTAATCTATTCCTTCACACTCTATAAGCAACCCGGGTCGTTTATGTCCAAGCTAATTTTTTTACTGTTTAGGCTAACCAATAATCTAAAAAAATTCTGAAAAAAATATTTAAAACTTTTTTCAATGAAACTAAAAATTCATAGGAGAGTCCGGGAAAAATGACCTACCTTGCCTGCGAAGGGTTAACATAGCGTGGATATTTGAGTATGTAAGTACAGAATTTACCAAAAAACAGTGAATTACTTATTAGTATACCAATATATCTGAACACCGTTCATCAATTGCTATTGGTGCATTAACGCTATTTGGTTACGTTCGAAGCATTTTTCGAATGGTACACGATAAAAACTGACAATTGCGGTAAAATTATTAGAGTAGCAGAAATGTTGAAACATGTAATATTTAAATTGTTAGCGGCACCAAACGTTTAATTAATGTTCAATGCAAAAAGAACAATTATAGTGTATATTAGCATGAATTTCGATTAACAGTAACTAATTGTAAAACATTATGTAAAACAAAGTATTGTTACTTTGGTAAATATTAGAATAAACACCATGGAATTTCACAGGAAAACCAGTTAAACTTATCGTATCATAATAGAAACGTACAATGCTGTTTAGAACTTCAAAAATTAAATCATAAGTTTACACAACAAAAATTTCAGAACATGTAACTGTACAACTGCTGACCCAGTATCAACTGTCCGCACCATTGCCAAACGGTTGATCGTTCCAAGATTAAATTATCCATGTCATCGTATTTTATACAGTCTTGTAACACACAAACGAACAAAATCTGCTGTCACGTAATTGCATGATCACGAGAAAAAGAATGTCATTAATCTAAAAGAATAGAATAAACGGACAACAAGCCGAACTGATCTCGATGGAAATTCGTTTATCAGGTGAATACGACTACGTTGCATCAAAACGGCGTTAAATGGCGTAACAAAACGGGGGACATAAGCGTGCTAGATCACTGAGCAAGGTAACTTGGGTTCCCCTCATTTGTATATTTTACTCTAACTTTTTTTTTCTGAACAAATTGGTGACCCTGCTTCCCGCTATTCGTTAATTGTTATTTGACATTATATCTCGTACAATGTCTTCGTGATTTTATTTCTAGTGTCTGCGAGTTTAACAAATAAATTAAGTAGGCTCGCTATGTATCCTCTTTCGCTGTTAACGTAGATTTTTATGATATTGTATTTATTGCAGTTTCCATATCGTATAGTGATACGATACGATGATACGTAACAGTGATACGATACGAGGATACGCAACAAGTGTATAAACACCTTTAAAGTTTTACCTAAACGATAAATCCCACGGCCGGATGGGACCTTAGTTTCCATTAAAAAATGTGATAAAAACAACTTTTTCTATTATTAACTATCGTCTAGAATGCTTATAATGATATATTGACACTAAAATCATAAAAAAATTTCATTTCTCCAGTCTATAGGGTCAGAAAAATGGTTACGGCCTGGGCTGAATGTGTTAATATCCGTCGCCTTGATTGTCTACTTCTAGAGAAACGTCGAAAGGGAAAGACTCGGTCGTGAAATTCGCTGTCAAACACGGAGGATACGCGTTTCTGTCTCGCAGAATCGACATATTGGAGCGGCTATACTCGACGAATGGAGCAGAGCGTTTCTCATTCATCACGGATCATTTTGCTAAGCCGTTCGCCGCGCGTGGCTTACGACAGGGGTCATTCATGTGAATCGCGGGCACTCGGAACCGTTCCCGAAATCCATTGGAATATCGGTGCCACGCCGACTGAAGTCAGCTTACTGGACATTACCGGAAATTTTTGCTGACGTACATACATACGTCGGGAGATTTCGCGAAATCACCGCAGCCCGGGTTACGTATAGGCGGGTGGGCCGTTAAACGGCCCCCGTTCTCTCGTTATCCGTTGATATACGGTGTTAATATTAGCCCGGTTAAAGCGTGCCTCGTGTTAAACACAATGGAAATTCGACTACACACGGGGGGGAGGGGGATGGTCATGATATACAGGGTGTAAGAAAAATGTTGCAGGTCCCTGAAATGGGTAACTCGTGAGGTGATTTGGAACAAGTTTTTCCTTGGCAAAAATGTTAACAAGGCCTTGGATGACATTTTGGATAAGGAAAAACTTGTTCCAAATCGCCTCACGAGTGATTCACTTCAGGGTCCTGCAACATTTTTGTTACATCCTGTATACAACTTCGATTGTAATGGCTAAAGGAAACTAAAGTTCAACGGGCTTCTATACAGGGTGTAACAAAAATGTTGTCTGACCCGTAAAGGGGACAATCGGGGGGTGAATTGGAACAAGTTTTTCCTTAGCAACAATGTAATCTGAGGCTTCGTTACCGAGATATTAACGAAAAACCCCGACCAATCAGAACTCGGCTGGCAAACTCGCGCTCCGATTGGTCGGGGTTTTTCGTTAATATCTCGGTAACGAAGCCTCAGATTACATTGTTGCTAAGGAAAAACTTGTCCCAATTCATCCCCCGAGTGCCCTCGTTCCGGGTCGGACAACATTTTTGTTACACTCTGTATAGATTTTGTTTTCTACGTTTTTTCTTGTTACGGAATATTCTAGCGAACTAAAAGAAAAATCATGTGACAGAGAAAAGTCTAATTAATTGAGTAGGTAGGTGTTACACAATTTTTCAATCGAAGTAGAATGAATAGTAATATAATAGTTGTATTGCATTTGTGCTTTTTCATACATTTTATCGGTGTTTCTCACAGAAAACAAAAAAAAGAAGACAATGAGTAACTTGTACAGCAGATATAAGTCCCGAGAATAGTTCCGTCGTTTTTTTTTTCGAATCATTTCCATGTAACACTATTATCTCACTTTTAGATACTTCTGGGGACCAAATGCCATGCATCCATAGATTCGCCATTTATTCAGTTTTAAGGTAGGCTACATTACTTGAACCAGTTGAATCTTAAACACGACATAGAACGTATTAAACTCGGTATGCAGGGCAGTCAAAATCCGTTCTGGTTTGCTCTACGGATTTAAAGCCGATCAAAAAGCAATAGAAACAGCTCGAAATATACATCAAACATTTTGAAAATATGCTCTTAATGATCGTAAAAGTATAATTTCGGTTTACAACATTTCGATCTGCACATGAAATATGATCCCGCAGTTCTTACATTTTTTCGTACAAATGGATCATTTTACCTAAATGATTTTACTCTTCAAAATAATTTCCTAATTCCGTAAATACTTACTGTGGACTTATTTCGATATTTTCACACAGATCATCATTTTCCAATATTGGTCCTCTTGCACGTGGGTAATCTTCACACATTTCATTTCCAGATGAACCAACCCAATAGCATAAAAGTGAAATAATAAAAGCATTCTGTCGACACGAGAACGTTCATACACGAGAGTCGTCGTAATTTCCCCTTTCCGCAATGAGATACACGATGTTCTGTCGGGCGTGAGCCAATGGAGCACGCAGCCAAGTCGTTCTCCCAGTCCACGCGCAGTTGCGCGCGTATCGTGGGGTCCATTGTTTCGAATGGAGTAACTTAATGCATCATCTACGAGTTGATGACGGGGCGCGGATTAGTCTAATTTCAGTTCCTCCACGTAGTCGGTTCCACGAAGAAAACTTTAACGGGGGATAGGAATCGTAGCGGCGCGTATTATTCTATGTATATATCGCGTGCGCACGAGATATTTCGCCAAGTCCGTAACAACCTCCCATGCAGCGGTCCCGGAGGCTAAGATACGGATGGCCATTTTCTGGAAAGATCTCTTCGTTCTTGAATCACTTTCAATTACGTGCGAACGTCTGGATCTGAATACAAGTTAGGCGAAAGGGAACAGGAATTTTAGATTAAACTTGACAACACGCAAAAATTAATTTCCTTAACCTATTAAGGACCTATGTTACGCTAATGCAATCTTGGTCAGGCAATTTATATTACGGAATCATGTATTTTAACCTTGTACTTACGAAAGTTGCTTATAGCTTCTTCCACCTACGTGTGTAATTTTGTTAGGATAAAAAAAATCGTATGTGTAAAACTCGTACTATTTCCCTACTTGGTCTTCAATGGATTAGTTTCATACTTCGATATAGGAAATAACGTCTTGAGATTCATAATATATTGTTGCATTTAACCTGTCAATATTTATGGACGATAATGCCTCACATGTGTGTGCAGATATAATTCTGGAGAGAGTATCTTATCTTGCACACAGTAAACGCAAAGCTAGAATTTGATTCCGATATGAATATATTAACGAAATTCAAGACACGTGCTCCTAGATTAATACATGAACAAACTATTCGTTTGAGAAATATTGTACTTTCAAATATCAAATTTTTATTTCAGTTTCTCGAAAGTGGATAAGAAAAAAACGCTCATTTTTCGACCATAAAATAAAAACTTATTGTTCAATAACTGAAATTCATCGACTTAACATTTGGAATGGAGCCGTTCAACGGTTTTCGATTAATTGCGATCACCGACTTTGGAAATGTCGTTTAGAGAAAAACACGTTTAAAGTTCCAAATTCAATTATCGTGTAAATGAACTTTTGTTTAACTGCACAGACTTGTCTATTCCAGGCCCATACAATAGGATTCCAACTGCGCTAGCTGCCTCCAAAAAAACAACTGGAAGCTGTTAACTTTTTCAAAATTTCTAATCACAGAAGATCCCTTAAAAAGCACAATCAATTTGCTGTACGACACAAATCTTTAGTCTAAAACCTAATTTTCTTAAAACATCGTAATATAAACTGAACCTCGTCGTTAATGACCTACATATACAGTGTGGACCACGAAACGTGATCAGCTTAGATTATTCTACTAGTAGCTGTTCGATCGAAAATTGGTATGCATGTGTAACTCTCAGTGCAGAACTAAGCAGTTGTTAACCGTTTCTGCGAGTGTATTTTAGCTTATGGACACTATATCGAACATCGTTTCAATTAAGGTAAATGATATTTTCTTAATGTTCTTTTGGTTTAGAACAAAAAACTTATTTGTTATAGTGCTTTCCGAATTATCTCAGTGACCTCTAATAGATGGGCGTAAAAAAATGATAGGTTTATCTATAAAAAAGACTGAAGGTGTCCTTCAAACCACTTGAAAAAGAGGATCGAAAAAAAATTTGGTACAATCATCTTAAAGCTCTCCTTGAATCATGTTATACTAGTTACGAAATTTTTCGATCGAACAGCTAACAGTAGAATAATCTAAGCTAACCACGTTTCTTTGTCCACCCTGTATAGTAACCGATGCGATGTAAAGGAGAAGAAAAGAAGAGCTCCTAAAAAGTGTAATATAATTTTTGTCATAATATATATTCAAATAAAACTTTCGATAAAGAGTCCACTTTTTGACGCCACTTTTTAATAAAAATATAAATTTCATTTTCACTCTATTTAACTGCAAATCTCATCTTCATGTTCGTAATATTATACATCATCCGCACAAAACGCTAAATATTCTTCACCGTGTACATTCCCATGTCGTGCCTTTTTCATATACACGACCGTAATTTCCAGCAATGTCTCTCGAAAACGACCCGTCACTGTGAACAGAATTATCGACAGCTGCGCCGCCATTTTGGTCTCCTATGAGCCTGGTCCCATCCGAATAACGACGGAAAGTCGAGGATCGCCGAATGTGCTGTATCCCGAAATACAAAATCGGTCGGAACGTTGGGCGACAGCGGCCGCAGAGGGTTTTCGAAATTTCCGTGGGGTCCACGGTAATTCTCGAAGAGGCCAATTGCGCGAGAAGGAGGTGGGGAGGGACGAACGGGTGAAACGAGAAAAAATAGCTGACAGATAGCCGACTGAATGGTGTTACCGGTGTGGCGTGGCCCGTAGATTACTGGGCGCGGCGGCCATGGAATTTCGGTTTTCACGGACAGGTCTGTTATTACTGTCATTCCCGGCCCTCCCTCGAGCTTCTGCTACGTTAATCCTTTCGTCATCGTGTCCCCCGTTTCGCGTCACTGTCCGTCGAACTATTTTAATGAGACGGCTGCCGCGAAACTTGCACTTGTTCCCCCGGTTCGAAAATGGAATTTTTAATTTTGTTATTCCTTACGAACCTTGATATTTTCATTTTCTTTTTTATCAATTGACGGTGAAGATTTTGCGTGTATTGGTGTTTGCTTAAAATTTCTGAATTTCCGACTGCGGGAATGGGGCAGTGGATGTTGTTGGATCAAGTGATTTTTCTACCGAAATGAATTTTAGGTAATGGTTTTTCAATATGAACAATCTTTCAGACATCTTTCTGTTAGACAAATTCACTCCAGCTTGAAAAATCGCTGAATGTAAGAAATAAATATTCAGGGGATATTAAAGCCCGATGGATAACGGTTCTGGTAACACAAATTAATAAGTATTGCCTAGAATATATCATTTTTATGGAACATCGTATTTTCTTCATACAGACCAGGTATTCTAATTCTTATAAATGGGAGTGTATGTTATTTCTAACTTATTTTCAAGATTATATTGATTTGAAGAATCACGAAATTTTATACTATTGTTTGTTCATTTAGACAATCACTAATTCACAGCTTTTAACTAGATATTTGTATACTTAAAAGACATTGTTGTCTTCGTTTAATAAAAAAAACAGAACTATATCTAATTTACTACGCTTCCAAGATAAAATTAATTTCTTTAATTACAAGGACTCAGTCTCCTTACTTGGCCGCTGCACAAAAAGAATATTTAATAAGCATCGTATGGCAAGAGATGCCGCTCGCGATTCGAACACCGTGAAAAAGCTTGCCTCCTCTAGAGGAGGCACATAAATTACCTGTCAACGATATTATACAGACTTACAAGGAAACAGCCGTAACAGACGCCATCATCCCCGAGATAAGGCGCACGAAAAGCAACTTCGCCGAGATAAAAAAGAAACAAAGAGAAAAGAAACTCCCCCATCTAGAAAGCTCTCGGTGGATTTAAACCATTCGAAGGCCCCTCCCTATTTCATACGATCCAGAAATAAAGTCAACCGAGCAGACGAAAGGATTCGACGCGTTCGAAGAAAGCTTCTTGGGGAACTAATGCCAGTAGCTTCTCCCTAACAGTGCCATTGTCCAATTAACACTTGATATAATACCATCCGCGAGTCTCTATCTGATTGGACCACCCTTGTACATGGTGTTCTCTGATGAAACTGAAAAGCTTCTCAAGCATACCTGGCAAATCGTTGACTTCGAATGACTTGCTAAGTGTGCTGGAGAAGTGTAGTGAATATGACTTTGTATGAAATTAAACGAAGTCATATTCGCTACACTGCTCTGGCACATATAGCCAATAATTCGAAGTCAAACGATGTCATAATCATTATTTGATAAAGTTTCAACGAAAATAAGACACTGCAAGCGCATTTTCATACGGAATAGATTGCTCATTTTTTCTTATTTTGCTTTTAGAGTTTGATTTATATTGCACGTATCATGTTCAAATTAACGTTAAATGAGGCTAATCAAAACACAGAAATAATAATCACTGATTCGCGGTTTAAACCTCTTGAAGGTTACTCGGGAGGGTGATCTTGATAACATATGTCAAGGTGAGGGTCATCGGGTGTCGGTGGTTTTCGGAAATTTATCCTTTACTTCCTTCAATGACTTGTACAAGCCCGTATAGAGGTTGACTCACTCGAAACTGAACACCAAAATATCTCGATCGAATCCAGATTTCTGAATCCAAGGTTACTTCAAGGTCATAACACCTTAGGAATCGTTGAGCACTCCTGTCATCACCTACAACGCTATGAAATTAAAACTGCACGATGCTATTTAAAAAAAAAAACACCAATGACCTTCAAATAACCTTGAAAATAGCATCAAACTAAAAGTTTCTTTCATCATATTTACCCCTTAAACAGTACAACTCTCCCGTGTAACATTTTCTCCTATCTTCAATCCTAACAGAGACATTTAGGTGTCCTATTTCTCGTGAATCACCCTCTATACAATCTGTACCTATTCTAATGAACCACCCTGGTAAAAGCTTTCTCCACGGAGGACGACCTCATACGAACAGACACCTAAGTATGACAGAGAAGTTTATCCCCTTCTTCCAGAACACCCCGTATACGCGTGGTGGCAGAAAAGGGGGGGGGGCACGGCCAGGCAGAAGTAATTGGGTTATATCGCGAGAGGATTTATCGCTGGAAGAATACAAGAGGGATTCTGATTCCCCGCCGGCCCGCAGACAGCGTGGCTTTCCTCTGGCGGGAATTCGCGCCGGTGCAAATCGAATTAAAATTCCGTAGCATCGTTAGGGCCCCCGCACGGGTGTCTGAAGGAACGTCGGGGGGGGAGAAAGGCAAGAATATACCTACCGGCATTCCGGGTGCTTGCGTGACTACAAGACAGAGCGAAAGGGGAATAGAAGGCAAGGGAGGGTTTTCAGGATCGTTCCGAAGGCGGAGAGCCCGGAGGGGTTGAATTGCTCTTTCTTCTCCCTTCGCCCGTTACCATCGTGCTTCGACACTGCTTAGTCCGGTCAAAAATCCGTGGCTCGCGTGGCGATTTAAACGAGAACGAAGACGGGTGAGGGGGCACGTTGGGGGTCTATTCCGCAGCTCGATGGAATTTAATATTCGTGGAAGAAGAAAAAATTCCGTGAGCAAGAAACGAATGGAACGACCGTTACCGTAATCGGTGAATGTTTCCAGAACGACGGAAATGGGAAACAAGTCGACGCTACATGGAAAGTATTATGGTTCATGAAAAGGCATGTGTAGTTTGGATTTTCCTTGAATCCTTATAGCGAATGTCTCTGTAATAAGTATGTTTTTCACCATTCTAGTGATATGTGGAGACGTGAATGTTTCGAGGGAGATATTCTACGTACATTGTCGGTAACAGTGTTTGGACAATTGGGATTAATTTTGCTACTGTCTTCGTGTCTACTTCAAACTCAATCACGTTATCGTTTCCTTTAACGATGTTAAGACTAACATTAAAATTTACACACTTTTACAACTTAATCTTAATTTTATTTCTTCGGGAATGTTCTTAGATTTTCGAAATTTGTAAAGAAATTTCTACTGATCCGTGTTTCTCCTTGTATGCATATGTATGTATAGCTGGACTGAAGACTGTAGCAGAGTTAAAAACCTTTATCTACACTATGAGTCTTCAACACATTCAGGACGGCAGCGAATTTTCCCATAATGTTTACTGATGCTAGCTGTTATTACGACTAGACTGGAGATGTTAATTCATTAATTTAAAAAAAGAACTAGATTCGAAAACGTGTTCGAAAATGAAATTACAAAATTTATCCGATACACATGAATTCGTTCTTATATTAAGTAGAAACAGCAGGCAATGGGCAGACGCAAAAGCTGATTCCTATTGAACAGGATGAATACCAAATAAATTTTCTCAAAAAGAAACCCCATTTGCAGAAATTTTATTTTATAATCTTTACTTAATTTTTCTACGAAGAATCATCTCACGCTCCGTTATACGATGAGTTTGTACCCCCTCTGCATAAAATTTATGCTAAACCACTAACGACATTATTGCAAGTCTCAAAGGTATATATGCGACACTGTAAGGTTTCGGGCAACACAGAATAAAATCGAAATATTTCAAATATTATTACACGTTTCCGAAAAATTCTTTTCCTATTCTTCCTTCGACATCGTGACAAAAGATAACTGCGGCATGTTCTTTTCGTTTAAAAAAGGGGAATCAAAACAATAAATGTTATTTTGAACTGTAAGCCAAAAGGGTATTCGTTCCATCTGCTTTCTTTATACGATGGGGCAATTGATGACCACACCACAATGTCCTTCTAGGATTAACAAACGGTGCTACAAATTACACCTTACAAAAATGTGACTCCAATTCCGATCTAATTGCTTTTCGAACTTCCATGTTGATCATTTCGTTTCGAATGATCAATTATTGAACACTAATACTCATATTAATAATCAGACTGCGAATTTCATGCATTTATGGGACACAAGCTTCTCTACAAATCACTATACCTAATAGTTAGATAAATTTTGAAGTTTTTATTTTCTTTGGAACCCGATAGAATAATAAATAAAATAAACAGATCTTGGTTGGACTCTAGTTCTAAATTAATCCCCAAAAATCTATATTTGCATAAATATCCGTAGTCTACTAATATACCATGTCATAATACTGCCTCAAAGGCAGCAGAAGCGATGGTCTGACGTTATATTACAATTTGAACTCCTAAATCATCGTTCTGAACCACTATGCGATGAATCGTAACACACCCGAAATTTTCATCGCGCGATAACGCCGCTCGATTTTTTTTTCCTTCGAGACGGTGGTAGTTTAGGGTTGTTGCGATAGGTCTCGGTTACATCCGTAACCGCGGTCTGCATTCCTTGGCTCCATGCCCGGAGCGGGCTTTTCTATTCGTCGAATACCTAATTCACCAGGGGAGGAGGAGGGCAGTGACGCGCTGTGCCGGCGTTGCAAGTGTTTTAAAGGCGCACGATGCACCGGTAACCTTCTTTTCTTAAACCGTGTGTGTATGTGTGTGCGCGCCAGGAAACAAGAGAAAAGAAAAACGCGTGTTCGTGGGGGCCACGCGTAATCCGACCTGACCTGCACCTCCGCGGCGTGTAACGACCTCACGCGTAAACTCGCTCCGCATTTAGATTTTTACGAGCGCGTGTACGGTGGCGAGTCCTCCTCGACGATCTGTTCGGCGAACGGCATTGTTCGAATGCTGACCGCGCTGGAACGTCTTTTCGATTACTATCGTCTTAAAAATTTTCGTCATCAAATGCTTCGATCGATATTTAATAATTAGCTTTGAACATTTATGTATGTAAGTACGACTGTTGTCGATAGACGAAAAGAAACTTTAGTGCAACACGATTTTCATAAGGGATTTTAAAATATACACTAACGGCTAAAATTATGAGATCAGGTCTGATAATTAAAGGAAGAGAATAATATTATTCTACAGAGATTTGATAGAAGTAATGTACTAAGAGTGATTGGAAATGATTTGTATACAGGGTGTCCTGAAATAGGGGTGAGTCTTTGAAAGGGGTGATTGCTCGGGTGATTTGAAACAACTTCTTCCTTAGCGAAAAAATTCTCCGAGACTTTGTTAACGAGATATTAACGAAAAACCCTGACCAATCAGAGCGCGAGTCTGTCGGCCGAGTTCCCGCGGTAGCGTTGGCTATGCATTGCGTTTGTACCACGAACAAGCAGGTCGGATTTGAGTTTTTTAAAGGTCAATGCAGAGTTCGATTAATACTACATTGTTGTCGATGGAAGGACGAATCCAGCGACTTATAGCATGATGGTATTAGAAAAAAGATGCATTGACCTTGAAAAAACTCAAGGTCTCCTTGATATCTTAAAAAAAAAAAAATAACATACAAAAAAACAAATTCCATTCATCCGATGTATCCCCTTAAATGCCGCATAATTAATTAAAAAGTTTTTTGATACAACCAATAGGTAACGAGTTATTTTAAATAATATTGATTCTGTAACTTTTGCTATATCATAACAGAATAATGAGTTACTGTTCCATCAATCATGAACTCTGGTCCCATATTTTTGGCCGGTAATGTACTTACTATGAATGCTGCATCGCTTATTGGCGATTCCATTGCTTTTGTTTGCGTTTTGCTATCCGATGTCTGGCTACAGTTATTTATTCGTTTATTTTATTGATTTCATTTATTTATTTATTTTACAGGGACACTTGAGCTGACGAAACAAGCGCTCACGTAAGATAAATAACGAAATACATGAAGCGAATAAAATAAACAAATAAATAACTGTACCCAGATCCCGGATAACAAAACGTAAACATGAACAATGGAATCGTTAATAAGCGATACAGTATCATAGCATATCTTGACACTGGAACTACCATTACGGACCCAATGTCTGATCAGAACCAAATTCCTGTGCAGTTTAGTGTATAAATTACCATATAGTAAGTTTATTATGATAATTATTTATCACAACAAATTATTAAACAATTATTAACTATTTTGAAATTTATACATATAATTTGATAACTCAGAGTGAGATATAGATACATGATTTAGGTGATCAGAAATTGCACCCTTTGCATTTCATACTTCAAAAGTTACATTACAATTTAATAATTATTATTTTTGCAGTCATGTGAATACCAAGTTAATGATAAAACACAGATTTACTCGAAAAGCAACAAATCTTTAGGGTTTGGTTCAGTACCACTGCAGTTAAAATTCTCATACAAATTATTAAACTCTCACAATAATATATTTTCAGAGATTCTTCACAACTTTTATAATGCATATTATATTAATATATTTGCATATTTTCAACAAGCTATCCCTTTTATCAACGCGACAGAAATAGAAGCACGTTCATCTCCGGCAATCTCTACTGTTAAAACCTTTAACCGACAACATCCATATTTCACAAAATTCTCGTTTCGTCGTCCACGAACCACAACCGTAGTTAAACGGTTAATAAACAATGTTCCACCCGACTGATTAGGACTACCAAGCCCAAGGGGTTAATACAGTCGCGGGTAAACTGTCCGATGAAACTAAGAACCCTGGTAACAGAGAAGGTCCAACGGTTGGCCGGTTATAAACGAACCAGCTAGAGGAACAGTGAAAGCGCCGCAAGAAAACAGTCGGCCATACGTCAGCGAACGGCGATCGTGGACCATAATATACCGGGTCGGCGGATAAGTTACTGCGAGGGACAGGCATTAATTTGGGGCTGAGTTGGCGCGCGAGACGCCGCCGCGGCCGTACAAGCCTCGGGTCCGTACGCTTCGGGATCTCTCCCTCGAGGCTATTCCGTCCCGTTAACGGATAGCCGTTGCCCTTAGACGAATCGATCCTTAGGCGGAGCACAAACTCCCCCAACCAGCCACCTTCGTGATCCTCACCTAGAGAAAGATAGAGAGAGATAGATAGACTGGGACTGATCGGAGATCGTCTTTGCTTCAATGAAAAACAAACATTCGATTCCATTCCTCCTACCTCAGCTCGTCCCACCTCTCTGTCCCTAAGACGGCTAGAACTTCGAGACTTCCTGAAAGAAACGATCCCGCGTCGCTCGGTTGATTGACGGGGGGAGGGCGCGCGCTAGCAACCCACTAGCTCGATGTGGATGTCTTTGGGATGTCCCTGCGCTTGGGAATTCCGATTTGATCCAGGCTTTGATGGGTAGCTACGTATCGGTCGGGAATTTAATTCGCGGAGGATTGATGGATTGGTGACCCTCTTAGGGGAGGTGTCTCGTTGAGAGACCGTGGGAGGTTTAGCGAGCATTTAGGTTTCTATGACTTGTTTAGGTAAACTGGGATCAGTTGGAAATTGGTTTCGGTGATGGAGATTTCTATCAGGTTTATATTGTTAAGCATTGTACTGCGCTGTACAATTTCCTAGTTCACTTATGTCGAACTCGAGGATTTCCAGAAACAATCTTAGGCTTCGAAACCAACTTGTATAAAATGACTACATTTCAAGTATACTCATTGAAACTTTGTTGCTTTTGAATAATAATCGAAACCCATGAACCGAAACTTGGTTGTTGAAATTGACTCGGCTTCGTAAATACATATTCAACTTCATCCCATCCCTAATAGTAACATCATAATGGAAACTGTTACATATAACTCTGATAAAAGTAACAAAGTTGCCAAATACCAACGAATGAAAAACAACAATTTCAAACTATTAAAATGTTCTATTAAATTCATTCGTATGTCATGCAATATGCACTTCTTTGGTAATTCTTAAATAATTTATGAATGAAACGGTTGACCACCCAATTTCATCTGCTGTAATTTCGCAGTAGCCCTCGTTACACGTCGAATTCAGTTCACAGTAAGCGTTTAAATTTCTAGTTACAAATGCATAAAATTACGATTCGAATACGCAACGATCAATATATCTGTCGATTAACCCTAAACGGCGAATCGATCAGATTCCCAAAAGATGGACAGATTTCCAACTGTTTAACGATCGTTAGACCTTTCAAATCGCTTCCAGCCTGTGAACTGTCGCAGTCTCACCTGTCCGAGACGCGTCGATTCGCACAGCCCTGTAATTAACTTCGCCCGTGCAAACGAATCGAGGCAATGGCGGCACGCGCCGTTTCTCCAAACGCGGACGAAGTCGATTGGCCTAATCGTAATTTCGCAGGGGACGAACGACCCCTACCGGACCAATAATCGTTTCACGGTCACTGTAACCGTGGAAATTGCTCCGACGGTTAACCGTAATTACGATCGTTCGTTATACGCGAATCACGCTGTCCCGTCTGTCCACCCCCCCCCCTTTCTCGCCCCTCTGCTGTCACTAACGGACACTCACGTAAGAATAAACGACGCTGCTAACGGCGCATGCCGTGTCTCTCTGTTGTCCCGGCCTCGGTTTTTGACAGGAACGTCACCGAGAATCGTGTGCTCCCCTTTTAACTCGGTTCGACAGTGAATACTGGCGCAGTGACACAACAGAGTTGACCGACTTACAATTACGAGTTTTAATGTACCACCAGGATCTAGTCTGTTTCATTTTACGAGAGGGAACGCGGTACTTCTGACAGGCTTCGAATGATTCTATTATTCATTAATTTTAGAACTTGAATATACGAGGTGTGGGAATACAGTTTTGACGAATATTTTCCTTAACACTAAACCTACCATGACCGGTCAAATGACCGGTTTTGCCGTTGTGATTCCTATTTCTTTGAAAGGTTCGGTAGGTTTAGTGTTAACCCTCAGAAGGCGAATGGTCTAAGACGGACGCGTCAGACGAATGTAGGATCATTTTGGCCCATAGTAAAATTTCTTTTGTACATAGGTTTCAGGAAGAAATTATGCAGACAATTTTATGTATAATTATAAAGAATACGCTAATCGCTTCAGATTGGTCTAAATGATTCTGCATTCGCTGTACGAGGGTTAACACGTTGAATGCCACAGTGGAAAAGGCTGTACGTAGACAGACACCTTTTATTTCGTTCTTTAAGTCATAAATCGTAGAAATATATGCGTGTAGTTGATAGAGGCTGTTGGTCCTGTTTTCAATTATACTACGACCTTACAGTTACGCAATAATTTTATATCGATATTTAAATAATCCAGCTTCTTTGCAATGTTCGTGTCACCCATATTTGCGTGACCTGGCAGTCAAAGTGTTAAAAATTTTACATTGAAGATTAAACAGTTGCGTGGTCATTGCCTTGAAAGTAATCCCCTTGAAACTGCGCGGATGCTTTCCAGATGCAGGTACATACGTCTGTTTAATTTTCAGTATGAAGTTTTTAAATGAATTATTCTCGAAATTTTTGAGTCGCGCCTTGTATACATATTCTAGCGATAAAAGTGACTATTTATAATCTTGATGAAACTAATAATCTTCGAGAAAGAACATGTTATAAGTGAGTAATTTTTGCAAACCAATATTTCGCGAGATAATTCACATTTTTGACAAATCTTACGCTTCATAGAAAATATTCCAGGCATTTATTGTAAACACTTGCGAACATAAGACGTGTCAATGATCAAGAACATTCGATTTGTGAAATATTTCAAGGAATATTGGTTGCTTAAACATTGTACCGGAATACTTTTTCATACAGAATTTTCTAAGAAATTTATACGAGTAAAAACAATATGTAATTCAATTTTCAAAAATGCGCATTTGCAATTTTCGAGTGTTTCGTTGTACTTACGAAGAAAATGAAATCGTAACAAAATAGAAATTACTATACATTCAACCTTTCCCTCCACAGTCTGTTTCTATCTCTTAGCAAGTTCAAGATATAATCCTTCCTAATTGCGTGTCTCACCCTGCATATGACATTTGTTATAAGTAGACTACAGAACTTTATGCAATTTCCGATTATTATGTACCAATTTACAAAACTGAATTTATGTCAAGGATTTGTTTCTTTCGTTAAACAACTTTTTTGTGTCCGAAGTACAATAAACTGCATACTAATCGTCCCAAAAATTAACGCAGTACAATTTTGTTCCCACCTAGATTTACAATAAATGCATAAAATCCGCAGTCCAGTTATAAGATTTAAGAGTGCCCACTAAACCATATTCATTGTTACAATTTCCTCTGTCAATGCACCGTTTAATTGTCATTCTTGCACAGATCTAAAACCAAGGGAAAGAAACTTAAATTCCCGTTCCACTCTCTTCCCACAATATTACGACAAATAAAACGTAAATTTCCAGAATACCCACCTGGTGAACGCACTTGCAAACCGAAGTAAGATACGCACGAGAAAAAAAAAGGGTCACGACAATACCAACACGATTGTTGACGGAAAACGAGCCAACAATAACGATCACAGTCACAATCCCGTAAAAGACAAGGGTACAGTGAGATCGCTGCTTAAAAAAGAAGAACCTAACCCTCGGAAACAAAGCCCCTAACCCGGCAGCCAGCCATTGTCGAAAAAGAATACTCGTATCTGTACACGTCGGTTCACATAACGGACCCACCGCCACCCCCCTTCGCTGTATTACTTCCTTCCCTTTCGCATTTTTCTTCCTTTTGTCCCGTCGACGGTCCGCGTAAACGCGACCGAGCTACTCGCCTATTGTTCCAACGGGGCGCGGCGCGGAGTGGCGCGGATCCGCGTATGTATTTTCGGCGCGCGCGGCTGCCCTCCGCGTCTTTCGCCGCGAAAAGCGACACGACCGCGTCGCGTCACCACGATGCCTGCACAAATTGCGCCTGACTATTTGCATCGTGACCCACTTACCTCCGAGATACGCCCCCCTCCCTCCCCCCTCGATATTCGTGCCTGTGTGTGTGTTTCCTACGCAACAGTCGTCCGCGGAAAAAGCGCGGTCAGAACACAACTGATTCTTCTTGTTTCCACGCCCCCCAACCCTCACGGACATGTCTCCTTTTTCACGTTTTTATTTTGTTCTATACACTTCCCCCATCATTTTTTCCCTCAACGTGTTTCTCTTTCGCAACGTTGTCGGTCCTGCTCCCTCTGGTTCGGTGAAAATTTTTACCCGAGCAATTATTTCACCGAGCGTATCACGGCCGTGCAGCGACGCTGGATGGTAAATAAAACGGGAGAATTTTTTGGCTTTTTTTTTTGGTTTCGTATTTGGGTGTGTACAATTAATTTTCCGTGGAGCTTGATAAATTATCTGGCGTGATTAAGTGCGTAATGCGAGGCGCCACGGGTGGACCGCGTCAGGTGACGATTTCTGTTTCGCTGTGTTTTCATTCTGACGCGATATGATCTGGGGGAAAAAATTGTTTGGTTTTGGATCGTAAATGTTTATTACCCTCAATGAAACGTATGCTGTAGGGGGGGGGGGGAGGGGATTCTTGTGTTTTATCGCGTCGATGTGCTCGCCGTTTCATAGTCTATTCCGCGGTACGTTGTAAAATTTCATACGCGTCATCGTACACACGGTATCGAGTCTGCGTACGCGAATGCGCTATGTGAACAGCGTGATGAGTTTTGTATAAAGCACGGTTTTTAGGGCGCACCGTGAAGGAAATTTAAGAAATTTCACAGAATTGTGCTTTTTTGCATCGATGAAACATTGTCCCTTCTACTGTTAATATTTTAGGTTGTTCAGCGAATTAAACATCCAATCCAAAACCTCTACTTCGAAAATAGCGAATCTGAAATAAGTTTCTATTTTATTAAATATCTTTCTAAAATGAAATCTGATTAAAAAAAGAAATGTAAAGTAAGTATCTGTGGAGAAAAATATAGGTTTGTATTTGGGGAAAGATAGTCGACCTTCGGATAACCTTGAAAACGCCAATAAAAGAAAAAGTAAGAAACGTCTCTGTTCAACATTTTTCCTGCAAATGCGTTGTTTTCTAGATATTTACATTCGAAGTATTCAAATGAACACCCTGTTTTATATACATACATATTCATGTATAGACTGCAGATGTTTATGCATTTAGGGCATCATTTTAACTTGGAAAATGCAATAAAACAAAGGTTTTAATAATTTAACACTACCTACTTTACTGTTATAATTAACGTATTAAAGCCTCTAGTACAGAATTCAAAATTCTGCCCCGCTTTAATGTTGAAACATTACAAATTGAAACTGTGAATTTGCATGAACTTCGGTAGTCTATTCATATATTACACATTTTCATTTAGTATACATCCAATGCTGGTAATTCCAGTGTTAACCAGTGTATACACCTATACACTTCGACGAACCAAGTAGTAATAAAAAAAAATCGAAAACTGACACTTTTATCAATGTTGCCTACAAACCTGCAAAATATAAAAAAAACTCGGAATTGTAAGCTTAAAGAAATCCTCTCGTGACTGTTTCAAATGTTCCAAAAAATCCGGAATTTTCGGCTTACAGAAATTCCTTCCTGGAAATTCCAATAGTTTCGAAAAATATTCAGAATTGTAGGCTTACAGAAGTTTCCATCTGATATTTTCAACAGTTTACAAAAGAAAATATCGAAATTTTAGAAATTATCAAAGTACCCTCGTGAAGGTTTTAAAATTTAAGAAAAAAAATCGTAATTCTCAAATTACCGAAGTTCCCCTGCGACAGGGTTAGAAACCGATTGCACTGAATCGTTCAGCCCATCATATATCTGCAGGTAGGCCAAGCATCGATTTCTAATCGCTCCGGTGTAATCCGCATTCTTCTCGGATTTCCGGCCGGCGTGACTTGTCTCCCGGTAACGTTATTGGCCGGGCTCTAACTCTAATTTACGCTCGAACAGAGTCACCTGTGCACCACGCCGAGAAACTTCCCCGAGCTCCTGGACCATTCCGGACATCCTCGTGCCGGTTTACACCGTGGATACGTACGTACGTACGTACGCGTGCTAGGACCAGCAGCCGAAAAGCCGCGTCCCACCCCTATTTATCTGCACTGCACGGAGGGTAGGGTTCGTGCATAATAGAGGAGGAGGAAGACAGAGAGAGAGAGAGAGAGAGAGTCAACCAAGGGAGAGACTAGAGGTATGGCCGAGGGACGACCACCACGATAGTAATCGCCGAGTTGCCCCATTGTGCGAAGTTTGGTTGCACCAGGGGTAAGGACCACCAACGAGGTAACACCGCGTGCAAATGTGGGACTCGGTCGCGATGGTAAACGAGAGGGGGAGAATCGGGGATTAGAAAAAGTCACCGGGGTGGTTATCAGTTTTCATGGATCTAGCCAAAAAGTGCTAACTTTGTAAGGCCCGTTTACACGCTTAAGTATTTTGCGCAAACTAACTTGTTATTGATAAATAATTTCGGCACTATTATTTGAATATTTAAGCCTCCGTTTCGACGCAAGGATTTCCTTGTGCGAACTACTTGGACCTGCAAATGGGCGTTAAGACTGCTCGTGCTATGTGGAGCCACTTTTTCATAGATACAGTATATACTTTATTATTTTGTTATTCACCGTCTAGTATATGTCGAGATGGAGTCTCAGAGACTCTATATTTCCTATTCGTATGTTTCCTGTAGCTTCATCGATTTAAGCCCACATATTTATATATTATATTAGACTGCGAACTTCTGTTATAAAATGTCCTCAAAAAGCATATAGAAAATACATATCTCATTCTGCACTTGCACAGAAGCAATGTGATAGATATAGTTAATACATTCTTGATGTTAAAATAATATGATCCTAGAATAATAGAACTGTATAAGCTGTTTAACTGTATTATGTGGAATGCATTAACTATATCTATCACATTGCTTCTGTGCATTTCTAAAACGAGATACTTTAGTACATGCTTTTTGGAGACATTTTATACATGTAAGCGAAACTTAGAGAGTTGGTGGTCTAGTACATAATGTAGAAGTGTGCGTTTAACAGCGAAATACTGTTGCTTCTGTTCGTTATGAAATGTACAATTTCTTTACAACAACTTTTCATAGTTTAAAAATTATTTCACACTTTTGTAATTATTACCATGGAATTTCTGTTGAAATTTTACCGTAAAATATATGTTAACAGTTCAAATTGCTTTTATTCTCTTCGGGTTCGTAATCATCAAAAATCCAAAATCTCAATTCGCACTACATGATGTAATGTTTACGTCTGCTCAGGTGGGGTGCAATTTCTGATTGTTAAGCACATAAGAAATTAGTACAACACGCTTTTCTACTCTGTGATATTTATTAAGAGAACGTGTAATTAAAACGAAGCAGTGAAAAGAATTGTCAAGAATTTAGTATACAGGGTGAGTCAATAAAAACTATTATCTAAGATAACTAGTTATCTATTGGTGCTGTTAAAAACCATTTTAAATTACTTATGTTTCATTTGAAGGCACTCATCCGACGAATGGAATTTCGTATGTAACATAATTCATTTGAAACGTTTCTCGATACAACCAATAGATAACTACTAATTTTGGAAAGTAATTTTTATTGACTGTATTTATGTATAAATAATCTAAAAGTGCAAAAGGCTCGTAGACTCGCCTAGTAACGCTCTCTTCAGTAAAAAAAATGAGGTTCAAAAACTTACCGTTCGCGTACAGCTGATACTTTATATGCCCTCTGCACACCTAAACACACGATAATAAAAGGAAGAAATAAATTAAGTTGCACGGAAACAAAAGAGACACAGAAATATAATGAAATGAAAACGTGAGAAGGCACAAAAATGAAGACGAACTTACTGTAGAATGTAAATGAGATTGGAAAGAAACAAACACGTCAAAATATTCGAACACTCAAGCACTGTTTACAAAATGATCGCTCGTCGATGTGAAGTGCGCGGATGTTTACGAGAAACTGACCCCGAAGACCTGGCTGCGGCCGATATACCTTAAAGTTAGAAGAAATTCTATTCAGTAAATGAAAATATTTCAGAACTTCGTGACGCATAATTTTGTACTGTTGTTGTGGCCAATTGAATACAAGTCATAGGCATGTGGTTCACATATTTCAATTTCTTAAAACGTATTAGAGGAGTAAACAATAGGAACCTAACTGTAGTATGAGATATTTTCATAATAAAATAAGGAAACCTGTGTATTCTGTGGAGAAATCACAAATACCTTCCAGTTGTATTAACTTAATGAGAAAGTAATATCGATTTTAGATATTATTGAGGTACTTTCGTATTATTCATTCGTAATTATTTTTATTTAATCTTCATGCGAGGTGAAAAAAGTAATGTAGATGAGCTGTTCTGGAAGTTAAACGTCAACAACAGATTGTAAATGCGTCTAGTATTAGAACAAACTTGTATTTAGTATACATATTAGTAATTAGTAACTTACAATTAGTTTAGTAGTAATTAGTATTCATAATTCATTTTGAATCTCTACACTGTTCAAATGTATATTGTACACTAGTCATCATCCAGCAACAGTAAACCAAAGTCGAAATACAGTTTTTTATTCCGTAATTTGCTATATTATCTATAATTACGCGTACCTTTCTACAGAATTGTAACTTTCTGTATATTTTAGTATATTTTTGCAAATTTTTTAATTCTATAATTCTTCATATAGTCCTGTAGAACTTCTGTTAATTTTTGTTAAACTTTCTGTACAGTTCTTATAAATTTTTATAAACTCTTGTATATCTTTACGCATTATTGAATATCTAAACTTTTGATTTATGCTCTACGCTACCATGTACATACTTGTATATTGTATCAAAGGGTTCATAACCCATATATAAAACATAAATTAAATTAAATTGAAACAATCTCAACTCTTCCCTTTTCAATGTCATAAATAATGCATATGTATAATCCACTCAGATCAGCCCAGTCCACACGTCCTTAAACGCCTCCACTATCATCTCAATAACAGTAACTAATTAAAAAAGCCAATCGTCAAGCATAGCACTACAAAAACCTCTTTCGCTGTCCTAACGTCTATGAAAGACTCGGTCAAAAATTTGTAACAACACTCTGCACAGAACACCGTAAGAGGGACAAGGCCAGAGGAAAAGTTTGAGCAGAACGAAAAAGGGATTAGAAAGGGGGGGGGGGTGGCTGGGGCGATGGTACGTGGTGGAGGGAAAAGGAAGACATTGCGACGGTAAAAGCAGGAGGGATAGCGCAGCGCGACCGGAACCGGAAGCTCGTGCAGGCGCCACCGGAAGTGACCTCGTAATTCTCCCTTCCAAATCCCCTCCCCATCGCCAACGCGCACCACTGTACCTCCACCCACCAACGCTTTCTCCGTTCCACACCCTCCCGTTCGTCCATCCAGCCATCAACCCTGAATTATAGGCCGGCTCAAAACCCTTTTGTCTGCGCTTTTCCTGTCGTGGATTCGAGACCCAACCCCTTCTCCCGACGCCAGTACCACCGCCGCTCGTGATTTTCGGTCCGCTTTTGTTTTGCTTACTGGGAACGCCTGTCTTCCCGCTGCCTCCGTTCCTCCTTCATCCCCCTCCGAAACCCGTTTTCCACGAAGAAAGCGTGGCTTTATTGTTACGCAAACGGGGCGTTTCTCCGTTCATCCCCTATCGTTCACGGACTTCCCGAGAGACGATCGAGGTCTCGCTTAAATCGTCGGATCCGAAGCGTCGGAGCTAAACTGTTGTTCCGCACACCGATTATCGGACTGCTGCGAGGAAAATCGAGCATTGGACGTCGAACAGGGAGCCGGCGTTTGTATGAAACGAACGAGGACCGTAAGAATTGCTTTTTGATGCATCCTCGCGTTTGACGGGAACGAACCAGGGCCTGTCTTTGATCCTAAAAGCTTCGCCGTAGTCTTCGGTTGTTTATGGTTTTTACGTAGGAAAGATACAGTGTCTTTCTTTCGTGCCCGTGGTTTCTGTCTGCTATTTGCGTTACTGGAGATCGAGATGGAATATTTCAGAGACTTTTACGAATTTCACCCGCTCATCTCGCTTCATGCATAATTCTTTACATTTCGAGCAAGGTAATAGCGATTCGCCAAAAATCACATCTACCACTGGCGAGGGAACCTTGGAACCCGCCTTCAGGAACGGCTTGTCATACTCAGAAAATTCAAAATTTAAAGAAAACTGAGTTGGAATACTTCGAAGTTTTCCATGTTTTCTGACGTGGATTGCTACTTTGTAGCTTCCCTTATTGGCGTCTATTTAGCAGATGCGACTGTAATATATACCGAATAGGATAATATGAATTAATACACATAATCTTCTCTGCAATCTAGAGCTTTCAACAGAATGATCGAGTTCGGTTTCAAAAATTGATTCAGACTAATTTGTCAACTTGATGGCTGTCTTCAGGGATGTCCGAGCCCATTGCGACCGAGTCCCGATGTCTCTGCGTGCTCATTGTTACCTGTCCCGTCGAGAACGAGAATCCCGCGAAGAATAGGTAAAAGGTGAGAATAATGGATCCCCACGAAATGTCTCCTGGAAATACCTGAAGCGTTCTTTTATTCACGAACAGCGCGAGCCATGTCGGCCCACTTACCGAACCCCGGGAACAATGCGTGCGCGCGCGACCGAGCGGGTGCCGGGTGTGGGGTACGCTCAGTTTGTCTCCGAGGACACTTTACGAAGATAATATAAAGTGGAGGATGGCCTTGGGAACGCGGAGACGTTACTCTAATCGTTCGGTAACGGAACGACGAGAATTGGGAAAATTTACATACCCACCGCTGAACATCAACGACTGGAATGATAGCTAAAAAATCGTCTGGAATGAACTGTGAACAAAATTTCTTCTTCAATCGAACTGAATTATTGGAACGATGAATTGCGAGACAAATTTTGTCTTTTTTAATTGTTGACATGAAGTATTGGGATTGTCGCAGTTTGATGCCATCTTCGGTTAAAGACTAAGCTACCCTCAGCTAAGATCATCTCGGCAACAGATTTTTTTCGGTATGTATGTGAATGAGAATATGTTACTTATATTAGTGTTCAGATTTACCCCCTGAAGTATTTTTTTTTATTATTATTACCCTCCCTCCGAAGTATTGACATGGATTTGTGAATCACCTTGTACAAGTCATCTTGAACTACTAATTGGAAACCCGAACCCTGTGGAAAATTATGTTCTTTCAACATGCTTTGCCATCTAAATAAACAAACGTTCTTAGAAGTCGAATTTCAAGTCATAAAAAATGAAAATACAATCATATATAGAACACCAACTGAAATGATTATCAACGCAACAGTGTTCGTAAAATCTTGCCATCCTCTTCCCCTCTGCATGTGTCAGACGCGCGTCAATTTTCCGTCGTTCGATTGAATTATTAATTATACAGTAATTCCACGGATTTCTATACTCTTAGAACCCGAGCTTCGTTCGTCGTGAGGAAAATCGAACGAGGAAAATCCAAAGACTGGAGCCAGCCAGCCAGGAAAGACGCGGAGGCCACCGGTGAAAAAAAAAAAGGAAACGGGAATTAATTTCCGTTAATTGCTCCGGACTGAAGTTTGCTGAAAGCGTTTTATCGAATTGAAAGCCTTTCAACTTCGCCCTTCCCGGTGCTTACCGGGATGAAATGCCGAATAGACAGGACCAGGGGGGGGGGCCAGTCTCTACACGTGCACACGCCCGGCCGGAAAACGTAAGAAACGTGCCTGACCCTACGGTCCGTTGCAATTGCTACATTGTACGCCCGGTACAGCTAAGCTTCCTAGAGGCACTCCTCGGCCAACGGGTTGCTCGGCCCCGATAGATAGCTGGGCACTACGCCGCGGCGAGTAGCTATAAGTGCGCCGAAACTTCTCTCCGAGCCATCTAACATTCCGAAACCCTGTTCCAGAAACATATCTCCCTGTTTCGTATCAAGAGTATCGTTATGTCTTCTTTGAGTAGTCTCTTGACCCTCGAACAGCATGGATGGGTCCATTTGGACCCGGTGACTACCACGAGCAGAGTTTATTTAAGATTAGGTGGTTGAAAGTAGAAGGAACAGTTGGGTTAAAGTGGATCCGTTAGCAGTCGATTAGCATTTTATCCTTTTATAGACTGGCTATCCTAAAAGTTTCCGAGGTGAAATTAAAACAGCAGTTTTGCGTAAAATGATGATGCATTTCATCGTCGAATATTGGAAATAGTTTCCTTTTGAAGAAATATACTGCTCAGAATGATTATAAAAACTTCTGGATAGTTATAAAACTAATGGATATGATAGTTGTTCTTAGAGATTATGGAAAGGACTATCGTCGAAACTTTCGTTTTCACGAGTCATAAGGTTTATACAGCACTTTGGTCTTGGAAGGTATCAAATAGTTAGATTCTCGTATTTCTCTAATTCAACTGTATCGATGTAATTACTGTTGACTTAAATTGGAAACGAGAAAAAAAGTGTAGTAGACTCACGTTAAAGTAATGGTGCGGGTTTCTCGAGGCGGATGTTTCCTGGAAACGCTACTTTAACGTGAGCCAATGGGCACGCAGGATCTCGTGGCAGGTCGATTGATACACCAATTGGATCGGAACTTTGCTTAAAAATGGCGACCAATAGTGAGGTACGCGCACGTGTATGAATAATATACATATATGGGGCGTTCCTACTTGTACTTTAACTCGAGTCTACTGTAACGTCAATTATAATAATTTTTACAATCACCGACTAGATTCTCCGTCATCCTGAAAAAGAATTACATACTTAATTATCGTGAAGAATACACCACTTCAGACGGAAACTACTTTCAATAATTGCTGATGAAAAGCGTGAATACCATACAAAAAACTGTTGTTTTAACCTCAATTCGAAAAATTTTCGGACGAACAGTGTAGCTTCGTTTTCGTGGCTCTGAAGTCTTCGAATATATATCTATAGATAAAATCAGGTCATAGTAATAGATAAGGAAATTTTTTGAAGTTAACAGGTAACAATAAAAATGCATAGTAGTCAAAATGACCTGGGCGACCTGAAGGAACATTTTCAACCCCCCGAACCCCAATGGATCTAATTAAATCAGAAAACAATATATGGAAACGGGGATTGAAATAAAAATGAACTCAAGATTAAAATTGAAGATGAAAATCACAAGTACAAAAGGTAATATGGACAATAAATTATAGCCTAACCCAGAAATATTTAACAATTGAACGTCTTTCTGACCAGGTTGAAAAAGCCAATGATTAAAGGAAGGATCCACGAACTGCTTGTTCAAGAAATTACAATTAACCAGGCTTCCCTTAAAATCTAATATACAACTGCGTGTTCCAGTTGTTCTCTCATTTGTGTTCGTAAATCGACATCTCGCAATTTGAAAGCATTATCCGTAAATACATACCACACGTTTCCTTATAACGGCGGGGCAACTCGTCATTTTGCGCGCCATTCTGCGCGCCATCGTGGAAATGAAAAAGAGAAATTCGATCGATAAGTATGGAGGGAAGATATCGCCGATGAATGCCGTGAAACTTTCCGGGAATATAGGAGATGCAAAGTTTTCAAGGAATCAACCGACGGTATAATAATTGGCAGTAACTCTACGAGATTCTATGTAATTAAGCTACCGACGAAGTTCTCTTCGAGTCTCGATACGGTATCGTTTTGGACCGTAGTTTGCGCCATCTATTCGACGCTCGAGTATATTCATATTACCAATATCATGGTAATTTAACCAAAATTCTGGTTATTTAAAGCACGTTGTAAGCTTCTTACTAAACTTGTCACGCTTTGCTGTTAATTATTTCAATATTATGGCGGAAGTTTGATGGGAACGTGAGCCTTCGGGCAACTACTCGTTGAATTGCTTTTAACAAAACGTTCAACTTCATGATTAAATATTTTCGAAACTTTTTGGACAGTAATCAAGCGTGTCATAAATATTTTCCGGAAGATCGTAGTAAAACTGAACTTTTATGCATACTTTTTTTCGATATGCCGGTAATACAGACAATGACAAAAATGACATTTACTAATTGTATGTAAGATTTACAAACGAAATTGTATTCCATAGTGAAATAAAAGAAAATGTTGGACAATTTAGAAATCGAGTAAGTGACACAAGAGATATACCCACTGTATAACTTTAACCCGCTAACTGCATTTGTCTACTACAGTAGACACTTACCTTATCACTTTAGTGACAATATCTAGAACATTATTATAACGATACGAAACTTCTTTAAGTGACATCCAAACATTAGAAAAACCGTGTTACTGCGACTACTAGTCCGCTATATGTATATCGCGAGTAAACACATAGTTTATAAAAAATGTTAAATATTTTAAATAGTCTTAAATGACTAATGGTTCTTAATTTCATGAAAAAAAATGTTGTACATAATACCACAAAGATGCAGTGAGCGGGTTAAGCCAAGAATGTAAGTGATGTTCATTCCATGACATAAATTATTACCACATGCACTTTATTACATTCCGGAAGTATAAAGCAAGCGTGAATATTCATCGAATTCAAAGGAATGTAATATTGTCGAATGACCAAACTATATCTACTTGAAGCTGAAATCTCGATTCCAAACGAAATAATTTTTGTCGCCATTGTCCGTACGTCGATCAGTTCCAGTCGAATATTCGAACATTCTGATAACGACTAAGAAAAAAAGAGTATTACAAAGGTATGATTTCGGCCTTCGTTCATCTTGTTCAATTATTCGGATCCATTTGTTCCGCGGTGCACGTAACGATCGGAGCTGGCCGGTGCAGGCCTGGTAAGCTTCCATGAGATGCTCCATGGACCGATAGATAAACGAGTAATGGCGCCCCGTCAATGTAAATGCATGAAACTCGTTTACAGAATGTTCTACATCGTCAGATCCTTATCCAACGGTCGCATAACCACCCATCTTCCACGCGTTCCGCTTTGCTCGCGAGTCTGTTCAGCAACGACAGGGATCGGATTCAACGTGCGCTCACGGTACGATCTGTTTCGTACCTGTATATGGAGCTCAATCAAGAACGAATAACACAGAGTAGGTTAACCGAATATCTACAGATAATCCCAATAAGTATGAATGTTTTTTACCTAGGGATATCAAAAAATTCGGGGATGAAGCTGCCATTTTGATTAATCCTTTAACTCCCAGTGTTGCAGCGATGCAACATTCATTTTAAAAGAGCGACAAATTCTGTCGGAGGCTAATATCTAACTTTTGTCAGCAAGGATCCGTAGTTTCGTTGACGTGAAATAGATCTCCATGTTTTCAATTGAGAAATTCTAGTACATATTATAAAAAAAATGGGTGTGTTTAATATCAGTATTTTCGACTTCAAAATAACAAGAGACAACGTATCAGTATTTTGAAATAACGATGTAAGGGTCCGGGCGTTGATAATGAAAGACCATATATGGAAAAATAAATCTCCTCTGATTCATAATGTGTCGTTTAATAAAATTTTCCGTGACCTGTTTGATATCCCCACGTATTTACATTAGAAACAAGTTGTAGCAATAGACGATTTCTATTGCAACACAGCAGTTTAAATTTTCTGTACTTCCAAATGGAATTTTATATTTTCATTTATGTCAAATGAATATGTATTTGATATTTTATAAATCTTTCAAGTATATTTTACTTTAACAAATAAATAACAAATAGTACTGATATAGGAAGTAAATATGCGAATGTAAGTAACTCTAAGCAATTGAATTCGCCTATAAAAAGTACGAACTAAAATGTTTCAGTCACTGTTTCTGAAAATATTAAGTTCGAACTGTGGTTCTTTTAAAATTTTGGTCGTCAGTGTGTAATTATGGATATTATACGCTTTCACTGTAATTCATATATGTACAAGAACTACAAAAAATAGATTTCTATATTTGAGATTAGCTTTTTCGATTCCAATACCAGTTTGAAATATCAGTACCGGCTTCCAATTAAGTCAGAAATGTAGAACTGCTTAACAACCCCATGTTACACTGACATTGTGTAAAATGTTTGTGATCTGCATTCACGGAATATCCACAGAAAGCGGAACGCAGAACAATATTTTCGCTTCAGCTTATTCGTTTAATTACTTGCTTTGTTCGAGCACAATGACGGTTCGACTTGCTTTTACAAATTTCTCGGCTGGAAGGCAATAATTCTGTTTCCCGCGGATAGTTACGCGAATTTTTCCAACGGCAACCGAGGGGGTGTTTTTGCAAAAAAAAAAAAAAAAACAGTGGACTCGCGGGAGAGTAATGAAAATACGGGAAATTATAACTCAAATAAAACTAGGTCATGTAGAATGCAAGGCGTGCATGCTTTTACCGTTTATATTCGCTTATGCGAGATACGAGCAGGAAATAAAAGGGATTAAAATATGTAATTCAAGAAAAGTCCTTTCAAAGGTTCCATTTGTCCGTGTTCTCATTCAATACATTAACGTCCCGGCGAATACCGTGACTCGTTCAATTTTCGAAGTAATTCCTTTAACCATGGCGGAATTTACGCGTTTGCAAAATCATTCGAAATTTGCTTCGAATCATGAAGCTTTGCGAATTCTTTCTTTTAATAACGTGAATGATAATCGTGTCTTCAAGCATTTCCAAAGAGATTTCAATACTCCCTTCGTGGAATTGAAAATTATCCGGGAAAGCTACGGCAATGCAATCTTCATTAAAATATAAGCGGATAATTCCATAAATATAATATTAAATAATCCCAAATAAACTCAGTATGTTCTGTTGATAATATTATTCTTTATGTTTCTGTATAAATAATAGAAATTTTCCTCGCGATATAAATTTATTTCATTATATTTCACATAACAAGATTTGTTAAGCAAGTTTTTATGGGGGTTTTTAAGATAGGAACAGAATGTAGAATCCTTGTATATTTGAAATAACTAGATCGAGAAGAAAACCTTTCACGCTACAATGAATTTGTAAATGTAAGAACTTGGTTTAAAAATCATTCAAGATGATCAAGTTATATGATAGAGTCTATATTAATTAGACAGATTCCATTGAATTGTTATTACACGATCTAGGACTTGTTAAATTCAAACAAACTTCATATCGATCGACCACGTTCCACAGAACGTTCAAATTAATTCGAAAATTGGTGACGCGCGCGAGGCCGTCCAAAAAGGGACATCTAGCGTCGGTGGTCCTCGAAGGGTTCCTAATTAATTCCCGCGGCTAATTGGACGGAAATGAAGATTAAAAAGTTCGCTGGCCCGCTAACAAGAGACAAAGCGGGAAAGAAATAGGCAAGGACAGAGGATCGCAAAGGTCGGTGCACGGCTGCGGAAAGAACGCGCGGAATCGAGGCGGCGACGTTGAAGGGTGGCCGCTAGTTTCGAAGGTAAATTGGCAATTTAACAAAATTTCTAAAGTACCTCGGAGGGGGAGAACTTTGGGGTTCCTCGAAGAGTACGGAAGCGTTTCGAGAACGTAAATACATATAGACGTATTTATAGGCGCGTACACATCCGCTGCACAAGTCCCTAAAATACAGACTTCACAATCGCCGCTTCATAAAGCCTGCATATCTATAGCTGGTAGAAATTAGAAGTTTCTTTTAGAAAATGTTTGGGGAATATTTGTGGTATACAGTTATACGATAAAGAAAGTATTTGTAGAAATTGATTGAGATTCGATAGATAGATTTATATCTTTAGTATTTGTTTTATTTTTATTTAATAAAAACATTATTCTACTTTCATAAATAGAACATTTTGTAAACATATAAAAGTCAACTGTAAAATTTATTTCAACCCACTAAAAGCCGTATAACCACTAAAAAAATTGGGGACGGGGACGAAATTGGGAGCACTTTTCTTTTAAAGTAAAAAGTACATCTTCTTGAAAAGGTTATAATAGGACTTCGTAATTAAGATTTCAACGTAACTATACAATTTTTGTCAGGCTAGAATGTCGATTAGTTTTCGAACAAAAATCGAAAAACCTTAAGAGGAGCTAAATTTGGTCACCCTTACTCTGTACATAAACAAAGATACAAAAAAACTATTTGAATATTTGCTCTTCTTCAACAATTTAGAAATGGAAGGGTCAACACGAAGAAATTGTCAAGTACCACAATAATTATAAACTTAAACCGACTCTACTTGTGTCAGAGAGCTTGTCCAATCTTCAGAATCGTTCATCTCCTTTGGCGCAAGCTGTACAGACCGCCGGAATGAATAAGTAATGCCAGCCGACGGCTCCAACAAGTGAACTTTCCTCGCAACCGTTCGGAAAATATCCCGGCCAAGGATGGAACACGATTCGCCCACGGAATTATGCAAACCCCCCACCTCCCGAAACACAGCCGCGCGGTCGGATTCCGGTAAGACGTGTATACTCACCGTGGAAGCGCGAGATTAACGCGAGCCTGGATATCCGGTTGCACAAAGAGAATGCGACCGCAGTCGAAATTCACCATGGCGCGGCGCGCGTCGTGTTTGCGAGTAATCGCGTTGATGTTTAATTTGCTGCCCTACAGGCTGATTTGTCGTCTTCCTTTGGCCCCCGTTGTCAGCTAACTACTCCAGGCCTCTCTCCTTCGTTCGAGAAACTGAAGTATGTATACAGGGTGTAACAAAAATATTGTATGTCCCTGAAATGACTCACTCGTGAGATGATTTGAAATAAGTTTTTCCTTAGCAAAAATTTTATCCGATGCTTTGTCAACGAGATATTAACGAAAAACCCCGACCAATCAGAGCGCGAGACTGCTGGCCGAGCTTCCGCGGTAGCGTTGACTACTATTGACTAGTAAAGCCAGCGCTACCGCGGAAGCTCTGCCGGCAGACTCGCGCTCTGATTGGTCGGGGGATTTCGTTAATATCTCGTTAACAAAGCTTCGGATAACATTTTTGCTAAGGAAAAACTTGTTCCAAATCACCTCACGCGTGTCTTATTTCAGGGACCTACAATACTTTTGTCACACCCTATATACAGGGTAAACCACCATCTGAATGAAAGATCGCTGAAATATTTCTGTTACTCGTTGTTTTATGAAAGTTACACTGTTTGAAGGGGCACATGTAACGGATGAAAATATCTAGGATAATAATAAGGCAAACAATTGGAACGGTATGGTTATAAAGGTGGTTGAATTTGTTTTTTCCTAATGCTTTGTAAGGATATAGACAGAAATAGAGATTTTCATTTAAACAAACACCAGTGTCCTTGAAATCGTTTGAAAGAAAATGACCTTAGAACATTTTTTTTCTACCGTTATACGTACCTATTCAAGCAGCGTAACTTTTTCTTGAGGAATTTTTGGAGGAGGAACTACAAGTAACGGAGATGGTTAGATGACCTCTTATTTGAGAGCGCCCATCTTGTACACCACGATCTACAGAGACACTGACGAAACGTAAGAACAAACACAAAGTCTATTTCCATTACGTTCTGTCAAACTTGTAAAAAAAAGAACCACTTCGACTGGAGAAATTTTACAGCATCTACCCAATTAATTAGACCCTGCCCCATTAGAAAATTATTCCTTCAGACCGCTAGAATATGCTGTCTCTAGATAAAACTGCAAAAATTAAATCCATCTGGAAGCAATAAAATTTGTATATATCTGGTAAAAAGGGATTAATGGAAATATCGACAGAAATTGAAAGAAGTTAAGAATAGGTAAATAAGAATATAACATAATCTACTCAACAATTTTGTAAATCCAATCTTTTCTCATTTCAAAAAGAAATATGCAACTAGAATACTTATTCTACTCATCGATGCTGAACCTATATTCCTCTGTTCTTTTAATATCAAGATATCAACCTACTCAGTAATCCTTTGGCTCTAATTTTCCCCTATTCAGCACTATAGTTTCTGACAATGAACTATTATCTAGGTGTATTTTCATCAGATCGACGAAAAATTCACGAATTACCTAATTCCTTCATTCTCATATTACAACGGACCTTGCGAAAAAACCTCAGAGAACGACTCTCATAGCACACCACAATCCTCAATTTTCATTGACACAAACAATAATTTTTCTGCTTCAATAATACCAAAAGAAATCCAAGTACACACTCAAACAATGCATAAACATCACATACCTCGTCGACTCATAACTCTAGAAGTCCAGAAGCCTCCTTTGTACAATATACATTGTAACAATAATACATTGCTGTATAATACAATGGAATCGTTTAAGAATACCCGTTAATTTTAGGACAACTCCATAACTGTTCCCTTAAACGACACCTCATCCATTGTGTCATTAGAGTGACAGACCACGCTGAAGATCGAATAATTTTTGCATACAGTCGCAGAACAAACGGGTGTTGTTTCATCGGCAATGAACCGACGTTGGGTCGAGATTGCCCGGACGTAATTGTAGTTTCGACCGAGGGAAACCGCGACGCTGGCGCAGCTGCTTCGCATAAGTCTTTCGGGGAAGAATAATATCTTGGCTGGCGCAAGCGTTCGGTCGCCCGCTTCCACGGAAAGATGCACGGGTCCGCCTTAATGGCTCGCAGTCGTGCACGCAGAATCTACGTTTAACGAGTACATTGTTAAGGATCTCATTTCCCTGGAACTATTTCAACGGCTACGGACGGAATTTGTTTCAGGTGAACAAACATCAGTTGAATATCTCGACACTGCAGACAATAAAATCACGATCGTTCGAATTGGTCCAGGAGATTTGAAAAATTCGTCGAGCATAGGTACGTCCACTGAAGTACAGTTCACCTGAAATTATTAATAGTTACCGATCATGGGTCTGTGGAAATTTATGCAAACTCAAAATTGTGTATGCTAATGTACAAAAATTACAATTCAACAGATTCTTATTTTCTATAAATTCAACAAATGCTTATTTCCTAGTAATTTCTAATAAAGGAACAGCGTGAACACTGACGCGTGGATTGGAATGAAACTGTGCGGGTTTATAGTATGTCATATGTATTATACTTGCTTTCATAAAAAGGTGAAAAAAAATCTTTTTTTAAGAAGAAAAACTTTTTCAAAATTTTGCTGAAGCAAGTTTATAGCGCCATTAAACATTTGTTTAAAACATTTTTTTCTATCTCTTATACTTTTTCTTTGAAGTTAGTTTTCACATCCTTTAAAGGACGAATGGATACGAATGAAAGATACCGTTATTTTTGTCACGAATCACTCTATAAACCCACAAAGTTTCATTTCACTCCGTGAATCAGCGTTCGCGGTGTTTCATTGTAAGTTAGTTTGTCATTGCAAATTAAAATTTCAATTTTTTTTTTCAATAAATAAATCAGCTTTCAAGATTCAATAATTTGTCTTTCCCTGTTTATTCCTATTTTATTTCTAACATCTTCACCCTACCGTGTATGAAAACAAGATTTCTCGTCTGTGGTCGCCAATCGCGCGAAGGCTACAAATTTCTTTCATTTTGTTACGATCTCCACACAAATATTAAATTATATTCGACAGTCCAGACCTTCATCGACCGCTAGAACCGACCAAAGAAGTCGGTCGAACGGAAGAAGGAACGGTGAAAGTGCGGGGGTCTGTTTTTCTCTTCCGTTCCTTGCGTCTTTGTTCGACGACGACGACGATGGAGCACGATGGAATACGGATTTTCTTTTCGTTTCGCTTTTTCCAGCGCGGCGATTTCCTGCCGCTGACACGGCCGGACTTTTAATTTTAATCATCGACCAGGGAATTATAAAAGTTGCTCCCGTTCTCGAGAACGCTTTCAATTAAGGATTTCCGTTCCTCCCGGGACGATCGGTCTCGTTTAAAGGGAAGAGGGGCAGAACGATACAGACCGAGATGGTGGCCGCTTTACTCCTCTACTTTCTCACACCCTGTCGTTTCCTGTTTTATCAAAGGACGCGTTCGAGCAGGGTGCGTGGATTTTTCGAATTAATTTGGCGAAAACAAACCTGTGAATGATGAAAAGAATTACTTGAAAAGTATTTCTTCTGAACCTTTCTCGCGTAACGTCCTAGACTTAATTTAATGGCTGGGTTTATTACTAATATAGTATTATTCATCTTTTTCAATCTTCATATCCACTCAATTGGATTGGCACATCGTATTATAAGATGATTTTTCATGTAAAAATATGTCGAGAGTTTAGAATAATATTTATGTTTACAGCAAGGAAAATGACTGAAAATTTATTAACCCACGTGCTGTTGATTGGGCTAATGTCTCTGGACATCATTTAATGTTTCTACGTATTATTAGTACGATTGCATGGGTATCGGAATGATTTTTAAATTCGACTTTCTCGGAAGCAATGGTACAAACAAAAATAATCTATTCTTGATTTTCCACTTATTTCTTTTTCAGGGGGAATTAGTTTAAATAGATGCATCTTATATCGGCACTACAAATATTATTTGTTTGTATCATAACACTGAAACAGTGAGAAAAATCAATGAATTACAGTAATTTAAAGTTAATACGTGAAAATCTGCAACAGCTATTAGAAGACAAACCCTTTCGATGACGTCTTTAATACATATTTAATATTGAGTATACTTCGAAGAACACAAAGTATTTCTTCACTATTCTAATATACTATTATTTGTTAAAGGAAAATTATTTCACGTTAAAATAATAATGTGACATATCTTTGACACATTAATCGTTCGTACAGTGGCACTTGGTCCCCAATTCAATACTTTAACAAAGCATCGATATACATTCTACTGATCACGTAATCTTTCTTTTCTAATATAAAATATAGAAATACCAACATACTAAAAATACAAATTAATGTTCTAATATTCTATAAACAAAAACGTGCAACGTGTTAATTATAATCGTCAACTATGGTTTCGCTGCGCAATAACGTTTTCTCAATTTTACCAAAGACCATAGCTTCTGAAAGATTTCGAATTTCGAGAATTCGGAAAAGATGGAATTTCCAGAATTTTATGATCGTGATATGTAACTCCAACCAGGATCTCGAGCAACGACCAGTGCCCCCGGTAGTATTGGCGCGGATATCGCGAGCGTATCGTTTGTATCCCTGACAATAGGTCGGTTTAATAAATCGACGGAGGAAAGACGATCGTATCCCCTCTGCCCTGTAACGCTCGCAGATTTATCTCTTGGAACGTTATACGGAATAAATTACGATAGCCTGGGCCACCGTGTTTGATACGCGCCATGGGAGGAGGAAAGCGCAGAGCCCTGTGTATACCTGCCGTTTCATGTTAATCTCGCCATATTTCTTGGGAAATCAAGCCCAAGATAGAGGGCATTTGTGAGAAGAGACGCGAGATAAGCTTTCGACGTATCTCTAAGTAAGCGCATCGCGGGGGGAATAAACGTGCAATAAATGGGCATAGAAGATGCTCCCGTTGAGTGAAAGGAGGGATTAAACGCAAGCAAAGTGCTCGAGAGAGCGAGTTCTGATTTCGTCGAATGCGAAAGATCTGCCGATGAGATGCAAAGGGCTGCGTTTGAAGATCGTCGTTCGCGTTCACGTGGAAACGAGTCACGCAGTAAACGGGGAAAGCTTGCAGGTACTCCGAATTACAGCTAAGATCAGAAAGGTAATTTTTAATATCTCACGATCAAAGTCGGTCCAGCCTCTACGAAGCCGGGGGCCGCTTGCATTGAGCGAACAAAATAAAATTGGTTCGATGCTGAAGGTAAACGACGGAGATGAAGTTTGTGCATGAACACATTTTGCCGATTTCGTAATGCAACCTTGGGGGGTAATTGTATAGCGATTTCAGACTTTTATCTAGTAGTGCATGCATTAAGATTTTTGAAATCTTGGAAGGCATAGGTTTTTTGATGATCGAAAAGACGGCGGTACCTGGGTGTATATTAGGCCCCTACGCACCTGCTTTTATTTTAAATATGTTTTGGAAGAATTTTCTTGCAAATATTGGTCTTCTTACAAAATGATAATTTTAATAATAGTGCAGTTCGGTTAGTTTCTGTAAACTGGGATGGTATGTAGTTTTCATATCCTGGGTCGAAATGGACTCTGCCACCGTTATCAGCGAGTTACCATATACTCCTGACCGGGCGCCGATAGTAAAATTCAATTGAACGGTAAATTGAAGAGATTTGAGATTTGATATGAAAACTTGAAGGAAGCCTGTACAAAATATACATCACTTTAAAACTACAAAAAGTGTTCTGGAAATTACCACCACCGTTCACAGATGGGCATAAATTTCTTATGTCAAGATTAGTCCAAAGCTAAATTCTTGATATCATGACACATACAGAGATTAATAAAATGGGTTAAGGGTTGAAGTTAAACTTTTAGGGTTAAAGAGTTTAGTTGAAGTTTCAATGTTGAACGTTTAAAGTTAAAGTTACAGTTTCAGAGTTTACGACTTAAGGGTTAAAATGTTAACCTTCTAAGCATCACTAGATAGTATTTAAATAACTAAAAATTCCAAAAAATCCTACGACGTGTATATAATATTTTGTAATAGAAGATAAAAATAGAAGCTTTATTATATCAGTTCTGCGGAAATTGTAATCGCACACGAAGTTCCATCAAGGGTAAACGTTCAGAGCACTTCGTATTCAAACGGTTAAAACTGGGCTCGAAAACGTGACGACACGCTGACCGAAACTTACTCGCTATCCAGACAATGCTTCCGAACCTACTTGCCATCGACACAATAGTGACAAAGCCGCACGCTGACCGAGCCTATAGACAGAGACGCCAACATTAATGTCCCGCGGCCGGCCGCATTCGTCACGTCCCGATACCGCAAATGCACCTGCCCTTTTACGGAATATCACCGACCATTCCCGTCCGACTCTCCCTACCCATTAGAGTCGCCGAAGTATTAAGTACTCCGACAAGTTCGTGTGGTTTCAGTAACGTGGAAACGCGAACGTGTTTTACGTGGTATTCCATTCATTTTACATATATGTTACATATAGTAGAACTCCGTTTATCCGGTCACGTCGAACGAGAGGACACAGTTCTGAAGAAATAATTTGTATATTTAAGAAAAATTTTAGATTTTTGTGAAACATTCCAGAACTGTATAAGGCTTTATGTCATTGTGTATCGACTCTGTGCTTCGAGCGATTTCATCTCAGAAGGGAATATACCGAACCCGCACACGCAGATTTTAATGAAACTTACATGGGAGATAGTCCTCTAAAAAATATTTGATATGTATTTTTTTATAGGCCACAGGTCATATTGAGAGGCTGATAACAGGCTCACAAATTGAGGGATGAAAATATATTGTTTGGAATATCTCCGAAACTAAAGGGAGTAAGAAAATGTTTCTTGTTCTAAAATTGTGTTTTTGAGTGGAGAATTTGGTGATGTAAGAAAATTAAACAAACAATTCAACTATTTTATATGTTACTTAAACAATTAATTTTGTCTTAAATTTTCTTACATGACTAAATTCCCCATTCAAAAACACATGATTTTAGAACAAAAAACGTTTTCCCATTCTCTCTGGTTTCCGAGATATTCCAAAGAATATATTTTCATCCATCAACTTTGGGGGTTGTTAGCAGCCCCTGAACACGAACGATGGCCGATAAAAAAAATACGTATCAAATATTTTTCGGAGGACTATCTCCCATATAAGTTTCGTTAAAATCGTTAAATACGTCCCAAACTGAATAGTTAACGAGATATTTACAAAATAATTTTTAATACGAACTTACTACCTGGAAGCTATAGGTGCTCGAACTGATGCCCCCAACTTCAATACAGTGATTACTTTTGTATGATTATTCGAGGTGGTCAAGTTATCTGAAACACCCTGTATATACAATCATAGTATACTATGATGTACTCCATTTTTCATAAAAGCCTTATTATCTCAGAACACTACTGTCGTGGCATAGCATCCTCTTGCACTGGACCCCTCATTTGTTCCTCATGCAAATATACACTTATCTAGATTCTACTGTACTGTTATGAATGGAAATATTCATAACATGGTAGAACTTCCAGTAAAACTTTCAGGTAAATGAAGTCCTATTATAATACGGATTTAGCGCAACCAGACTATGGGCGGGCAGTAGAATATTTCGATTATTCAGGTAGGAATATTTCGACAGAATAGGCTGAGAGCAAACTGAGAAGTTCAACGACGTTCCGGAGGTGGTAACGAAGACGAGCGGGAGGATCTTGGCATAAATTAATCGACCGATGATAAATTGTGAAACGCGGACGGAATCAAGAGAAGGACGGAGGCTGTAGCTAAGGGAATGCAGCTTGAGATGCAAAAAGTGATTGTCAAGGGAGATGGATGTCTCTTCGGGCAGCCATCGCTGCATCGGAAGCTTTGACCATCGCTAGAGCTCCCCTCTGGCTGGTATTCGAGTGGCAATCCGCTAACAATAAGGTGACTCGGCTCAGTGGACCAGCCCATTGAAAATTTTGGAAGTCATAGGCAGTGGAGAGGATCCAAAGAGACGAGGCTTTTTGTCGTGAAAAAGTTGTTCCATCACTGATATCCTTTTCACGGCGACAGGTTCATGGATTCGCAAAATTTATTGTCCTCAGTTCATTAGTCTCCATCTTCTCGAACCATCACGGTCATCGATAATACAAAATTGATATTGCTTGCTAAATAAAAAGATCGAACTGTAACGTGTTGTTCCAGATTCTGTCTTATTCAGAGAATTGTACTTTTTTTTTATTGTTTTTTGATAGATTACTGTAGGACCTGGACAGCATAGAAACAAAATGTAATTTGTCCGTAGAAGGTTGTTACATTTATCCACTTTGATTAGGAAAAAATGTTTATATTTCAGTTAATAAGGTATGATAACGAAGTAACGGTGAAATAATCCCTAGAAATAATTATTATTCTAGGAATACAGTGAGTCATTCTGTGTTTCATATTATCAGAGAAAAATTTTAATACTCATTGACCGGTCGAATCGGAAAGTTTTTTGATCACCGGAACTAATTGCGCTCGCTTCTAATTCATCCCGTCCAACTTCTTTAATAAGTTGAACAAACCTAATTTTCACGAAGAGAGAGAGAGAGAGAGAAAGTTTCCAATGAACCAGAAGTATTTTCAACGGCGGAATTTAAAGTAGGTCCCCCTTTCCTCGTACAAATTGAACACCGTCTGGGCAACAACTTTTTCCTAGAACGGAACGATCGACATAACAGTTACTCAACAATTATTATAACAATTCCTTCTATCTCGTAAACATCGCATTCAAAGACCGGAATGCTTCTTCTGCATCCCCGTACTAATACCAACGCTAAAAACAGTCGCCACGGGGGATGAACGGAAACAATTTGGAAATCCACGTCCAGCGTCGCTGGGCGATTTCGGTAAATCTAAAGGGATACGTTCACCGCGGGGCAAGACTGCAATTTGAAGCGCAATCGGCTAAACTTCTCACTTAGAACGCGCTGGGCTCCAGTGTTTGTCGATCTGGACCGATGCGAAACGGGTAACCCCGACTATTGGTATGTTTACGTCGGTGAAAGGCCAATATAGTATTTCCACGAAGGGGTAAACGACGCCGCTCTGGGTGCACGTACCTACTCATCTGAGTTCAAAAGAGGACCAAGGAGAAACAAAAGGGTGAAGCGGAAAGAGAAACGGCGTAGCGGTGTATTGTTGGAACAGTCGAAGGAAAAACAACACATGCCCGTTTGTACTTTCATCGAAATGGATGGGACTGCGTATTTCGAGGTTACACAGGGTATAACAAAAATATTGTAGGATTTGGAAATAGGAGACTCGTGAAGTGATATGAAACAAGTTTTTTCTTAGCAAAAATGTTATCTGAAGCTTCGTTAACGAGATATTAACGAAAAACCTCGACCTATCAGAGCGCGAGTCTACCGGACGAGTTCCCGCGGTAACGTTGACTACCAATCGCAGCGCGTAGCCAACGTTACCGCGGGAACTCGGCCGGCAGACTCGTGCTCTGATTGGTCGGGGTTTTTCGTTAATATCTCGTTAACAAAGCGTCGGATAATATTTTTGCTATAAGAAAACTTGTTTCAAATCACCTCACGAATCTCCCATTTCCGGGTCCTCCAACATTTTTGTTACACCCTGTATAACGGGACAATGAAGAATATTTACTAAAGAGGTTATAATCGCAGCGTTTGGATGCAATCTCTCTTGCACGGCGCGATGAACATCAAGCACGGTCGGTCCAGGGGATGCGTATCGCGTTACTGCATCAGCTCGCGGGCTTGTTTTCTCGGATTCTTTGTCGAAAGAGATGGAACCGAAGCGATAGAAAGGCTGCAAAGTGGTGCATTCGCCGGCAGGACTGATGTTTTTACGCTTTTCTTCCTTTCACGCGGTTTTTGTTCGTCGTGAAATGACGCGCATTGGTGTTTAACTGCAGACTCTTGAATGATAACGTCAATGTCTCTATTTCTGATCATGTAAGAGTTCTGCGATTGAAATTGATTTGTATGATTTATTAATGAAACAATCGACAGAACAACTTACTAGAAGTAAAATTTAAGCCTCCTTTTATAATTAAATTTAAATAAATGTATTTTTAAAAACGTTTTACCTTAATAATATTAATATCATATGAAGTATAAAATGTCCCTACTTTACTCAGCGAAAACGGAAGTGCCAAAACTAAACTTCGGCGGACACACATTAAATTTATTTCTATTAAAATGCTGCCCTATATTGAACAGCAGACTGTAGCATTTTGTATGAAAATACTGAACTAATTTAAATAATTTTCTATATAACTAATTTAAATAATTAACTTTTTACATTAAACAAAGAATATACGCATTAAGCAGAAATCGAGACGTGATTAGAAATTGCGACATTGTTTTAAAATTACCTACGATACTTTTAATAATAAAAGACACTACAGACACGACGTCATATGGTCCGCGATGTATTAAGCGCGAGCAGTTAACGCGTACCTACGAAAACTAATTCACTGTAATCGTTGCGTTTATAATGTAATCGTTTAAAATTTCGATCACACGATAATTGTTAAAAACGTATCGAGCCGACGTGTGGTCCCGTTAAAAGAAGAACGACAGCGGACGCAGAAAGCGTAACAACGAGGAGAGAGGGTAGTTGCGTTGGTTCGCGCCGGGAAATTCGTTCACAAAGTGAATTTTCACAAAGCGTCGGGCGGGGGAACGCGCGTGGAAGGGTTTTCTGAAATTTATTCGTAAAATTAATACGTCGTCGCGCATCAAATTGATACATTGTAATTTCGCGCCTTTTCAAACAACAAGTCGTCGCCCGGTGATTGGTAAAAGCTTTGAGCGAACGTGGGCCGATACAATTGCTTTTGAAGTATAATCAAAGCATCGAAATTGCGCGCGCGCCGCGCGCTCCCGATAAAATTCACATGACGTGGCACAAACGGTCGCGGACCGAATTTTGCGAACCACTTCAATTCCGTTAGGCTGCAAACACACTGTAAAAGGATAATGGTGCGCGTAGCGACGCTTGCGACCAAATAAATACGCCCCCCATCCCACTCCTCGCGGTACGCGTGATTATCGATGCGGAGGGGTTAAATTACGCTGGAAAAAACTGCGAAAAATCAATGTTGTAATTCATTTGGATCCTGTATTTTTACGGAAATACATATGTCGTTTCAATGAACATGTAATAACGTCTTTCATCTGTTAATCACGATTTTTAAATTCTGAAATTGAATCCCTCCAACCATGATCATGTACAGTTTCATCCGGAAGTATTAACACTAGAACTACCAAGCAAGTCAAAATCACTTGTCAACATACTCTTACAACGACGATTAATATGTTATGACAATACATTTTCTCAGATCATTTGCACCTTTTATTACGATATGAAAGTGAAGAAATTAGTCAATTTATAAATTTATAAATTTTCAAAAGTTTTTCACGTTTATCGTCGGTAGTTCTAGTGTTAAGAGATTTATTACATGTGGAACATACTGAGAAAAGTATTACAAAATTAATGGTAAAGTTCAATACTTTCTGTTTAGGGAAAATTAATCTTTTGAGAGTGGAAAATTCCAAGACGAAAGTAGTATTGTGGTCGACACACGAACCGTGAAGACTATCGTTGAACAAGATTTTTTTCCATGTATCGCATATTGGACAGAATTCGTAATTCAGTTTCAACTTTAATATTTTGTTATAGAAAAATTATATACACATTTTTCACTGATGTAATTGTTTTACAGTAAATATTATCAACGTCATTCATCGGACAGACATACGTATCCATAATACCGAAAAAGTTAAAAGTTTACTTAGCTGATACTTACGCTAATAAAAAATCACGAACATTGCACAAGGAGAAATATATAATCATTTTTCTCAATACTTACAGATGGGTGTGTACATGGATACAATTAAATGTAAAGAAAATGATTCAATATAATACTATAATTTATGCTACTACAGACATTATAGTTCAAGGATAAATAAAAACATTCTTTTGCCATTAAAAAAAAGAGTTTAGTGTGATCAATTAATTAATTGTGCGCTAATGATAAAGTAATTTAGACAAACAAAAATATTGTATGAATGAGATCATAAATGTTTAATAGATGGAGATATGTATATTTTGATTCTACATGCGATGCAATCGATCAATGCATAAATAGTATGTTAATTGAGTTTTCTTAACAGCTTCTAGCTTGGCTTGCAAAACAATGGTTTTACGTCTCTATGACGTGTTCCTCGTGCAACCTTCGGACATCGTATCTTGTTAGGCGTGTACTCCGTTAAATATTTTCGAAGTGAATCAAGTTTCTGGCACGGGTTTCAAAACAGTTACTCGAAATACATCGGTTCCTTTTGATTTATAGCGAAACTAGTCGGGTTACTTAAATTTACACTGAGACGGCTTAGAATTCATGGAGACAAGATAAATGATACAAAACCCGAACCGACACCACTGAAATCCTTTTAATTAACTTGGACGGTAGCTCTGCATTCTTGCGACTTATCGAATTTAATCAGTAACATTTTCTAAATAGTAGGTATTCGCATATTTACTTTGCTGTATAATGTTTATTTGTAGATATGGAAAAATAGAAAATTCTATTATATGCATAACATTCGTATACATTTACTGTTTATACTGTTTTGTACTGATTTACATTTACTACTTTATATTACTTTGTACGACTTTGTACGACTTTATAACATTTTTTACCATTTTATACCACATTATACTCTTTTACACGGTTTTGCACGATTTTATACTATTTTATACTGTTTTATACTATTTTATACCATTTTATACCATTTTATACTATTTCATACCATATTATATCATTTTATACTATTTTGTACTGTTTTATACTATTTTATATTAGTAGGTTGAGTTATAAGTTACATCTACGTCTCTTTTTTTGACTTTGATTCCATTAAAGAACAGGCGGAACAGGTATGTATACTATACGTACGCACCACCGACCTACGCGCATGCGTTTTCTCGTTGAAAGTTTGAAAAACGAATCGATATATGAGTTTCTCTGCCTCGTGACACGATCGCTTTCCAAAAAAACACGCGATTCATCCTGAAACTCCATCGCGTTTCTTTATCACTTAAGCACGAATCGATAAACATTTTAAATTAAATTTGATGACTATGGACTGTTATATAATATAAATGACTATTTCTGTAATATATTGTCCATTACAGTTTATTATATAATCCATTATTGTCGTGTGAAGTTTCTTTAGTCATTCCATTCTTTTTACGATATACTTATAAAGTTCGCCGCAATACAATTAAATCAGAGATACAGTTTACACATTATATTCAATAGTATTCACCTGATGGATACTGCGTCTATTTATCATTGCATACAACATTCTGTCATGTAGTGTACAAATGCATATGTATACGGGAAACGTAATAATAGATGTCTAATAATCCCAGCGTTCATGAAATCGATACTGTATATGTACATATTAACATCTATTGTCACTCGAATGTATCCACATTGTTTAGTAATACTCTATGAATACATGTTACTTTCTATGTAACCTGCACTCAATACTCGTCCAACGAATATAGGTAATACACCCATACCATATTCGAATAGACTGAAATACAATAAATTTGAAACTTGAAACAACCATTTTGTCTGTATTTAACTTTCTATTTATTTTGCTATTACGACAATTTATATTAACTTTGTATTCCGCTTTGTATAATAGACAATTTTCTATTCTCCTTCCGTTCTCGTAAATCGGTCCTCAAAAACATAAATTTTCAGGGACAACCGCAGTGCAATAATAATCCTATTACACTGCTCCGGTCATCAGTCCAGCTGTACCTTCGAAATAATAACGAAGGAAGAGAAACACGCAGATCAGTAACAATATTCTTAGATATTTCGCAAACCAACGAACATTTCAGAAGAAACAAGATTAATATTAAGTCGAAGTGTGTAAGGTCGTAACAACAGTAAAAAAAACGTGACCGTGATTGGGTCGAAATTGACCCAAAGACCGTAATAGAATGAAAATAAGAAAACACATCTAAAACAGGATGAAATTTATATCAATTTTCAGTATATAAACAACAACATCCGAAATACAGGATCGAACAGACCCTTTAATCCACTTCGTTTTCCGTTGCCACACATCACCCTTCAAAGGTGAAACAAAAGGATGGCCGTCCGCCATTCAAGGTTAACAGAGAATCCCACCGCAATACGGAACGTAAGCCCACCCGCGTAATTCCAATAAATGTCTCAATTCCGTCCGAAAAACGAATCCACGAGTGACCAGAACCAGACAAAATGGTCGGGGAACCCGTACAATTACGCCACGGATATAATTCAAATCGAAGCCACGATAAAACGGACGCGTGTTCGGGTTTTCGAATCGCTTGGAATCCCGTTGCTCGCCTCGGATGGCGCACGCATTAATGCGTCGCATGTGTGCGCGCGCGTGCACACGTATCCACGTACTGAACACACACATACGCAGAAACGCGCTCTCTCTAAAATTCGAAGTTTGAAAGACGAATCGATACATGGAGAGGCTGCGTTACCGTAGCGAAGGGCACCACTTTACTACGACCCAATGGGACCGCGCACGTTTTCCCTATCCCCCTTCCACCATCCTATCCATTCGTTTCAACCCTTCCACCCGTTCCCCCATCTTTCTCCCAATTCCCCGTCCTTCGTCCATCATTTCCAGCTCACTCCTCGTTCTTCCCTCTCCCCGTCCTACATCCGCGACTTCTCGCCCTCGTACGCACCTTTTTTTCTGTCTTTCTCTATCTCCATTTCCCAGTCAAACTCACCCCTGTCTCCTCACCCAGGCTGTTCTTCTCTACCGCGACTTCCACCCCGAACCCGCACACGCTCGACGTGGCACAGAAAACTGTCTCCTCGCTGCGCTCTCGACAATGTCGAATTAACGTTAATTTCGACCGATAGGCACAGGGATCGATCAGCCCGAAACGAGTTTCCATCCCTTATATCGAGTTTCGCCTCGGTTACGGGACACTCGAAACCCGCCACGAGGATTCGCGAGTGTAGATAGCAACGAGGGAGGTTCCTACGGATTCGCGCCAGCTGATCTCGCGGTGACGAGCGGTACACGTTTTCTGGGAATTAATTAATCGGACGAACGCGAACAACGCTCGCGACCCCCTCGCGAACACGGTCCTGAGTCTCGTGCTCGTCGGGGTTAATTAAGCTCGAGTTGTCTTGGTTTTGTTCCACGAGTTTACGTTCTTGTTGTACCTATAGTTCGTCCTGGAAACGTTCGAATGTTTTCTGTGATTGAACTATAGACTTAGGGTAGACCGAGGCTAATCGGATCACAGGGCGAATCGGATCAAAATAAGAATTCAGTCCATGTTTGTTATATCATCATGGAGACAAGCATTTTGATTGTTCACATTGCGTCATCATTGTCCCCTACACCCAATGGAATAACCCATCAATTGTTTTACGTAGTTGCTTAGTGCTAGTACAGTGTGAACGTTATAATTCTGATGCGAATGCAAGATACGTAACCGGAAATTATTTATTATTATTTATTTTTATTTACGATTACTTACTATCATTTATTATAATTTATTTATGTTTATTTGTTACTGAAAATATCAAGCTATCTTTACGTCACATCATAACAACGAAAGGTGATCACTTTGAAAACACGATAAATTAATTTCCTTCTATAAGCAAATAAATATTAATTTCCTTTTTTTTTTTAAATTTCAGCCACAGAAACCATTACTTCGATTTCAATTGTTGTCTTAATTTGTACCACCCCACCCCCCTCCTTATACTTATTTTATATTATTTGACATTCGAATTTTTATTACACAGGTGTCGTCGTGAACGGAAAATTCCATATGGGTCACGGATGTCTCTGAACGTGTTAAAGAGCAACAACTCTTCTTCCTCGATCATCGCGTTCCCCCAACAAAAACGGAAACTACCCAGCAAAAAACCTTCTTGGCGTCCAATTAACCTCTCTAATTCGTCCGACCTTCCCTATCCCCGCTTCGTTAGAGGGGACAGTGAAACGTATTCGCGGTCGGGGGGGCAAGGTCAAGTACGCACCAGGTAGCTACCAGAAGGACATGTCAAAGACCAAAGAATACGCAGCAAAATACATATGCGTCGTTTATATATCACGACGTATACCTACACATAAAGGAGGTACAATGTAGAGGGGTTTGGAGGGGGGGAGGGCGATCACGGTGTGCGCGACGCAATTAACGTCTCGAGGTTAATTAATAGGCACGCCACGGAGAAAGGAGCCCCCTGGCCATATCCAAAGGCAGTGCAGCCGACATTAGGCAAACGAACATAAACTCACACCACCATCCCTTCCAGCTGGTAGGTGAACGGATGGCGGCTGATACAGTTACACAGCACGTACGAGGAGGTCGGATGGACTGTCGCGTAGAAAGAGGGACGGCCCCGTAATCACCGGCGCGTCACTCTCCCAGCGGCGTGCGAAGTTAAAGGTAAAATTGGCCTCGTTAATTTCACTCTATGACGAATACAATCCCGCCACCCGGCTCGTTAGGAGGAAACTAATTAAACCCCGAGGACCCAGCTCGTCTTTAGCCACCCCACCAGCCACTCCCCCGTACCCCGTATGTGAAACGGTTATCTTCGAGGCGCGCCATCCTGGCAACCGGATGCCTTAAAGGGCCGTATACGAATAATATTATTCAATAGAAGCCTCTGTTACAGGCAGTGTACACACGCAATAGTTCCTGAGTGTCGCGTTCGTCCGCGTGGATTCTCTTTCGAATCCGCCTGGAGTTGTAAATTCCAGGCTCGACCTTCGTGGTACGCGTACCAGTTGCGACTGTTGCCCGCCAAATTAATATTAGGCAACTGTTTCAATATTCTCTAAGTGAGAAAAACTAATGTAATTGCTCGACCGTTGGAGCTGACGAATCGTGAGGTGAATGTTGTCGAATGAATTGAGTCCGTGTGACTCTTATCGAAACGAGTACGTGTTTTCGAATGATTGTTGTCGAATGACTGTTCGATTGCGAGTTAATGTTTACGAAGGAATTGAGTCCGTGTGACTCTTGTCGATACGAGTGTTTGCGAATGACTTTTCGAGTACGAGTCTTCGAGTGCGAATGACTTGAGTCCGTGTGACTCTTGTCGATACGAGTGTTTGCGAATGACTTTTCGAGTACGAGTCTTCGAGTGCGAATGACTTGAGTCCGTGTGACTCCTGTCGATACGAGTGTTTTCGAATGATTTTTCGAGTACGAGTCTTCGAGTGCGAATGAATTAAGTCCGTGTGACTCTTGTCGATACGAGTACGTGAATGACTGTCCGAGTACGAGTCTTCGAGTGCGAATGTCTTGAGTCCGTATGACTCTTGTAGATACGAGTTAATGCGAATGAATTGAGTCCGTGTGACTCTTGTAGATACGAGTTAATGCGAATGAATTGAGTCCGTGTGACTCTTGTCGATACGAGTGTTTGCGAATGACTTTTCGAGTACGAGTCTTCGAGTGCGAATGACTTGAGTCCGTGTGACTCTTGTCGATACGAGTACGTGAATGACTGCCCGAGTACGAGTCTTCGAGTGCGAATGTCTTGAGTCCGTGTAACTCTTGTCGATACGAGTATTTTCGAATGAATGCTCGAGTTTCGTGTGACGTCGCGCTTCCTGAAAGTTCGCTGAAGGCGTTACCAAAACTCGCCTCCTTATTGGTTATGCCCTGAAGGGGAAGCCAAATTTCTCGGTTTTTCCAAGTGACGTGGAGATGGAAAACCTTTCCATCAGGGCGAAGCGGACGTCAGAAAAATATCGCGCACGTGGTCACGGTGCTAGTTGACCGCGACGAATTTTCGAGTCTCAACGGTAGGGTTTCTAGCTGCATTGTCTGCGAGTCAGCGCGCCCCGGTAAGGCCCGGCGCGGATGGGTCCCAGGTTACCGAGCGCATGTGACGGACTGCAGACCAAATGTTCGTTTCTATTGTCTATTATTCTCTTTGTGTGAACGAAATTGAAATTGCTTGAACGAAGGAAATAAAATAATAAAAAATAACGGTAATGTCAGATTCTAAAGCTGTCGTTTCGGGTCTACGATGGAACACTGGGGTTCAGCTGGTCGCTGAGGAAACGTACGCTTACCGGAATCGGGGAAGTTCCAAGCGAGAAGGGGATACGGAAGACCATCGAGACTGGAGATTCCACTCTGACGAGTACATCTTTGTGCAGGGATCGTACATTGCGCGGGTAGGGAGGTTATATGTAATCCCTGGTAAGAGGATTATGGCGAACGTGTCTTAGGAGTCGTGAATAGATTCGGAATATTTCTGAAGTTTTCGTTAATGGAAGTGCCTGTTCCGTGACGCAAGTTCCGCCAATAATTTGGAGAAATGTATTTCGACGGATTATGCGAAGACGGAAGTTAGTTACTTGGTTGGGTTTTGTTGAAGGTGCTGGTGTGCTTGTTGGGTTCATGTGAGGGCGTATAATCGGATCAAATTCAATTGGTCGTTGACGGTTGTCGTGGTAATTACTCGGGATTGCAGACTTGAAATTATCGATTTGCATTGATATAATTGTCGGTTGAGAAATATGCGTGCAGTGGAATGTTTGTGATTTCATGAAAAGTGTAACGTAGATTGAATGATACAGTTTTGTGGGTAATACTTTCATAATTTCAAGAGTGCAAATTACGAATATTTATATTTTTATATGGTTTGTGAAAAGACAAATAAAATTCAGGTGAAACGCTATTTCTTACGACATGTGATTGTTTATGATAATTGTAATTACAGTTCATTTTCATGGACTGTTGGACCATTGTAATTCGGAATTGAGGTTAAGTTTAATATACGTATTATGCCATATTTTTCTGGAGTTCATAATTCTGTTATCCTTATGCATTATGTATGTTGTTGCAGTAGTTGCACGATCAAGGTGAAAATATAATAACAATCAATTATCACTATCGTGTTAAATTAAGGGTTACATATCCGTATGCAGATAAATAAATAAATAAATAAAGTGCCAGTTCGTTAAAAAATCGTAAGTCTTTTTCATATTTTTTTCTTTGGCGAGGAAGATAGGTACTGTTTAACATAGTTAGTAATTCCTATTTCAATTATCGCATAAAAATGAACATTTTGCTAGAATCGACCGCATTTATTTATAACAGCAATTATGTATTGCAATTAAGATTTGTACAATGCTTTAACTAAAGATTACTTATATAAGTCAATTACTGATTGTTTCAGGATTACATAAAATAACTTAAAAAACGTTTCAAATAATTTACAGAGCTTTCTATAATTTTCCACCTTTTTAAAGCACGTATGAACTTCCATCTACATATATTTCCCCCTACTGAATCTATTATTTCCTATTACAATCATGGCAACACGTAACATAAAAAAAAAAAAACTTTAACGTAATTCTGGGGCAAAATGGCTACCCAGAATTTCATAGTGTTCCTATACCGTTTTTTCCAAAATTTTCCAATTTATCGTCCAAAGAACTAAGATAGCATGAAACCGATTCCACCAAGTAGACAGTAATTACACGTCGATTACCCGAACGAATTTTCGTTCATCGTCGAAACTTATCGCAACAAATTCGCACGCCATTCAGGAAACGCAATTACATCGTTAATGACACCGTACGTAAACGGATTACATCTCCGCGCGTAGCTGATTACATGGCGATAATGTGTCAACGCGTACGTGCGGATATTCCACATGGCCGTGTTTAAATTTCACGAGCGACTGCACGGCTGAAGTGGAACGAAAGATGAGAAGGCGAATCGTTAGAAGACACGGAAAGTCCTTCGCTCCGTAATCGTCTGAATGATGCTCCGCGAACGTATAAAGTTAAATACAAAATTAGCATCATTAATGAGTCTGCGAAAGACTATATCCCTCTCTCGTTAGTGCAGAACTAATTAGACGACTTCTATGGGGGCGAGCACTGACAGACGTCTTTCGAGGGGTCCGATATCATACTTTTCCTGAGACCATCGCGAACATTCGCCGCTGAAAAATACGGCTTATTATTAATACGCGGCAATTGGATTCCTTTGATGAGCTCGTTAAAACGAGAACAATCTTTATGGAAACATCTATGGCATTGATGAAACGGTTATGATTAGTAAAATGGTACCTTTACGAATCGTACCGCATTCATACTTCAACTGTGTATGCCAGTTTTTATTTTATATATACAGTAATGTCTCGATGAGTGCGACGTACTCGAGTCCATTTCGGAACATTCGTGGCATTCTGAAAGGTTTTCAGACCCTCATAAATTTGTTTCTTGTCCGAAGCCGAGCCTCTGCTTAGCTTCTGTTTACTCTGTTTTAATTGGTTTCACAGGGGGACTTTCCCAGTGGTGGGAATAACGCCGTTGCTCGTGTCGCATTCATCGAGAGTTTACTGTAGGTTCTCTTGAAATGAATTGAGTTTTAATATTAGGTGTATGCTGAAGTAATGACCGTATTTGTTAGAGATTAATGCTTATTAACAGGCTGAGTTTCAAAGTAACACTCGCGAAATGTCTACGAAGTGGAAGCAATTGAGAACCTTGTAGCTAAAGGGGTGCAGCTCCATTTTTACCATTTTCAAATAAATGAGAAAAAACCGTTTAGGAAATTATTGCTTTGACTTAAAATGAAAAAAGGAACACTAATTGAAGAACATATATTTTCACACAATAAACACTAATTATTGAGTTGATTAGTTTTTGTTTCTATTTTTAGTGAATTTTTCAAATTTGGAGCTGCATCCGACTTGTAAAGCAGTAATAGATGCAGGTACAACATTTATAATAAATCGCTCATTTGTTGTTGGATTGAAATCAAACGTGCACTAAAGGATGCAGATTTTTTTCACGAATATTGCACGTCGTAACTAAAAAACCGTCCAAAATGGAACTGCACCTCTCTTGCTGCAAGGTCCTGAATTCTTTTAATGATATAGCTACTTGTAAACCAGAATTTGTCAGAGCAGTTATTCCCTTAACCTTACCAAATTTCGTAGGCCTTCACAAAATTTGTCCTATTTACAATAGTATCTTGCTATAAAGATCAATTTTAACTTGGGGACCAAAACTTCGCCTATGGTGGCGCAGCGATCAAAGTGTTAACAGACATTGGGAGATAATGATAAGAAAGATAATTGGAAACACTTGTGCAAATATGTGTTTCTACAGATTTCTTAAAACTAGCTTCCAATATAACTCGGTTAAGCTTCTCCTTCGTACCACTTGTGATATTTTAGTCCTATATCTGGACCCCAGAACCAGAGTCTATTAAGTCACACTTTTCAAATTTTAGAGAACAAATTAAAGGTGCAAGAAGTTCGTAACTTTGGAACCATTCGGTAAGAATTCAACGAGAAACAATCATTACCTTCGAACTACCGAATGGACTTAAGACAAGTCTCAATATGTAAAAATGGTGAGCACTGCATTAAGTCTCCTATGTGATGGACTGTTTCACTTGAAATAAGATATAGACGTAATATCATTTCTGCACTACTACACAAAAAATTAAACGACCTAGAACGAAATAATTTTTACCATCTGAAAGAGTGAAAAATTTGATACATGAAACGTAAAACATTATTTATTTAAAGAAGTGGACATAATACACTCTGGCTCTGAGGTCCAGATATTTTTTATTTCTCCCTTACCTAACCCAAAATCTACGTAGTATCCCCACAGTCTACTAGGAGACTCAAAACGAAACCGTACCTTTTCAGTTCTTCACCTCAGCCACCTTCTAATGCTTCGATTCGGTCCAAAATAAACCCTCATCACCGCACAAGCGTCAAAAAGACACTAAATTACTCTCCAGTATGTGAACCCTGTACTGCATCGTTGCCAATAACCCCGCAGTTCACGCCACGGTTAAAACTCGTTAAAAAAGAGCACACGTAGTCCGGTGAAAAGTAGAAACCTGCCCCATTCACCGTCGAAAGAAGGTCCCGATTCGCGATTCAAAGGAGCATCGTTTCGAGAAAAAAAAGATCGTGTAACCGGCGTCAAAGGGGATCCGATGACACGAGCCTGGATTCCTGCCAGCAGGTATGGAGTGGGGGAGGGGAGTGGGTCCACACTTCGAGAAGAGTCCAGAAGGGAAAGGGTTTCAGAGAACAGAGCTGGGGCAATAGCGTGGTGGGCTGGAGAGGGGGGGGGGATGAAACGGATCGTTGCCGTTGAGAAGGGGACGACAGAGCGTCGGGGAATCGTTATTCCCGATTTTCTTGGAATAGACCGGTACAACTGCGAGGCGCCGGCGATAAAAACCGTTCCGTCCAAGGACGGTTGAATCGTTATTGTCACGGCGGCGGTACGCGGGGCTATTTATATAAGAAGGGTGCTTTTTCCCCGGAACGGGAACGGCTCGTGTGCCAGCCTGGTCCCCCACCCTCCTCGCAAGCCACCCCGAAAATGGGGTCGAATGGACGCAACGGCACAAAAGGGGAAGCCCGATAACGGGCAGAAAATATAAATCTCGCCGCGTCGGGATCGCGGCATGAAAATTCGATGAGAGCGAGCGGTCGACGACCAATACCAAAAGCGAAACGGGTGAAGTACGTGCGATGCACGTGCTTCCTGCGATACACGTATCGGAAAATGCGGGGTGGAAACTTAAGAGCGGTACGCTCGGTCGTGGCGTCGATATGCTTTTTGGAATGGGGGGACAAAGAGGTGTCCGCGGAGGAATTGAGGCGTGAGTGTCACTTCTACCCTGCAGTTTTAGTCTGGTGATGGTGTTTTTATTTTGTTTTTTTTTTTTAGAGATCTGTAGTCTTGCTTGGAATTTTTTGTTTCTTCCCTTTTAGATCGCACGGTGACTGGAAATCGCGAATACATTGCAGAAAGTCAAAAAGGGAAAATAAAAAAATTGCTTTCGGAATCGAGGTGTCACTTCTACTCTGCACCTTTATTCTAGTGACGGTGTTCCTTTTTTTTTAGAGAACATTCGCAGACTTATTTGAATTCTGTTTCGCTATTTTTTTGTTATTAGCTATTATATGTATATTTTGGTACGTTGCTCAATGGTTGATAGACGTGTGATTGAAGGATTCGGTTATATTATAAATATTATAGTTAGAAATGCATTATTAAGTAATATTGTAATTCGGAAATTTTCTCTTAATTTACGTAAGATATTGCAATGTTGTTGCGGGTAGTCACAAATGCCAAGGAAATTCTGCAACAACATTGTCAAATTTTTTACATTGACTTTAAGTAATTACAATATAATTTGTTAAAAATATTTACACCTTACTGTTTATACTACGTTTTCGTGAATCCAAACTTTCAAGCATTTTTCACTAATACCTTTGAGTGAATCATCAATGATTTCGAAATTATATTACTGATCAATTATAATGGAGGAAATTAGTTTGTCAATTATATAAATTAGTACTATTCAAAAATAGTTGCTTTCTTTTTAATGTCGTGGAACGAAAAAGCTTTCCCCCAACCCAATAACTTCTTCAGCGATTACATTCACTTCGTTTGATGGAACAGTTTGCACCATGGGTACAAATATTTAACCCTTAAATGTATGGTGTTGTCGTTTGACAACATACTCAGATTTTATAATATAACAGATACATAAACATATACTGCACACCGTATTCGAATGGATATACACTACCAAAGTATAAAGTATCTGCATAAGCGACTAGATGGAGCGTCTTTCCATAAATAGACTGATCACAGGAAACATAGTAAGACCAAACCATAGTTGGACCAATTGGCCTACAATCTGAGATTGTAAAATGACCTCTAAATTACTTGAAAAATGCAAAAAGTGTGAAGTTGCACTACATTTACACAGAAATAATATCTGTTTCAGAAATTGTCACAAGAACTAGTTCGTGACTCGTTTATATATTCTACAGATGTTGTACCCATTTGGCAACAACCCCATTATTCCAATGAAATAATACAAAAAACAATGAGATCGAATTTTAAAATTATTATTCCACGATTTTCTGGCACACAAATTGGCAATTTCAACATGTTTTATTATATTTGAAAAAATCATGAAGGGTTGAAAATCCGTGTTGATCGAAGAGCAACAACATTTTCGTTTCGAAATCCCGTTCAGTTCCCGCGCCTTTCGTCGCGTCGCATAAAAATAATGTTTCAGGTCCCGAACCTGCCCCACAGTTCCGTTCTCCGCACAATTTGCACACCCACTCGAGCAATCACCACGGACAATTTTTCCTCTTTCCTTTTTCTGTCCCCCATCCCCCTCGCCCCTAGAAGTCTGAGGGATGCATCGTGAATAAAAGCAGCATCTCCCGTCCCTCTTCCTCAACCTGTTTGTCTCGCCCTTCGCCACTCGTCTAGCCGCCGCCGCCTGCGAATGCGCCAAGATAAACTGCGAAAATTCGGTGCACCCTCTTTGTATTTTCACCCAGCGCGAGGGCCGGGCTGTTTGCGCGAGGAAGCCGTGAAACGAACGGTGCACGGAACGCCGAGAGAAACGTGGAGAACGGAGCCCTGGATAATTACACCGCTTACGCCGGTTGCTGTGTAAAGTTTCTTGAGATTACGGATCCTTCATCCACCCTCTCTTCCGCCAGTCGAGAAGAGAATCGACCGGAATCGTTTGATCTTTCGTCGAACTGTCTGTTACGGGTCGGACGTTGTCGTCGTATTTTCCTTCGTCCGGTTTGTATTTATCGTCGGTGAACTTTTTCGATCCCATTGAACTTCCGAGCCCGACGGTCTGATGGATCGAAGTTGGTCACCATAACGGGCGTATAAAGTGGAGTGCGCGGGGGTGGCAGAGCGATGGGATGTTATGACCCGTGTGGACAGTTTGCTCGTCTTGTTATTGAAAGCATTGTAAGCTTTCCTTTATGGATGTTCCGTTAGAATGGGCAACCGTTTCTGTTGTATCGTTTCAAAATCGTTGAGAACAAGGCAGGATTTTTGAGTGAGGCAGGATGAGAAAGCTGATTAGAAAGGGTAGAAAAAGTGTATTGATTCTCATAAGTACTGAGAAACGGGAGTATTAGAAAGTATTATATTGACAAGGTTTATTTGTCTAATTAGAATTGGACGAACTGTGTAGTGGAGGACTGTTGGACCAGAGGCAGAACAAGATTAGCTGATTTCGAGCGCTTTAGTTGATTTAGTTGATGCCAGCGTAGCCAAATCAATGAGCCTCATAGTGAACAACGAAAGTATTTGAAAGTGCTGAATATCAAGCATTATTTGTCGAATTATAACATGATGAAATGTGAAACACAAGACTGTTAGACGCACGAGTAAGAAAGATAAAGGAGGACAAATATAAAAACTGTCATACCTGTCTATTGCTTTTGGCAGACGCGATGAAACTTTTGAACCTTTGTAACATAGAAGCAAGTCTGTGAAGTGTTATGAGAGATACGTCAGTATACTGGTAAAGTGAACTTCAACAAATACATTCACTTTACTCTAATCTGAAGTACTTTCCCTAATTTATATAGTGATTTAAGACTGTCCATCAATGACACGTTTCATGAAACGTATATCTCTTTATCCAATAAATACTAATGAAGTATGTGATGCAATTATTCCATGCGCAATACTTGTCAGAAAAAGATAACAAAATTCCAAATCAGTCGAGGAGGATACACCATTACTAAATCGACGAGTACAAATGTTTCCGATAATCATCTTCGTGCGTTACACATTCTGTCCAATCGATTAATCCGTTCAGCAATTAAAATAATTCAATCGTCGGCAAATTCTTTACAGTCCATCACCTCGGAGAGAAATACTTAACGGGCGGAATCGCATCGTTTTTATTGCGCCTTCCTACTTTCGCGAACATTTTTAGCCGCGAGTCGGGAAACATCGCGTGGCTTAAGCCGAAGTTTATAACTTCTTTCTTCTCTTCTTCCGACAGGGATTTAAATTGCAGACGCCATTATCTGCTTCATAAAAATCTGCTTCCCTTCGTCCGGCCGCCCTCCACTCTACTCTCCCCTCTTCGCTATCCACTTCGCCCGGATCCAAATTCATTCGTTTAACCGACCAGCATCCCCGAGATAAATACCCGCGAAAAACGGATCCTTACGGGAACGATCGCGTTGCATCGCAGGGGCTGGACGTAAACCGAGATTTACGACGGGGGGAATATAAACAAAAATTCATGCGGGCCGCCGCTTTTTCTTCCGCGAGCCCGCGATTTCTCCGTCCAAGCTGTTTGTCCGAGCGTTAATTTCGAACCGTCAGTGCGGGAACGTTTTTTGTCGGATCGCGACAGAACACCGGAGCTCTGTGCTAAGTAAAATACGCAAAAGGTCTAGAATCAGTCATCTTTTCCTAACGGGATGTAAAACGAGTTTACGCGGTCGAGAGGTTTCATTTTTCGAACATTTGAGACAATATTAAATTGACAGTGTTAGGATCATTGATCTTAGAAGTGGACGATTGAATATGTATTTTCTGCGCTGTTTTATTAATAATATTAATAAACAATCTACGGTTTCCTCTTATTATTGAGACTATTGAATTTCTTCTCCATCATTCGGTGTGGTATAAATAACATAGGATATTATAAAACGAAGGTAAATATTTTTAATATGTAATAGATGTTTCATTTTTGTATTCAGTGGAACGGTTTCTAAAAATTGCTCCGTTTCAGTCATATGATCCCTCCCTAGTAAGATAAAATGATCCCAGGATTATTATTGTTTTTTTTCTTTTAGTTACAACAATGCCCCGTCAGTATGAAAGAAATACAACGCGTCAAAGCTGTTTTTATTTAAATAAAATGTAATAAATGAAATGCTTTTTAATGTTCGTCCTATTTACTATCAGCAGGTATAAAATAATCCCGGAGGATCATTTTATACACATCCATTACAAAATGATCCTTAAGTATGCCTTGAAAGAAATGTGAATAAAAAATATAATTGATCACGTAGCTAAATTTTATTTAAGCCAATGATAAGGTAGATAGAATAACTTACAAAAACTACTTTACTTTCATTTAAATAATGAGCATATGTATTTTTTATATTACGCTTTAAAGGGATCGTTTTAGACAGCTTTTCCCTATACATATGTACAATCAAACGATATTCAATTCAACTCAGTATCCCAGCCACCCGACATTCGCTTTCGAAGTGCATCCCGTTCGGCTGAAAATTATAAAGCTGAAAATCGACAAGGTGGATGTACCCCACCTGGTAGCGCCATGATGGCCAGAAGAAGATTACAGGTAACCGTGCAACCGTCCAATTCGCTTCAAGCGAGGCGCAACGACGTCACAAACGAAAAAGTTTCCACCGGTATACGTTCTTTTTCATTGTCTACCCTCGAAGCTCCCGCCATCGTTCTTCCCCTCCACCAACCCCTCTTCCGACCTCCACCCCCGTGGACGCAGTTGTTAGCGGACGAGGGCCGGAAATACGTCCGTGGCCATGCTGCCCTCGAAAGTTTTTATCGCGCGGCTTAAGCACGGGTTTACAACTTCTTCTTCATCTTCTCCTCCCCCTACCCCCTTACCGTGGATTCTCTCTTCCTGGGATCTGGCTGCGCTAACTCGAGGCACGAAATCGTAAACTCGCGAATCAGATTCCCCCCTTGGATCTCGATAGCAACGGAAATCGTCACGGAATAATCGAAAGACCTGTTAGAACGAAGGAATGGAAGTTTTGTATCTGGCGAAGGGCTGACCGTAAATTGTTCAACGGCTCTTCCAGGATCGATATCCTTCAGTGTTCGTCGGAGATCGACGCGATTACCGTCGATCTGTTAGATTTGTTTTGAGATTTTTTTTTCTTCACTCGGACCGTAAGGGACGTCCACTGGGACCGATAGCTCGGGGCAAGACATATACAATGATTTAACTGTTTAAGGTAAGCTGGGTTAAAAACTGTCCCACCTTTTGCTTAGCTTTTTATGCATGGTAGGATATATTTTAACCCACCTCGAAAAGTTCAAGTTACTCATAGTTTAATATTTTATTTTTATATAATTTTTTTTGTATTAAAAGAAATTCTGTGCAACTAGGGTTTTTATTTTCTTTAAAATCGTGTGCCTCAAAGAGGTAAAAGCGAATTGACACTGTATACTTGGGATGTGCATTACGAATTATTCGGAAGTACAAAATGCAGTTCATGAACTGCAGAAATCGTGTCCCTCTGTGATAACTGCTCCAAAGTGGTTCCGAATTTCGAGCGTTGATCAAAGATTTACTGTATTAAGACACCTGGTCTGAACGAAGGAAATGTGATCTTTAGTAAGAAATCGCATATCTTGAACCACGTTTATTACTTCGAAGTGGCATAAGCGTTATCCATCGAGCTTCAATATCCGCTGAACAATATTTATTTCAGACTGCCAGAAAATTCGTATTACATGCGTACCATTCACTTCCAATAAACTGACGTGTCTGTCCATTACTTGTCACATGCATATACTTATAATAAACAAAGAAAATGTGTATACTGTTTTCTGTTCACCATCGGTCTCAATATCTCCTAATTATCGGTCCCCGTTAAATGATAGCAGGGAACCAGAAACGAGGATAATTACCGTTATGATAGGGAGGGCAAGCAGCAGCACGCGTAATCATTGCGAACTAGAAATACGCGTCGAATATATGTATACCCCTGCCCCCAAACGTCGTCAAACGAATCGGCCTTTAATCCGGTAATTGGCCGTAACTACGTTTCGACCGGCGTTACTTCCGGCGAAGAAGGGAGGAAGAACAACGGTATCTCGACAGGAAGGAGTACCTGGACGACGGAAACGGATAAGGACGACGGGGTGGTGCGGGTAGATGGCGGCATTATGGCGTAGCCTGCTTCTAATGGCATAACTCGTTGACGAGATTATAATCAGCCGGCAGACATTAAAGCTGGAGGGACACCGGCGCGCTGAGAGCTGAGCTTATGCTACGTATCCACGTGAGAGTAACTAAATAGGTATTTGGAAGTATAGACTTGCACGAGCAGTTATCTTCAGATTGGTAATGACAGCTATTGAATGATAAGGGGTTGGCCTCAGGCAGGGCTAGTTGCTATTTATTATTCCAATAATATTCTAGGGAAAAAATAAATAATAGAGGGAATAGGTAGTGAAGAATCAAACACAAGTTGAAAACGTTTCACTTATTTTGCCATTTAAAGCTAGTCAGGTTGTAGGTGATTCTTCCTTTACTAATTCATAATATGTAAACTAATAAGGGATCATTCCGAAGTATCAACCGTCGATCTTTTATAAAATTTTTCACAGAGACAGATCACCGAAATAATATTAGACTTTCAGTGCCGACGACCATTCACGCTGAAGGGGTGAAAGCAGCTCTCAAGGCTGAAAGTGGGGAGCATATTTTATCGATTATCTCGGAAACTATTAACGCTAGAGAAGAAATTTAAATTGCAAAATAGCGGGCTCTTGAATCGATCTATACCAACAGTTTTCAACAACGTTCATTTATTTAAACGATACATTAAAAATTAATACATCCTTTAGAATTTCTTCTCTGACATGTTCGTCCTATTTTGCATAAATTTCAATGTGTAAACTGTAGACCATAGTACGAAATACAGATAAATTGGATTTTTGTTATCTTGCAATATCCCATCTCCGACCTAAGGTTCACACGTTATCAAACCAACACGTAAGAGTGAAACTGTCCAGTGGACACGCGACATTAGTCTCCGTTGCTAAGACTTACGTACCAGGTCGATTCCTGGTCCATCGCGTGACGAGAAGGTGTACTTCACACGAAGATAACATTCATACGTTTGCAGCGGCTTTGTTCATCGACCGGTGATCCTCCGAAACGGAGCGTTTGCCCGGCGCGCACAGTTAATCGCGTCAGCCCGTTCGCCCTTTGATCCGAGCTTACCCGTAAACATCCTTTTATTGAGCCTTCGTTAGGCCGGCTGCCATGAGAAGCTGCGGCCACCGCCACCCCCAGCACAAAGGGCCCCGGATCGTGAAAGAAAAAAGAAATATAACCGGGCTACGGTCTGTTCCTGGAAACGGCAGCTTTCGGTTCGTTTCGCCATTTTGATTAAAAAGTTTCAAACCGGTAAGAGGACCCTCAACGCGCTCGGTTAAGTAGCTCGTTAATTTTGGATTCCGTGATTCGTAAGTGAGTCCAAAGGTTTCAGGAAGTTAACCTCGTTAGATGGATCGATTGGTCGATTCTAACAGCATGTCCCAGCGGTGGAGATTAAATCTATTACAGGTAGATTGGAACTTGCGTTGGGAGATCGTGGTTACACGCCGAGAGGGAAACTGTTCGAGTGTTCCTTTGTAAAATAGTGATCATTTGGGGCGAGTATATTGAAATGTTCGTTAGGTATTTATTAAATGTATTATTATTGTTTGAAATTGGAGGTTTGCCGTTTAAGATTTTATGACAGAACGCAGAAGTTTATTCGTGTAGGTCATAGCAAAAAGCGGCATTATCTAATCGCGTTATATTGACCTTAACCGATATCAGTAGGATGCTTTGAAAAGTGCTGCAAAGATTACAACCAGTGATCGCGCCGATACCGATACATGACGATGATATTCGAACAATTCGATACATTGGAAAGTACTGAGTACTAATGAGAAGTATCGAAAGATATCAAAATTTTAATTACAATGTTTTTTTTACATTTGGAAGTACTGAATGGAAAGTATCGAAAAGTATATTTTAGGTATTAGGTATAAGCTTTCAATATCGACACTTCTTGAAGCGATACCAAACAAATACAAGTGCTACACCGAAACAATATTCGTTAGATACTTCACGAAAGTGTAGATACTGTTTGGCACCTAACAAAATTATCGATAACCATTTGATATTTCGCCAAAACATTGATATCTATCTGACGTTACTTTGAAAGTACTCTATACATACGTAGATACTATAAAAAATGTGGTACATTTCTTCAGGATTGATGGAGCATGTTAAAATAATGATATTGGGAAATATATATCAATACCATTTTTCCCGCATTAATCATTTTCACATCTCTTTTCTTTAGTCGATAAAATGTATCCCTATAATATCTATAATTTCCAAAGGTATCACATGAGTATCGATACGATTGCAGAATATCAATGGGTATTGAGACTTCCCTAGATGTATCAACTGGGTATCAATAATTTCATAAATGTATCAACCGGATATCGATACTTCCGTAGATGTATCGATTGAACGGATATCAATTATGTTCGATACCCAAATTTTGGATACTATTCAACACGTTATCATAACTAATTGATAACAAATACAAGTAGGTGATAAAACAGAATTAGTTCACTGTGAATTCTCTTAATGACCATGAACGTGTACGTACCGAGAACGGTATACGCGGCGGTAAAGGTGTTAAAGCGAAAGCTCACGCGTGTCGTTACTAGTCTTCGACGTGAAACCGGGCCAGATTTATACTTGCAGGAACAAACGTAACAATTAGAGTACCGTTAGTTGCTGAATGATGAAGAACGATATAACCCCTTAACCCTTTCATTCCCACTGTTGCAATATCGCTACGTATTCGAAATTACGAAATAAAATGTAGGTATCATACATTTTTTTGTATATGTGGGTATATAATAATTTCTTCAATTCTTGCATCGACGAGATGTCACAAATTTGAATTATTTTTATTGTTATAAGTGTGAATAATATTTAAGCCATGTTTTACTGAATTTATGCACATATTGTTGCAAATATATTGGAAACTCGTATATATATATATAAGTAGTATTTAAGGCAATTGTTGTGAAATTTATTCAAATACTAACTTGTAAATTGTGTATTTTCATCAGATTTTTTCAATAAAAAACAGTTAGTGGTACATATGTGTTGTTCATTAAGCCTATCACTACGACTATCTCATATTTTCCCATAAATGTCCCATAAATTCCCAAATTTTTCCGGCACTTTTCTGTTTCCAAGATGGCGGAAAAACCTGTACGTTTTTAAGTTCTGTTCATACCACTATTAAAGGATGTCTCTTTTTTGTCGTCTATTGACAACAGCTGTAGTTAAAGGGTTAAAGAATCGTGTACCAATGTGCAATGTAGCCAGCCGTTTCGCGAACTTGCAACCTAACTTATGCCACAGATTTGTTCGAATTGCAGCGTTTTATATACATACAAATCAGTTTCACTATTCTGGATTCACAAGTTAACTTTTACTTTAATTAATGAAATATCGATTATCGACGTCGGTCGAATCGATGAACATAAACGAAAGAAATTAATGTATCTCGACAATTGATTAAGAACCGTCTATTAAAACTATATTAAAGTTCTTCTTTAATTATATTTTCCAGAATTACAAACATTATGAATACATACAACCTACAGCGCACTGGTAGAAAAAATAATTTATACTTTTACGACACACTTTCGGACGTTTTTACGCAGGCGTTACCAAGATGCCAAACAAACTGAAGCCCATTGAGAACAAAATTATTCCCCGAAATCGTGTTCGACTGTCTCGCTGACAACATAATAGTTTGATGCGGTCGTAATCGAATGGTTTACGGGCGGATCGAGTTTCCAGTTTCCTTCTCGTCCACGTTTTTATTTTGTTCGCGTCATAATGCCAAAAACTGGCAGAACGATGAAGCAGAGCCAGTATGGGATCAACGACACGTTACTGATCGAATTCGTGAAAAGCAATCCTGTCATGTACGAACCTATCTTGAAGCCCGAGTATGTGCTTATAGTGGACGGACTGTGGGAAAATGTCGCCAACCTGCTGAATGCACCGGGTATTATTTAATCGAGAGTTCTGCATAGTGTATACGCTTAATGGTTTCAAACTTAAATAATGAGAGTTCATCGAAATCGACGATTATTATGTGATTGAAGACAAACCGTAATGGATTGATTTCAGTGGATCTGGTGAAGAAACGATGGCTGAACATTAAGGACTCTTACTCCAGAAGGAAGAGCCTCAGATCAGCGTACAATCTTGATTTCCTTCCATTATCTTCGTGAGTACAATCTTTTTAACGTAATTAGGAATATTCACAATATTACCTTCGTACTGTTCCGATTTTGCATTACTTATAAGATTCTTAACGGTTATGAACACTACGCAAATTAAACGAATAGAAATGGTAGAAATTAAATTCCGACAAACAGTTCTTTCCCGTGATAAATTGCAACAGAAAATTGCTGACAGTGGCAAAAAAAGCTGGTAATATTGTTTTGTAATAACATCCACCACTTTTTAAACATTTTAAAAAATTCGAGAGAAATAATTTACACATAGAATCAGTTTTTAATCATTAGAGTCACAACAGTAAAGATTTCCACAGAAGAACGTAAGTGTTTGCCAGTTACGCTTATTGTTCCTCAATTACTCGAGTTCATCTGCCGAAAATTCTTAGATTTTTTCAACATATCACTTCCTAACATGGCTGTAGTCGGCGAGGAGGCACTCACCCCCATCCCTGCACGAAAAAAAGTAGCTTATGCCCTAGCCTAGAAGAACAAAATTGGATTCCCCCCTCTTCCTGGAGGAAAAAAATTAATTTGCCCCCCCCCCCCCGACTGATACGCCCATGCTTCCTAATTAGGCTATGTAGAATACCATAAGACTCGTATGATCGTTCGTTTCGCCATGTCAAAATAACTGACATTATGAGTTTCGAGTTCCTCTAACCCATTATAAGACTATTATAAGTATCCTTGATCAGTTGATTAAATCTAAAATCAAAGAAACATCCGGTACATAAATGAACATTATATCGTTGTTTTAGTTTTTAATTTTTCTACCGCCACTAGTTTCTAAACTGAGAAAACTATAGTAATCGAACACACTATAATATCATCCACTGAATAGATATTGTTTACAACATTTAACAAAATGTTCTCTTATTATCACACTAAATTTTTAACAAGAGTTAGTATTTAGAGATACAATCATTAAGATAAAAAAAAAACTTCCAACCTTTCGGAATTAGGACTTAAAAGAATATTTGTCGTTTTCTAGGTTGAATTTTTTTATATTATGTTGAATTTGTATTCTTTAAATTTTTTTTAAATATAAAGTTAGAACAGTTAAGAACTCGGGCGACGATATATAAAAACGAGCAAATTAAGTGATTAAAATAATCAAATGATTAAATATTCATTTTGTTTTTTAATTTCTTATTTCATACTCAAACAATGTTGAGGTTAATGTTCATTCACAGATGAAATCTGTATTTTTCCTTTTCCATTTCCCATTCCTCTAACTTTTCAAATAAAAATCTATGTTCTAAAAAGGTATACAGATATAAAAAAAATGTACTTTGTTAATTGTCATGTGCCAAATATTTATTAATATTACTATTATCTAAAATTCTACTGTTAATAGTTACAAAGTCAGTTAAGTGTTCGTTCATTAATGCTGTCGAACGACTCAATTACAAACTGTCCATGGAACGATCTCGTCATACTTAAAAATCCAGCAACACGCGCGCGCAACCGTGTCGACCCCAGAAATAAGATTCTAATCGTCTTCACGTTCGAGCAAAAGCGCTAAACTTAGTCAGTCGCGAGCGTGTTTGCGTAACGCGCCGGCTTAAAGTCTCGGCTCCGTTCTCACGAATTAAACGCGCTAATATTCGCCGCAGGTTGGACCTGTCAAATGACAACAGCTGCGCGAGCAGCAAGTGCAGCTCGCCGAAAGAAGACGAGACACGGTCCACGCGATCGGTTAGATCGGTATCTCAGCTATCATCGAGCTCGCAGACCGACACCGTCAACTGGTCGGTGGTTTCGACGAACGCGCCCGAGTCGAAGCAGATCGGCGGAAAATCGAGATCGAGGATGAGCACGCCCAGCCAGAAGAACAGCGGATCGATTAACGAGACCCAATCAGTGGAGTCGAATGTCCGTAGGTGTGTCACGTTAACATTATCACGTAACCACCGTACACCTGTGATCGGCATGAAGACGAGTTAACTCGTCATTTGCACCCCGGTCGAAATACATTTGTTTTGCACGGGGGAAAGGTAGTTGGATGTTCGTTGAAATTATACAGTTGTCAAGAAAAGTATTCGCTAAAAATAGAATAGCTTTTTTAAAATTGAACCAAGTGACTTGAGCTTTTTGTGAAGTTAGGAAGGTTAGTTTACTAAATGATGTGTGAAAGAAATTTTGAAAAAGTTGCAATTGGTCGGAATCGCGAAGAAAATAGTAAGTTGTAATGAAAATTTAATCAATACTTTTCGAAAATTTACGTTAGTTATATACATGCTGAAACTTTTCTTGAAATCGGTTAATACGGGAAACAGCGACAGGCATCGAAAGATGTAATAATCTTTACATTTACTACAGTTGTAGGTCGCAAGAAACTGCGATCAACAGTTTTCAACAGTTTTAACCGTTTGTACGTTATAGCGACGTTAACCGATTTCAATGAAATTTTTAGCATATACAGGGTCCGACATTTAAGTGGATACGTAGAAATATTATAAAAGCAAAGTATTTCATAAGAAGGTATTTTGTACAAAAGTTGTTTGGTTTTCAGAGGAAACGAGAATGACATTATTTATTTTTAATCTTGTAAACGTTTTGAAGGTCATTTGAAGGTCAACTTCGTTTTTTTTAAATGGATACCTATATTGTTTTTATGATATTTCCAAGTGTCAACTTAAATGCCGCACCCTATACATATGTAGGGGGTATATTACTACCATAAATCTTCGAAATGTATTTATTCAATTTCCATCACAGTCTCAGATAAGAAACTTATCAAAATCGATTTTTTCTACTTTCTTCGCGAATCCAACCAATTGCAACATTTTTAATATTTCTTTAACACGTTATTTAGTAAACTAATCTTTCTAGATTTAAAAAAAAAACTCAAATCTCTTGGTCCAATTTTAAAAAAGTTGTTATATTGTAAAGGAAATGCTTATACTTTTTTTACCCACTGCATGTAGAATGATATTTCTTGCCTTGTTGCATTCGTATTATTTATTATTCTCTATTATTTTTGCGATTAACGTGGTAATGGGAAGACTGGAATCTTTATGAAAAATTATATTTGCTGAAGTAACTTTCGAAGGTTGCTGTGAATTTATTTTACTTAATAATAAACTTACGACTTCCCTCGCGTTTCTCCATTTCATATTATATTATTTCAATGGTTAAAATTTGCAGCCTTGCAGTAACAAGTTTGTAATGCTGTTTTGATGAATTTTTAGTCATTATTCGTTGAGTTTTTATCATTTATGGCGAAAGATATTTATGACTCAGTCTGTAATGTACATTCCTTATGGTAATCATAATAAGCAGTAAGAACAGAGAGAAAGAAGCAATAAAGAATAACACTAATAATGAGGAAAACGATAAGAAGAACTAAGCTTCAAATCATGTGAGTTTCTTTCCTCAATCTATATTGCCTCGTCTAATTTTGCCGATGGTGAACTTTAACTCTTTTCCACGGTTATTAGTTTTGCTAACAAAAATCGATGTGTACTTCACTTGCTACAACAATCGTAATTTGAAAACTCAACGGAGACACTTCAAACCTTCAGATAATTACATTGACCCCTCTTATACTCTACTGATAAAACTTTTATTAACTCAGAGATTAAAGTAGCAACAACTCTACAATGCAACTCGCAAAAAAGGGTTAATTAACCCCCTATCAAAACATGTTTATTACAGCGAACAGTGCACAAGTTAGCACATTGGGTGCCAAAGTATTACCCATGAAAAGTCCACGAAATAAAAGCAATTATTTTAACGACAGGGCTACTTGTAAACCAAGATTTGTCACAGGAGTATTCCTTAACTTTCACCAATTTTATAGGCCTCCGTTGAATTTATTTGATTCATTATGTTGCTATGAAACTTAATCTTGAATAGTAAAACAAAAATTGTGTCACCTACGTGTGTGTGATGTGGCAGTCAAAGTGTTAATCCACACCTAACTACCTTCTAAGGACAGAAGAAGAACTTAGAAATTTCTAAGGACACAACAGGGTTCCTCGTTGATGCCACAAAATATTGCACAGAGAAGTGCTGTCTATAACTCGAAAGTCTACTCTTTCGGGACTAATAAGCTTAACTGTATTTAACAACTATGGTACAAACTGTTCATAACAACTCAACCAAGCCTAATTGCTTTTTTTCTATGTTGAGAACCTGATTGCTTTGAAACTTGAGGTAAACTTAATTGTCCACCTAGAACCCCAAACCGATTCTTGTCTGAGAACGCTTCTAATCTGTTCTATGAAAAATGTATAGCCTTACATATCTAAACTCTAACTGCAATTCTCTATGAAGAGTACTGATTCTGATGATGTTTCTGGACACAATTGACTCTGACTTAAGAATTCTATGTATCAAGAATTAAAATGTATCTATGTATCAAAAATTCCTTCATTCTCCCTGCCATTATGCCCTAAGCTCGCCTTCCTGGAACAAAGATGCAGCACAGTGCCCTGAATTCCGTCTAACGTCTCCAGAATTTCCCAAGCCAAGTCTTCGCCCAAGTTCTTAACTGTTCCAAATCCATTTTTAAAAAAAAGTGTAGTTAGTCAGTCTACGTCTCATTGGTCCAAAGAATACAAATTCACCATAATATAAAGAAAAAACAATCTAGAAAACAAATATTCTTTTAACTCCTGACTCCGAAACTTTGAAAGCTTCTTTTCCTTAATGACTGTATCTCCAAGTACTAACAATAATTAAAAATTCATGTTCATAATAAGATAAAATTTTGTTAAATATTGTGATAAATAGCTGTTCAGCAGATGATATTATAGTGTGCTTGATTGTTTCACTACTTTCCTGCTTCTATAATATTAAACTTCGTAAACTTTAAACTCAGTTTCCTCAGTTTCGAAACTAGTGGGGATAAAACAATTAAGAACTAGAACGACGAAGTAACGAATCTGCTTAGTGTCATGGCATCGCCTGGGAAGTCCCTTGGTTCTTAACTATACCTATCATAAATTCAGCCTTTGCTCTATCGAAATTGATACACAATATCTTTTCATCCAAGGTTCCAGGACATATCCGCGATGACGGATTGTATGTTCCTCCCTTCGGAGGAGAACCACGAGAAAGAGTCGAGCACGCCGGCAAGATGGTTGTCTGAATCACCGGAGAGCAAAATCGAGGCGAAGAAACAGCACGCGGCCGATTCCACGCGGGCGTTCTTCGAGAGCATGGCGATGACAGTGTCGACGTTTCCGCAACACATCCAAGCGTCCTTGAAGGTTCGAATTTGCAACCTAGTCGGCGATGCCGAGTACGGTCTAACAATACCGAAACCGTTCTAAAATGATCAAATCAATTCAAAAAATCAATTCAAACTTGTTTCCGAATCGACACGCAAACTGGCCACCGTTCCAGTTTCAACACCTGACTTTATGAAAAAAAAAAAAAGAAGCATCTGTTAATCAGTCCAGTCAGGTTATTAGTCAGGTACGAATTTGTCGAACTTAACGTTGATCATTACCTTCTTCTCATTTATACAATATTGTACTATCGATCTGTCAAGATTGATATTCATCGAAGTTTATTTTAGATGTTCTATAATTGTAAGATTACGAGATTTTATATTTAATACGTTATACGCGAGTCAAATGTTATTCGTTCAATTGAAATAAAATGTGCTATTCTTGCGAAAAAGTTTCTCAAAAGGTTACTTTATGTCAGGGAAGTGCGTACACAGATTAATGTAAACACGGTTGAAGTAATCCACGGGCTTTGTAGAAAGAACAAAAAAATTGGATTTCATACTTTAAATAAATTTTTTACATCATCTAACATATTTCATGAATTTACATTAAAAATATTTTCATCCGTTTAACTCCATTCCCATCAAGATAAAATCCCGAGTCCACCACTGACGCGTCAACAGCAATGTTTCATCCGTGCAGCCACCTAGCAACAACTACAATAGCTCTTGTAGAACGAAAGTTAGCACGGAGGTTCAGCTTACTTATTTACTCGCCCCTCATATTTTCCCCAACAAAGCTCCCGAACTAAACACTGGAAATAATACAGACCCAACGCGTATTTCGTCGAGCGACCATTGAAATCAGAGGCACACAGAAAATTTCAGGTATTCGGTCTGGAACGACACGGAACGAAACTACATTTAACAGAATATACGGAATTCACCGGCATGCCCCGGGAGCAGCTGACGCTAATGAGCGCCCAGCTACGGCAAACGGGCGGGCGCGGGCGCAAGATTTCATTTTGAAAAGTAGGCTGGCGAATTTCGCGGGACGGCTTTCTTGTTATTTCTGTGCAAGGATAACCCGGACACGTTCGCCCCGGCGGCCGGAGGCCAAATGGTTCGTGAGCGAAATTAAAAGCACGAATTGCTTGGGGCCAGCTTCCTCCTTTGATCCATCGACCGGGCCGACTGGGGTCGTGTACGTGACGTTATTACGAAAATCTGCCACGACTCTATCCCTCCCCCTCCTTTCCTCAGGACGTGGAAAACGCAAAATCGAAGCCCTTTCTCGATGCCCTCCACGCAGCGAGAAACTGAACCTCGCGAGAGCTCGAGGTTGTAACGCGCGCACGCGTGTGTGGGACTTTGCGTGCCCGATGTGTTCCGCGATGACGTTCCGATTTCGATTGATTTTCGCGCGGACACACCTGACCGAATAGCTCCGTACACGCATCGACGGTTCGCGGAATTTTTTTTTTTTTTCTTAATATCGAGAGACACGCACTTGCTACGACGTTTTTGAAGTATCCTTTTGGGTAGCTTTTATTGAACCGTCACGATTTCTAGATATTTTTTTTTGTTTTTTTTTTTACGCTGATATTCTTGCTAATACTACTGGATTAATATTAATTACTACGAAATTGTATGTAGGGTGTTATTAATATATTATTATCTTTCGAACTATTCGTCATTCCGAAAAATGTTTCAAGTACAACTTACTTTGTTTCAAGGAGGATATCGTATGATGGTAAGTTAAACACGGCAATAAATGACCTTGTCATTATTCCTCACAGAATGAATACGTCTATCTAAATAAAAACATACACAGTGCACCCTTGATATATTGCTGCGGCCGGGCTGTAGGAGAGGATAATTCTCGGAATCGGCAATATATCAAGAACCGCCTCTATGTAAGTTTTGCCGTCGTATTCGCAACTCCAGGTGGTGGGGATGGCGTACGCAACATGGTGGGTGGCCAAATTTGTGTGCGTGAAAGTACGTGTGGAAGGAAACTGCCTCGCGCGGCAATATATCAAGATTCCACTGGATGTTTATCTAAAAAAACAAAGGTCAGCTTGAAATCTCCGGGGCACGTCTATTTAGACAAGATTTGTGACAATCATAAAATGTCTCCCTCGAAATAAAGTTCCAATTGAAATCTTTCTTTGAATAACCAATAATTACTAAATGTTCAAATAGGACTACTATGTATGTGGGCAAGAATCTTTTCGAACAATATCGCAGATCACATCGTCAGATACATTCGATTCATAGATTTTCGTGCAATTCGAGAAAAAAGATTTTTCGTGGCAGAGTGTTTAAACAGGAAGATCGAACAGGACTGTCCACTGGAGAAGCGAGAACCGATGTCGCCGGTATATTGTAGACACGACACCCTATTTCTTTGATCCCGTTTTGTTTAAAGTAACCGAAGCATCACTTGTCATTACGGGGTTCCGCGTGTCCGGTTTCAAAGTGGCCAACGACGTGCTAGTTGTTTTCTCAGTGTCCACGTACACGGGGACGATCGTTTTCAAACGAAATATTACCGGAGTCGAGCGCACAACCACGTCGGTGTACACGATACTTTCCGTTTACCCTCGAATCTACTGACCCCTCGTTTCCGAGAAATTTGCGAAGCGCTCGAATACAGAGCCACGGTTTGCAAATTGTCCGCGAACATTCATCTTCGTATTTTTCTAGTTCCGAATGGTAAACTTACGAACGAATATGTTCGACTTTAAGAGGGGAGCCTGGTGTAAACGGACTAAAAATGAATGAATTTTTGGGAATTTCTTGTGAAGGAAGTATTAAACCAATCTGTTTGAAACTTTGAAAATACCTTATTGCACAATTAAACTGAACATAAAAAAAAATGACAAACTTGTAATAATTTTGAAATTTATAAATTAACTGATTTCTTATAGTTTATCATTTAATCATCGTTATAAGAGTGTAGGTACCGACCAGTCATTTTGAGTGTTAAAATTCGAGGATGGATAAGTGGTCTGACAAAATACACCTTCTTTCGTAAACAAAAAGTGTATAGGTAGAATCTTGAGGTGAATAGTACATTTTGAAAATTATCTTTTGATTCTGAATTGTGTTGCTCTAAATCGAGCCGCAAGATTTGGAATTCTAGAAGGTGAGTCGAATTGAGTATCAGGCGTAATTTGAATTTCTCTGTCTTTCTTAAAAAAATTGTACGATTTCATAATAATTGTGGGTTGTGCATAGCAAAAAAATTGGTTGTACGTTTTTTGCAAGGAAAAAGAAATCTGAACGCATGATCAGATTCCTAAAATTCTTTGATATACGATTTTAATGTACAACGAAATTGTGAATTGTCAACTCTCCCAGTTATGGGGCGTGAAATTGTAGAATGTAGGCTATATAACGGAGATAAATGACACATTCTTCGTTGAGGGTGCAAAAGCAATTAGCAGAGACTGAATTGTTTAACAAGAGTGGATTTCCTGGAATTCACATTTTTGTGGGTAATAATATAAATGGAGTATAAAATTCCGTTCGCTTTTTAATTCGAGTTTAATCTCGATTTCATGGACGGGGGCGAGAAAGAAGTATCGGTGAGGAAATGTGAAAAATGAATATTTTACGCAATATTTTGGATTTTTCAACTGAATGTCTGCTTTACAGTATTATGAAAATTCTTCTCTGTACTTTACATATGTTTCGTACACTTGCGACCAAAAATATGCAACACAGAAATTTCAAGGATGCATCAAACGACCATAAATACTTTTCACTACCAACAGTAACACTGTATCATTTTGGTAAAAATGGCTGTAATCCTTGCGAAACGTTAGGATAATTTCTCCAAAAACAAAACACCAGACACCCTCAACTACGATACGTATACTACGCTTATTTATGCAAATATAAAATTTCATTGGCTATCATATGAAAACCGGAGGAAAATAGAAATTCATTTATATAATTGTAATTGTAAAATCAGAAATCTGAAATTTCAACGGGTTCGGCACTTCCAATCTTAAAAATTGCAAGAGGATGCTCGAACACGAATCTTGAGTATGATTTACCATACGTTTAGTGTCTAGCGTGAAAAGGCGTCCCGAATTGTCCACGGCACATACTAACACTAGAACTGCCGACGATAAACGCATATCTATTTCGATCAGTCGATAAATATGACAAACCTTTGAGAATTTACTTTATAAATTAACAAATTTCTTCACTTTCATATCGTAGTAAAAGTTGCAAAAGACCTGAGAAAATGTAATAATATAACTAAACTGCGAAACTTTATGCAAATATCAATTTTTAAAGATTTATTTCATGAAACTGGAAACCTTCTGTAATGAAGGTTTTACGAGGTCCCCCATAAAATGAAAACTATACTAAAATTAATCAAAGTGCTCAACATACTAAATTTCAAACAATCTATTACGCTATAAATGCATAAAATTTGCAGTCTAATTACAACATTTTAATCATCGTTCTAAGAGTGTACTAGTATTAATTTCTCTCATATGAAAACTAATTGTAAAATAAGAAATCTGAAATTTCAACAGGTTCGGTACTTTCAGTGTTAAAAATTCGCAAACAATCGAAAGGTCAAGGATACTAGAACACGAATCTTGGATATGATTCACCAGACGTTTAGTGTCTAACGTGAAAGGGCCTCTCGAATTGTCCACGGTATTAATTCTGCGTGATGTCTGTCCAATACAAGGAGGAATCTACTTGCTAGGCGACGGTGCTCTAAGGGAGACACCGTGATTAATATCAGGTCTCCGCCGGGCGGCGTGTCTCGTTTCCCCGTGGAATGCGTAATTTTTCGGGGGGGGCCGATTCCTGTCCGTCAAAGAAGCTAAATGTCCGCTCGAGCGAAGCGCGATGTGATTAATGTCCGCGTCGGATTCGTTCGGGCGGTTTTCGTCTTACGCAATCCGTGGAATGCGGACGCCACGAAATTTAATGTCCGCGGGAGCCGGCAACGATTCGGGGCCTCGGAGAATTTCTTCTTATCCTGTAATTAGCTGGCACGGCGAGCACATTCAAAACGTCGCCCCGCGAAGACAGCTAGGCATTCCGGCTCGAGCCGAGCGAATCGAATGAACGCTTTGTCTTCTTAATTGCGAAAAATCGCCGGAGAAATCACCTGTTCCGTTCTTCATTTGAGTACCCCCTAGATTCCACGACTCTTAAACGGGCACTGTTTATTTGAGTTGCATCTGTTGTATTTTGTTAAGGGGTCTTTGACGACCGAGAATAGTTAAGCTGTGTATAAAAATGTTTGCCTCGGTAAATGCAATATGCAAACAAATGCATCTTCTTAGTATTTATTGAATTATTTCTAAATAATACAAAAAAAATTGTAAAAATAATTTTATTATATTTTGTTTCAAGTATTTTCTTAGCATGAAAGTGACAGTTTAAGAAAAAGGTATCTCCATGGCGCAGATGATTTCTCAACTCAGAATCGTTTGAAAAAAACAATTCAAGAAGATTCTTAATTAGTATGAGAGTCGCTATTGTAGGAACTACAATAAATAATTTATCTTCAAAAACAACACTTGTTTTGGTGATTTTCTTATATAAAAAGTTTGATTAATTAAAGATCTAAGTTCCTCTGATAGCGACACTTACACTACTTAAGAGTCATCTGGAATTTTTTGTGTTAGATACATCTGAGATGGGAAATCATATATTATTTCAATAATCGTGTATTATTTGTGTTTTTCTTTAATCTGGTACATACTGGCAATTTATTAGCAATATTTTTATTAATTTTCATAACATTCTACCATCGATACTTATTTGAAGTACAAAAAGTGAATGAAACGATACCTTCTCTCAAGAAGGAGGTCTTTCATTAAAAATTTAAATCGATATTTCAAATTTACTTTTATACATTAGAACATCACGAAAGCAATAATTTAAAGAGATACGTCTACTCGAAGTGATACAAGATTTTTGTAAAGTAATGCGAGTTCACATTTTCTCTTCTATCTTTACAGTCAACTCCTTTGCACAGTTTCGTTTTCCCTGCAGAAGAAATAAGTCCGTGGAAATATCTTGTAGAGAGTAAATGATCGTCGACAACGTTTTTACCTTGTTACTATAAGAAGAACGAGGTTCTCGTGGCATCTGTTGCAGTTTCTGTCTTTTTGTTTCCAAGAAAACAATTGTCATTATCGGTTTTCGTGAAATATAGCACTGCATGGTCCCATTATTCCCAGTTTCATTCTTCATTTTAATTGATGCTTTAATTGGTGTTAAAAAATCAGAGCTCAATTGCCCAAACGAAGAATAGAAATAAAATATACGTACTTCCGATTGTGATATTAATGAGTCGAAAAATATCATTTTATAAAAATGTATGTATTAATTGAAATATTATAGTACATCCTAAAATGCAAAAAAATGTTTGAATATTATCTGACCTAATCCCACGTACGTAATTTTTACCAGACGATAAATCAAGAATGCAATAAAATTTTCCTACGAACAGTCACATTTCTCATTACCTAAATTTATAAGCTAAGACAATCGTTCAAATCTTTCGCTGTATACAATTTCTCGCATTTCCTCGAAACAGAAACAAATTTCATGTATTTTAGTTATGCAGTTTACGTACGAATCGTTTACTTTTTCACAAAAATGCAATTTCGATTCGCACGCGGCACGAATTAACAATGCACATTCCGGCTGAATTTTCAAAAACCACTTTTCCCAAAGAGTCCTTCACGATCCTCACCAATCGATGCATGTTCCCCTCGAAATCGTATCCCATTCAACTTCATCTCTCCAGGCATTACACCCACTATTTCCAGCCAATTCCACAACACAACCGGACAATCAGAGACGTGTGTTGTGCCATCGTGTATCAACACAAAATGGCGATAAAAGGGGTATCCTATAATCGTCCAATAAACACACGCACTTAGAGCTTGCGAAAAATAAAGTCACCGCGCGCCGTCGCCGGCCATCACGTATACCGCCCCCCCCCCCACACACACCGTGTATGTACCTTTTAAGTGGCATCCAGGAGAATTCTTTCGGGCGGGCTGCCGCATTAGATTATCCCCGTTACGAGGGGTTGAGCCCAGAACAGCCATTAAAATTCACGCGAGAGGCCTCACGTACGTGGCGGGATAGGACGGTGTGTCCAAAGGGAGAAATTAATCATACGGGAGGGGCTAACCTGATGTTGTAGAATAGTACAGAGGTGAGAAGGCTGAGGGTATCGTTGCATACCAGATAACACGTGAACAGAGACAGATACAGCGCGAGGTGGGGGTAAGGTCGTAAAGATATAAACAAGAATATGTCCTACCTCGAGGTGAAGAACGAAGAGGATCTCCTCATTTTCCCGTGGGGCACTAATGTTTCGCGGCTTGGTAATTCACCTGCGGCCGCAAACTACCCGACGACAATGTATACGCGCGCGATCAACCGGTTCGCAAATGACACTCGTTATCGTTAGACCGTACGAGCGCCCGGTTCATCACGACACCGCCGATCCACGCACGAACAATACGGCCTCCGAGTTCGCTATCCGTGGACAACATCTGTTCGACTAGCACGTCCACGCAGCTGACGGCTCCCTGGCGCCTTTAATTGCCGGCGGTGGATGGACAATTAACGTTTCCAAGACGATCAATCGTGCGCGAACAGCTCGACCGATGCGTACGATGACGAACTACACTCGACACGGGCACGTGTAGCGATTCCCTCGCGATTCAACTTTCACCGTGGAACGACACTTTGTAACTGGAACCGCGCTGCGATAACGACCGGAGACGCACCATCGACAGATACACTTGGACCGAGGGAACTATTGTCGCGGCCGGATGATGATCAATGCTCTCTAAGACATCACGACCAAGATTGCTTTTGGAGTCTAATTGTGTGTCGGTTCTGCAGACGATGTTAAACAGGTGTCGTTTTTTAAATCGATGTCCGAAGCCAGCCGGATGGACTGACAGTCACCGTTTCCCTTCGGACCGAACACCTTCACAGGCACAGACTCTTCATCACTGATCACGACACTGCACCGAACTCTCGGTTCAGACGCTCCTCGAACCGATCGTACGCGAAGTATCCTTAAAGGGAACCATCGATTGGTCTGAACACAGGTACGCAAGCATCGTCGAACCGAGAATCACTTTCACCCCGTTCACTTGGATCCCCCTAAAACACGTAGCCTCCGTCCAGTTCCCCGGAAGCATCCCCCAGAAACCCGTTCATCGGCTCGTGGACGAACGACGAAGCAACGAAAGAATCCACATCACCGCGAACGCGATACCCATCTCGGTTGACCGGCACACACCGCTAGATCACACGTCGCACCATCACGAGGAACACGGTCTCGTTACACAATGATTCTCACCCACGAAGTTTTCGAATCCACGGGGACGGGTCAGTGTCTCTCGGTCCCGCCGCAGGGATTCGACGGCTCCGAGACTCGTGACCGAATCAGAGGGGGACCCTCGAGCGGCGACGGCGGAGAGGGAGGCTAAGTACGGGGGCGACAACAACCTGTTAATCACCTGGCCCCGTACTCGCGTGCGCGCGAGACACGCGTCGACCAGTAAGAAAATTGCTGCGACGAGGTCAGATCCGAACCGACCTTGATGGGGAGAACAACGAACAATACGATGTTTATTTTCACCGATCGATGCACATGTTTGAACCTTCCTCGATCTAGAACTATTTTTAACACCTGGTGGCTACCATCAGTCTCAACAAGGAGTAATCCCGAAGACTCTCCTTCCTGCGTTTCACTCTCACTTTTAGGCCGCCTGTCCACAAATCCTGGATCACCTTTGGAGTCTCGCTGGGGTTAAAGATGACAACTGATCTAATGTAGTCGGTACCGCTCTCGCTGCCACTGACGACGACGACGACGACTACGACACAGGGTGAATATCACACGCCGGTGGTAGCGATAATAGCGGCGCCCGAGGACGGTAATGGTAGGTGGTTCGCGCGGTAGGTACGGTGGCGGTGGTTCGGTCGGTCGGTCGGTCGGTGCAGGTGGCGGCGGCGGCAGCGGATGGATGTGCCAGAGTGCGGGCTTACGACGGAATGAGAGGAAAGCTTGGCTTAGGAGCGCTACAGCGTGGCATTGGCGACTCCGCGATGAGCGAGAGAGTTGCGCGTTATCGACCCATCCGCGACGCTATATTCAACCGCCAGCACACGCTCTCCTCCGGTTCGGCTCGTACTACACGCGGCGTACACGAGAGACGGAGAAAGAGATTCTGTGTGTGAAACGGAGAATGAGAGAGGGAGAAGGATGGAGAACCGATGCGTACGGCGATTCCCTATCAGCGTGGCCCGGAAACGATCCCGATCCTCGGCTGTGTCGTTGCTTACCGGTGATACTATTTTCGAGATCGCTCTCTTACACCCTCGCGAGAAGGATTTGTTGGTGTTCACGAAAGTGTTTAGTTGTTGCGCATGAAATGACCGTTCTATTACAGACAGTAAATACTCGATGAGTAAGGCTCCTCGAGACTAAACATTAAATATTTCATAAACTAATGGCCATATGCGATTGAAAGAAATATCATTGGCTTCAGAATTCCAAGCTCTATCACTGCGTTAAACCTCTTTAAAAAGTCAGCGTTACACCTGGGAAGTTTTCTTTGTCAATGCCGAGGAGCCTTCGAACACTTACCGAGTATTTACTGTATCAGAATCTCTCTACCGATGCTTCAACTTTTAACAGGAACTGTATTCCTCTGAGGTTCGAGGATAAGTGCCGTGCGGTTCAACAGAATCCACTCTCCAGAAGACACCCCTGCCTTCCCCATTCTGTGGCTAGATCCTTCAGGAAAAATGTCTTTATTCTTAAGGCAACGCAACATCAGGCTGTTTGCCATCTCTACCTTCTCTCATCTGTTTCTCATAAACAAATCTACGTTAGCCGATTACTGGAGAATCTTCTGAAAAATTACACGTTTCTAACTTGTCACACATTCTTTGCAGGGGTGCAATTTGCAAAAGTATCATTCTGCAATTTCAACCTATTCTTTCACACGAATTCCCCAAGTAATGGTCGTCTCATCCACTTACTGGGAACAGCATTCGTTAAGTTTTATTTTCTTTTTTTCAACAAAATTCGACCACGTAAGATAAAAACGTGAATCAGCCGGGGGATAGCCAGCCGTTCAAGCATCGATCAGAAATTTCCGAGCGGTTCGGCGACAAACCAGTTAGCGCGCTAGTTCGACGCGTAACTTTCCAATGAAATTTTCACAGGGTGTCCAAGGCTGTTCCGCGCCACCCTGGGTCTCCCCTGGCCGGGCGAGATCGCGGCCATCATTGCGCCCGATGTTTAAATCGTATCAGCAGTCTCCGAACGGATCCCGGCGACGATCTCTCGCCTCGACGAGAGCAAACAAAGCTCGAAGGCCGAACTGCGCATTTCCGGGACAGCGAGGAATAACGCAAGCACCGAAATTAAATTTGTCGACCGGGATTACCGTGTCCCGGTTTTAATTACTTTAAATTATTTCCCAGCGATTTTTTCCCTGTTCTCCATCTCTCGGTTCCTTCTCGTCCACTCGCGAAGCCTTTTTATTCGAACGTTCGACCGTCTGAGGATCGCTCTACAAGATGCCGCACCTAAGACTAGCACGCTTAATTATTCTCAGGTTCGGTCAATAAGTAAGTTACACCACCTACCACACTCTTTTAAATTTTGTTTTATAAGAGATACAGTAAACTCGCGATAAATGCCTGCTGAATAAATAGCCGTTAGTAACGCCCCCTGCACACACACATTACTTACACACACGCGCGCAGACGTCATTCTGTCGCCTTCTGTAGCCATTAATTGGTCCGTCGAGCTGCAAGAAAATTCCGCATGCTACTGGCTCTCGATAATTACCCGTTCCTAGAACCGCCCACCTCTAGAACCCGGAATGCGGGTAATTATTGCGAGACTACTGTATTTAAAAAGAAGAACACTCTAATAAGTCACCCTCGTAACAAAAGCTAATTCGAGAACGCACAATAATCCACGAAAATTAAAGAAAATACACCCTAAAATCCACTTGCAAACTAATAAAATCCGCGTTGCTCGATTGTTCACCGGAATTTAAGTAGCAACGCTCGAAACGAAAACAGTTGTGTATACACAATAGATATGCTTTCAAAGGAAAACACAGAAACGCGGCCCCGATGGGTACAATTTTGTAGCGGTATTAATTCGCGCTCAAATTAAAACGAATTTCAATCAATTTATATTCTCGCGAATCGAACTTTTAAATTGAACCGCGTCGTCGGGCATTCGTACGGCGGAAAAGAGGCGTTGCCGGTGTTTCGAAGAGGAGGTCGTAGATCCTTCGTTCCATGCATTATGCAACCGTCGCGGAGCCAGGACGAAAAGGACGTCAGACGGGCAGAAGTCGATTAACGGGCGAAGAAATAAATTCTTCCGTTTAACGAATCGAACGAAGCAACGGCTCGCCGCTTTTCAATTCCCCCACCTCGTGAGGGAGGGAGGGGGGGGGGAGCGACGGCACAAAGCCGCGGAATTGGTGACGAATTACGTTTCGAATATTCGTTTCACGCCCGCTTTTCCTGCCTCTCGACGCTGCTCTCACCCCTCTACGTCCGCGAACCGAGGGGCTGTTTCGAAACGATGAAAACACGCGTCTACAATTTCGTGCATAAACCTGCCCCGCTATTTGCATTAACAAATGTAAATTAGGAATTTATACTCTGCAATTATGATGAACGATCAGAGTAGACCTGAACTTTAAATTTCTCTTTCTATACGGTGATTAAAAGTGAATCGTACGTGCGCGTGTGTATGAGATATTATTTTTTTTGATAAAATTTATTAAATATGCTTTTAGTGTGCTAATTTATTAATAACCAAAATAACGTTTATTAACCCTCGGAGTCCGAATACTTTGAGAACACTGAAGACGGATCAAAATGACATGATTATAATGTGATATATATGTATGTATGTAGATTTTGTTATTCTTTTGTCAATACTTTATAGCAATGTATTTTTAAGTTCTTAAATAATCTAAAAAACATATTCAACTAATATGTATCCACCAATTATTTCGAATTAACATAGAAATTTTTGGAATATTATAATAAAAAGTACAATAAAAAATTAAACTTCGATTTCGGATTAAAACGATCCAAACGATGCACAACGGTTAATATCTACACTCCTCAAAAGAATTAAGGGATCACCCCTACGAACTTGAAAAATGGGACCAAGATCAAATGCTTATAAGTCCGACAAAAATGGTCCTACAGATATCGTTAAAAAATCGTTGGAACACGTGTTATGTCTATTTTCAGATGCTTTTTCAAGATTCTAGCTGCGTTGCTTCTTGGCGAAGTTATAAAAAATATTTAAAAAAATGTTCTTCTACATTCGAACAATAGAGCAATTTTAATTTACATTATACGAATTAGGGAACAAATCCTATGGGTCCGTTTCTTTGTCTCCTATATCTCATCCGGCTACAGTTTCATTACGAGTGTACACAATCGAGTTAATGAATGACCACGACGAACAATCTTTTGACTGGAAATGTTTCAATGGCGCTACGAACGATTCGAATGGTTTCCACGCGCACGTCCCCCGCGTGTAGGTACGGGTAGGTACGCTTCAGGTGGTTTTACGACTTTCAGCTCTATGGTTTAACGGGTGGATGCAGGCGGTATTGTGCCGGGCATTGTGTTCCGATCGTCCGATGCGCACAAAGGTGGTGGGTCACCGATAATCGGGAAAGCCCCAAATGGAAGTGGACGGCAAAGAAAGGAGGGAAGAGGGCCGAAAAGTCCGAGCGGAAAAGTCTTCTCTGACCTCCCCCGATCAAAACGTAATCGTCAATCGGATCGTGAATGCACACGCGCATAGAAATGTTCCCTTCAATGGACTCCTCTAACGACAAGGAAATGGACGTGGTTACGTTTGATCCCCCCCGAGTATTTTCGGTGGATCCGCTGGCCGTTGCGCGACCATCATTATGTCGGTTTTTTAAGCAGCTTCCGTGGAAAAGTCGAAACGAATGCGCCGCGATGTTTGGACATTTTTTTATGAGAAATTGAAAATAGTCGGTTAATTGCATGGGCAGAGTAGCAGGAGTAATTGTATTGTATTCCTTCGATTGGTAATTTTTTATGATTCTATTCAAAAAGCCACGACAAATGTGCAGGAATATTGCTTTTACATTGCCAAAGCTTTTTGTTCAAGAATTCGATTGGAAACTATAGTAATTTTCTTTGGCGTGTTTTTATTATCTTTTCCATTTGTTATAATAGAATGGAAAAATGTGATGTTACAAATTGAGAATAAGATGGAATACACAGTCGGTATGAATAGTGAGTCTTATTCTGAACGCATAGTATCTCTAGCTGAAACGAAAAAATAATTCATGGACTACGGATTTTACGAATTTGAAGTAGATGCAAGTAAGTAAAATAGAATAAAACAAGCGATCCAATAAAGTAGGACGTAAAAATTGTTTCTTTTTTCACACAACTAAATGATCAACATAGAAATGTTTCCATGTACCTTTTATTGTTACATATTAAGCATGATAATTATTTATAAAAATTAATGATTTCAATCAATTTTACTGGTAGCACGAGAAAATAATTATGTAAATCAGATTCCTTCTTTAAAAGAAACTGTACCAAAAACTTTCACAAAAGTACAACAATAAGAATAAAAGAAACCATAAATTTGAAGTACAAAATTCTTATCTACTGTTTGTGTACTCTTATGCAAGTATCGAATTTTACAAGACCATTCATGAATACAAACATTAAACAAAATTGTACTTTCCAAGATTATAATATGGACAATTGGTTAAGAGCTTACACAGGATATGTAACAATAATACCATAGCATTAAGTGTTGTATTTATAGTAATATACATAAGGATTGATGCATAGTACAAAGATGAGATTGAACTCTTACGTTAAGTTAAAATTGTTATATAACAGTATAGTATTGTATAATAGTACAGTCTTATAGCAGTAGCATCAAAGAACCTCCTTGTATAAGACTCGTAATCTGATATACAATAGTAAATCAATAATAATCTTTGAGGATTCATTCGATTAAAAATAAAAAAGAAATATCACGAAGACCTGTATATATTTTATATCTCCCGATAATTTTCTACATTCGTGCATGCCACGAAGGAATAAATATGCGCTATTTATTGATTATTCTGGGTTAAAGTAATTTGTTATTGAAGCAAATTGAATTCCACTGTTTAGAAAATGAGATTGACGTTTTAGATATATATATATATATATTTCAAAAGAGAATCAATTGAGGAATGGAAAAGAAACGTATGCAGTTAATTATTGTGCAGTGCAAAGACTGCGTTACAACGATTACGTCACGGCGCGGAAAAACGTGGCACAGGTGTTAACGGAGCGGAAACAGGGACGGAAGCCGACAACGATATTGACACAAGCTTCAGTTTAATTTCTCCACCGGCAAACATTGGTTTTCCAGCCACACGGAGCTGCGTGCATCCCCCCTTCCACCCATGTCTTGTTCCAGCGACGCGGATCGACACCCAATGTTGAAAGAATCGAATGCAACCGGGACACTATAAATATGTACGCTCTCGCGCGACAAATTTGCACGCCATCCTGCCACCCTTTATAATTGTCGCGGATGATGAACAGTAGTCGTGAAACGGTGAATATTGACGAAGACACGGAACTTGATTCGAAAATATAACGAAAATAAAATTCGGAATGGGTAGTATACAGGGTATTAATTTTAACTCGAGCACCTAAATTATTTCCGCTATTATTTAAAGTAAGAAAAAATTACTAAGTAGAATGTACAGGCGTGCATCTGATTGTGATGAAATGTTCTTTACTTCTTATTACGTTTATTTACTTCTGTATTCTTCACACTGAAGCTGATTTCTTCGCCTTCAAGGTCACTTTAAGATCATGGTGTGTAGGTCGTCGAACTCTTCTTGACGTCGACTACCACATAGCATTACACGTGTTAATATGCAAAAAAAATACGATGACTTTGAAAAAACCGTTAAAATGACCTTCAAAAGATGTTTTTTATCATCATCAGATACGCGCCTTAAAACCATGTACCTACATCCTATTTAGTCATTTTTTCTTACTTTCAATCCGGCTGTGCACTTCGTGGAAAATGGTATCCAAACACTAAATTAGCCTTCACAATCACCAGACGCTAATCCGATTGAAAATATCTGGAGCATCATCAAGCTTAAGCTTCGTGGAAGGCCTATACTTACTTTAAAGCAGCTATGCCGCCAAATTAAACAAATATGGAGGACATTCCCTGAGGGGTACGCGGAAAATTTGAGCAAAAGTACAGAGTCTATACTTGAAAATTAAAGGGATTATGCATTATAATAGGCAATTAATAATAAAATAAATAAATAAGCCTGTTTTCGAATTTTCGAAACATATAAAATATGTTTCCAGATATCACTCCAACGTTCTTATGAAACCGACTTTGAATATTGTCGCAAAAACGATATCAAAGTGACCACTGTGTACACTGAATAAACAACCAATCTAAACCTGCAGTAACAAATCCAACACCCACTCCAACAACACCAAAAACTTCACAACTTCGTACCCAATAGCATAAAGGGTGCAAAAAGAAAACAGAAGAAGGAATAATCAGTACCGTTCCAGTAACGGGAACGCGTTTAAAACTCGCCGGACATACATATTTTATCGCTCTCGCGGCATTATTCACGGGCGGCGCGCGGTGTGGCCGCCTCGCCGCCGTGCAGTTAACGTAACCATTCCTCTTCGAGTGCATTTGTCCATCGAGGGGCAAGGGACGGGATGGCGGACGGTGAAAAAATATTCGTCGTGTCTTCCGACAAATATGCCGTCGCGCGAACTTTCCGTTCGTAGGAAAAACTGCTAAACGACCGAACACGAACGTCCGGCCCCGCTAGAAATACGCTTCGCGGGCGAATTTATTTATCAGACCGCGGGGCGTTACGATATTTCAAAACGCTCGGACCCATTGGCGTAACTACAATTTTTATCTGGGAGGGGGGTTAGGACCCCTGATTTCCCATCAGGCACCTGTACGTATTTTGTACCATATACGGGAGTTGCAGAAAATAAAGTTACACATTTTAGAATAATTATTTACATATTTATCTAACACCAAAACTAGAAACAGAAAGATATAAACATAATTCTTAAAAATGAAAAACATTTTAGATTGATTAAATCAAGAGTATATTGTATGCAGATACCTATAGTTAAAATCCATCATACATAACCTTCAAATTGCTGGTTTTTTCTGCAAAAATATCTTCCACATTCTCGAGCCCTAGTCCCCTTATTGCATCCGGCCCTTCTATTCATTTTATAGGATTATTAGTTACAGTATAATCTTAAAATTAATGAGCTTAATTCTAATACAATTTTACTTAATACTTTCACGTAATGAGGAGAGTACTGTATTTTTTGTATTTAGTTGCATTGCGTATTGCATTTCGGCCCAAGTATATATTGTTTATAACAGAAGATTTTAGTAACTGAAGAATGTTTTTTTACGTGTTTGAATAATTTCTGGGCGGGGGGGCCAGTCCATAATCTGGGGGAAGAGGGGGGGCAGGCCCACCCTGGCCCCTACCTAGTTACGCCAATGCTCGGACCCCCCCTACCGATCAGGGGATGCCGGCGGGCGAACAACGGCCGGCTTCCGGAAACCGTTCCCGCGTATTTGCCGATAACGATCGCGCCCCTCCATCGCGTATTATTAATTAATGTTCCGACCCACGGCCGATCGGCCGGGTTTGCGCACCCAACAGAGGGAGAGAGGGAGAGAGAGAGGGGGTCGTAATCACCGAATCGCCGCAACGAATTACGCCCGATCGGTCGCGAGTAACATTTTCCGCCAGTAAATCGCCTTTCACGGTTTCGACGCCTCGCGAGCCGAACGTTTGCACACCCCTATCCACAGCCCTCGACGCAAGTTGCACCCCTTCTGGGTAGGCGAAGCGTTTGGGGTAACAATGTGGGTCCGTGTGGTGGACGATATTAAATATTATTGACTGGGTAGAAAAGTTACGTTGGGTTTATGTTGTATAGTATTGCGTGATATTGTGGAACAGTAATAAAAATTGTTGGTGAAGGGGGATGGAAAAGAGATTTTGCCGGATTTGTGGAACTGTTCACTTCGGGCATTTTACTGCAGCTGATTATTTGTAAAGTATAATAAAATAAAGGTTTTAACAATTTTTAAAGGTATTTATGCAGCGTTAATATTCTGAAGCGTCTGGTAGAGAAAAAAAAATTCTGTCGTATTATTAGGTTCCATATGTTAGGGTCTAAAAGTTTGGATATGTATAAATTTGTACGGTTTTTTTTTTTATATATTGTAGTGAAGTATTTACAATCTCTTCAGAGTGAGTAATATGTAAGTGTTATTACGATGACTTATTTTTTAATTAAATACGAATTAATAATAAGCATTCTGTATAGTGAAAGAATTAAGTACGACATTCGTTATGTTAGTCTTTTATGACAGTATAAATTTCTCTGTCGGGTTGAAAGTATTTCGAAAGTGCAATCACTTAACTAATTATAATCATCAAAGCAGCGGAATTAACGTCACGTGTTTACGATTTACCATTCAAATACTCAGAGAAAGTAATATGACACATTCGACGTAATTTTAAGGTTTGATTAATTAACACAGGTTCCACCAAGTCTCGACGAATTCCTTACATTTATCCACAGCGTAGGAAGCTATATTCGAACAAAATTATTATAAACGTCCGCTTTATAAATCTGAATATCGAACGAACCACTCGTTACAGAGGTCGAAATATACACACGAAATATAAAACATTCCCAATTTACTTCACCGCGGAATCATATTTATTCCACTAAAAACCCGTTAGTATTACAAAAACATTCAGATTTTAATACAGATCATGTTATAATGAATGAGAAAAAAAAACAAATAACATCCTTTTGAATGATTCCACGGTGGAACATTTTATTTCAATTTTCAAGCCATTATCGGACTTCGATTCGTTGGCTGAAAAACATAGAAAAAAAGTAACAAACATTCGTGAAAAGGAACAATCGACGATGCTGATTAGTCGGCGTGCACGACAAGCAACGGCTGTTCAATTAACACAGTACACTAATGAACTATACGATCGCAGACTGGGGCTACCACGCTATCGTTCGCGAACGTGGGGACGAATAATCGGACAATTTTTAGATCGACCAGTAGAATCGACGATTTTCTATTTCACCGGATGTCTAGTAGCTTATTATTGCTGTGTATCGGCTATGTTTGTTCGCATTCTCCCGATCGGCTGTCGATCGCTATATATTCATCGGCGAGGCATCGTTCCGCCAATTTGTAGACAAATAATGGAACGAGGGGACGTTGTCCCAACGAAAACAATGCGCCCACGAAAGATACAATTAACGTGGCTTCTGATTTAATGCGCGTTGCTTTAAATCAACCAGGCCCGGTCTATTGATATTCGGGAATGATTCGCAATTAACGCTCTTGACGGCCAGCTGATATTATACGCGAACTGATCGTTAATACATAGTCGGTTATTAAGTTCTATCAGAAATCGACGAATGGCTACAAAAATTAAGAGCTTGTATACAAGCAAAAGGAGGACATTTTGAATAATTTATATAAATATCTTTACGTGAACAATGGTAGAATATGTTCCAATAAATTGTTTTTTCTACACATTGTTATTATCTTGTTAATTGCCAATACCGTATGCGACAGAACTTATTACCTGACTATGTATTTCTATTATTTCTTATCATTAATATCATTATCTGTACTAGTGGAATTTATGTATTACCCAAACGGATGTACACTGCCGGCAGTAAGAAATGGGACACCTGGTCTGTATGAAGAAACTGTGATATTTCGTAAAAATGATGTACCTGAGGCCACATTTATTGGTTTATACTAGCATAAGCGTTGTTCATCGAGCTTTTAATTTGTGCCTTGTAACATTTAGGTACTGAATATTCTTAACCTAATACTATGGTTCATTCAAAAACTGTCTTTTGAAAAAACGGTTTTCGAATTCCAATCTTCAGTAGTCTACTCATTACCTACTACAATATCACCCGAAACAAAATCATACAATCTTCCAATAATTAACACTTTGACTGCCACGTCACCTCCATGTACGTGACACAATTTTTCGATCCCTATTCAAAATTCATTTTCACAGTGAGACACTGAATCAAACAAATTCAGCGAAGGCCTATGAAACCTGAGAAAGTTAAAAGAATTTTACTGTGACAAAAATCTTGGTTTACACGTAACTGTAACATTAATATAATTACTTTTACTTCGTGGATTCCATGGATGTTACGTTGACACTCAATCTGTTACACCAGATAATTAAACAATTTGACAGCCTCTATCCAAACCCGTCCATCGAAAATACCAAAAATTGCATCATCGAGGCAAAATAAACGGCTTTTTAAAAAGTAACGAGTTCCCCCCGCTGTTCTGACCTTCATCCGGTTCTTTGATCATCTCTTCCGCCGTCCCACTTCACGCGTCTCACTTTTTCAAAGCGTTCCAGACACGGTCCCCGCGTCGTCGTTCCGAAATATCATTCTCTTTTCTTATAGTTCTCGCGGCGACGGGGGCGGGGGGCGGTAAGGGTGGTTGGTTCGACGACTGAGACGCGCGCGCTGAACACGTGCTAAGCGAACTCGTCTCATTCCCGTACAATTCCACGAACCCGTATCGAATGGTTCCGCTCCGTTGTCGCATCGTCGACGATGACGGCACCATCTTCTATTTTCGATCGGCCAGTTGCATAACCAGACTCCGAGAAATAGAAACAGAGTGGGAATAGACCGGCCCGAGGAGAATACGCACGATTCGCCGTGTACCGTTTTTGCCTTTCGAGTGTTTCACGCCGAAACAGAAGGCGTTGAATCGACCAAACCCGTCTGTTCTCGGGTGTTGTACCTTTCGTGGACCGCGAGCTACGATTAACCCTTTGACTCCCAGTGTTGCATCGGTGCAACACTCAATTTAAAAGTGTGTCAAATTCTGTCACCGGTTAATGTCTAACGTTTGTCAGCATGGATTCGTAATTTAATAGTAAACTTGTTCTCAATGTTTTCGGTGGAGAAATTCAAGTATTGCTTGCAAAAATAAATAAAGAATGCGTGAAAATAGGTCGGTTTAATATTGACATGTTTTACTTCAAAATAACAAGATATAACGTATGCACTATGGGCCAAAAGTATGGGACCAGAGTTCATAATTGATGGACCAATAACTCATTATTCTGTTACGATATAATCAAAGTTACTGGATCAGTACATACACAAGTCAGTTCCTATCAGTTTTAGAAAATTACTTGTAGCAAATCTTTGTAGAATAATATTTTTCCTTTTCTTTAATTATCAAACCTGATCCCATACTTTTGACCGGTAGTGCATATCAGTCTCCTAATTATGATATAACGATTTAAGGGTCCAGACGTTAAAGAGTTAAAAAAATTGGCGTAACAGAAAGAATGCGGCAGTGCGTTAACTCACTATCACGGAAATTACCAGCGTTGATTGTAGACTAAACGAAATTGTGTAATACAAAAAAATTTTTATAACTAACTGATTTGTACGTTCATTAACTTTTAGATAACATAAACAAACAATAGTTTTGTATTTAACATACATCGTTTATTACAACAGAGTAGTTGTGTGTGGAATATACTATCACACAGGTGTCGTTGTTACACATAGAATTCACTGATAAAATTGTAACCCTCTTTTCAGAAGCTCTTATTCACCCTATACAAGGTAAACCAAAACGAGGAATACAAAAGGACAAGAGGTACTGAATAAAAAATGTGAAATTAAATTTTTTGTACGTTACTTTCGTTTTCGAGAAAATTGAATTTGAAAATTCGCTGGTTACGCGTGCAGTTGAATAGGGCTCCACTAACGCGTCTGTTCATTGCATTCCGTTTCTACTTACAGTCAGCACGGATACGTACAGGGTTACAGCTGAAAGATAGGGTACAAGAGAGCAGAAGGTGATACCTGATGGAAAAATAAATCAAAAGTGTAAAATAAGATATTTTCATCTCCATGGTTAGTTTTCGAGAAAATCAAACTTGAAGATTCATATGAAAAACGTGTATTCGTGCTGACAATAAGTAAAAACGGAATGGAATGAATAAACCCGTTAGCTAAGCCCTATTCAATTGCCCTAAATTCAAATTCGATTATAAGGACCACGAAACATCACAAAAAAAAATTCCATTCCACATTTTCGACTTACTTTTGCACGTGGAATAACCTCTTGCCCGTCAGTACCATCCTTTCGGTCGCACCCAGTATATAATTAGATCAACTTACAAATTCAATTATCTCAGAAACGGGGTGTCACACGAAACAGTTTCATTCTACATTTTCGACTTACTTTTGCATATAGAATAACCTCCTATCCACCTCTACCATTTCGTCCGCATCCTCGATACAGTTACATGAACTTTCAAATTCGATTATCTCAAAGGCGGGTGGCATCACACGAGCAAATTTTTATTCTACACTCCGGACTTATTTTTGCATAGCAAAATAACCATCTGCCCGGTTGTATCACTCGACCTGATCCCGAACAATTAATACTCCATAGCAAAAAATCAATTTTCCAACTCCAGGACCCAACGAACATTTTCGAACAGTATATTACACAAGTTCCCGGACTCGTTGCATAATACAACCGCCACAGAGTCGGAGGGTGGGCAATAAGGTTCGAGCCTTCGCGTTGATCAAAAGGCCTTCTTCACCAGGAGCGTGCCCCGTAGGATACACGTTATCGCGTACAGAAATAACATCGACGATGCTATTACAGCCCCGGCAGATGGGCCACCTAGGGGGGGGGGAGTGAGTGGAAACACAACGTGGGATGCGCTTGGTGTAATCGAATTTCACGCGATACTTCTGAACGATGCGTTTTTTCCCGCGCTCCCTACCGCCGCACCACTCCGCTGTTACATGGTGGGGGAAGGGGCTGAGGGGGTAACAACGTACACCGAGGCACGAAACGCGATGGCTCGAATAACCAATTCCTTCGTCGACAGCCCACGGGCGCCGAGCGTTGATCGTCCGAAGGACGCGAAGATTTATCGTGACGGGGGGATCGAAACGGGAATCGAGTGATGTACGAGGCGCGGGCAACGGGAAATTGTGGTGGTTTTTTTCTCCACCCCCACCTTCGAGTTTGATCACGTCGTCTTTCCATCGCGAATCATTACATTCACTCAGACGGCGCTGGAGAAATCAGTTAAACGATATCGCTGACGGAATAGAGGCGATACGCTGGGTGACCCGGAAATACGGGTGTGACAATAAAGTTTCGAGAATAATTCGTTCACAACTTTAAGACCATACACGCGCACTACAAATGTACATACATTTGTCTGATTGTGAATATAATTTTTTTTTTTAATGATTTGTTATCGAAACTTTATTGTCACGACTCGTAAACTGCATTGTAATTTGTCATGTATACACGGAACTTAAACACGTCTTTGCGCGAACGAAACTTTCACGATGAATGAAACGATTGACAGTGTTTACCTTTCACGTGCGGATGGAGTCTGAAAACCTATTGAGTTTGATTAATTGTTTTCGGATGGTCATGAAAGCTAGAGTCCATAGAACTACGATAATTATATGTCCATGGATTATAGCACTGTACAATTTGAATAGAAATATCGTTACATGTATATTAAACCTTTCACTTAAGGTTCGAAACCTGATAACGATACTTAACCCTCATAAACCACACCCCACATTAGCATACGTAAACACCACACTAGTACGAATTGGGGTTTTGAATTTTCGATCATTAAGAACTTGAAGAAAATAAACGCAAATGGAACTTATAACATATTTTATAATAATTGCAAAACTGAGAAATAATTTTTTTCCCACGAAAATTGATTCTAAATAAATGTAAAATTTCCAAACGAACAGACGAAACAACGTTCCGCTAGTGCAAATTCGCACTAGTGTGATATCTGTAATTCAATTGGGCAGCCTCCATTCCGACATGCAGAACGAAGTTTTCCACGTCAAAGTCCGAAACGCGAATGTTTGATCAGAATCGCCCGGCAGGAGAGCCTTTTTACTTGCTTTGAAAAACGTACTTTTCGCGTTCGCCGGGCGTATTTCGTTTCATTACGCCGTTTCCTCTTATCGGGCCACGCTCGATCAGCCAATCCACGACTCCGTAGACTCCACCGCCGCCCACGCTATTTTGCCGTTCGATTCCGAAACACATGAGCACCCGGCTCTCATAATTGTACGCCGGTGTAAGTGCACTACTTTGAATACCTGGGTGGGGGTGCGGCGAAATTTCCGTATTGGATGCGCGCATAAAGGCCGGGGAACACGCCGCGCTTAAAATGAGAGCATTAACTTACCGAGCGCAAGGAGGGTCTTCGTTCGTTTCACGGAACCCGAACGGAATAGAATTTTCTTTTTTTTCGACCGCCATTCAATCGAAAGGTATTTGATACGAATCGATAATACGTCCTCGTGGCTCGATACAATGATTGTTTTAAACGCATCTATGAATTTTTCGATAATTACCAGTCGCGGTGGAATTAATTTTACGGTTGAAATATTCGTGGATTGTTTTATACTTTATATGAATATTTCTGTGATCGCTTGGTTAATTGAGGAATTACAATGGGGATGTTATTCTTCGTGAGTATTTTAATAATTTTGTGGTATTGTTATCGAACTTCGTACCATACGAATAATACTGAATAAACTTGTACATAATAAAAGTAGATATTTGAATCCGACACTACTAGACCGGAGTGATTTATTCTGGTGTAACCGATAAGGGTGATTTTTTATGAAAATATGTCAAATAACTAGATGAAATTTTTGAAAATGAGGCATTATTTTGCAGATAAACGACTTTGAAAAAACTGACAAATACGCAATCTTTAATCTAAAGTATTGGTTTATTATTTACTGTTTTTACGTATAGAAGCGTGAATGTGGGGGTGTCAAATTAATTTTTGAAGGCATTTTTCTCTCGAAAATGGAGCCTGATATGTAGAAATTATATTGTAGACGTTCGCCTTATTTCTACATAAAGAAATATCGCCCTGTTGATTGAAATACCTATAACGGATCATTCTTTAACTATGAATTATTCTTTCGTATTCAATGTGTTTGACATTCCATATTTTCTTTTTACTCTTACAAACTAATTCAATTAACTTTACTGACAAGTTAATTTGAATTTTTTACTTCATATTGTTACAACAAAATCGAATTATTTAAAAATTAACGAGGATCCTGAATACTATAAATTTTAATTATTTAATCTCCCTGAGTGGCAGTATTTATAACATTGTCTGTTTTTAATAAGTTAATATGCAACATTGAAAAACAGTTTATACATCGTCTATTCTTTCGTAAGGAAGTATACATTTTATATTTGTTCAAGATTGAAAGTGTGTAACATTTTTAAATTCGAACCGACTTACTTCAAAACTCCATTGAACTTTACTCCGAATCGGTGAAGCCGTTATTAACAAAATATACCTCAGTCGTAGGTAGATTAACCTATTTTTATCTGCACGGTACTTGTATCCCGAGTTTGTACTCCAAGCTCTTGTATAAAATCCTTTTGGAGTATGTTACGTGCAGGTTACGCAATAGTATCTCGTACTCGTATATGCTTTTATAATACCATCAGCGAAAAATCAATACGAAACGCGAATGTTAAGGTTGAAACAGAAGCAACAACGTTGCATTATTCTTATTCGACATAACGATCGGCATATTTATTGGTCTACCAATGACGTTGAAATATATAGGGTGTACCATTAATTGTGATTATCGAAATTATTTTTAGTACTACTAAAAAAAAAATATAAAGACAAAATCATAAAATTTAGAGTTACATAGTATAACAACGCGAGAGGTTTTATCATTATCTTCTCTTGTCTAGTCATTTTGGAATAAGTAAAAGGAACGTTTCGAATAAAAAGGATGGTTTCTCCCTTAAAGTTTAAAACAAGCAGCAACCAAGTATGGTAACATTTTTAGGTTCATCCCATATACAATTCAGTAAAGTTAATACAATTTCCACTCAATGGATAATAATGCAACAATTTATCGAACACTGCACGAAAGTTAACCCTTGGAGTACAGTGGCAGGGTTCGTTTGGACCCGAGTATTTAAATGCCATATCTAACTCATCGATTTGCAAATATAATTTAAATATATATAATTTTTTATTAAATATTTCAATTTAATAATTTAACTTTAAACGATGTTTAAAAAGGAGGAAGTATGGTGTTTCACACGGACTCAAGCACCACTGTCTCTACGCACATTAAAAACGTCCGTACTCCGAGGGTTAAATAGTATGCAAGATGAATAAACCAAAATGTTAGAGACATACATTTTCAAAGATGAATCACGAACCGGAAGTTGGACGTACACCGTCGTGAACGTCGTCATGAAGGATTCCCAATGTATACGTATAGGTACTCGAGTCGGCCATAGGGAGGAAACACGTTCGAACCTTCACGGATACCGCGTTATAAATCAACCGGTACGAACCATTAGGGCCAGCCATAATTCGTCGATATCTCGAGGACCGGCAGCTTATTATATCCCGCGTATATAATTTCGTCGAAGTGCCGGGCATCCGGGTTCGTACCGTCGTCGACGCGTGTTACACGTTGCGCCGATTCTGACCGATGAATGGATCCAGCGGATTGATCGGCCCGCGGGATTGATTGGGGAACGATCGATCTGCGGTGATCGATGGCCAACGGACCTGTTCCCTTACCCCTGGTGTGGCATCGATATACGAGGGCCGCGCGTGTCTCGGCGATGTAATTGGATTTAAAGATACGTGCCTGCGATAAAGCTGACGAATAACCAGCCCTTGACGCGCGGCAACGATTTGAAAATATTATTTTGTAACAGCACCGAGTCCTTCATCGTGGAATCTTCTCTGGAACAACACCGAGTTCGCTGGTGAGTACATAGAGAGAGGATAGCAAACGGTGTTGATCAGGTTTTTTTTAAATTGATCTTTACAGTATTTCTTATTTGAAGTATTGTTTCGAGTATTCAATTTATATTTTGATGAGTTGACGGTCTCTGTGTCATTCGTGTGTTTCGTCTCAGCCTGTATACTCTCAACGAATAAATATCGTTTCGCTTTGTGCAATAACAACAAGTATAAATACATGTATTTGAAAGAAAGGTAAAATTGCTGTTTAGGGAACCCACCTCTAGTGACATTGAGCTTAACAAATGTTGTGAAGATCACCCTCCTGAGTGACTTTTAGAAAGTTTTAGCCGTCGCTTGTTTCTTAAAAAACCTATATTTATAGGGTGAATCATCAGTTTAGAAGATATTTTTATCCCAATATTTCAAAGTTATATTAGTACATACACATGTCTGCGCCTTTCCTGAAATGACAATCATTTTGCAATACACATTGAGATTAAAATACCTCTTAAACTAATGATTTTTCGACACAAATAGTGTCACAATCAATACTTTTCTATAGGATATACCAACATGGATCGATTACTGTATTAAAAACAATATGATTCCATTTAAAAGAACGTATGTCACCTTCATATTATGACCTCTACCTGGCCATTTGCAAACAAATCAAATACCACCAGATTATATTCCCCTTAAAACCATTAATTTCATGTCTGAACAATTTTTTCATCCAGTGGATAGTTTTCCAGTAGTACACAAGTCTATTTTTTATAACCAGACACCCTGTATACCGCATGTCCACGCTCCGATCTTCCATTTCTCGTTTCACCACCGCGACGGTATAAAAGCACCGACTACGGCTTAATATATCGCAATGTATTTTCCACCCGCGCATTTACGTGCGAGCGCTGGCCACGCGACAAATTGCGTGTCCAGGAGAAACGCGACCCGCGGCACGTCATCGAACAGTCAGCCGTGTATTCATTCCGCCACGGGCAATAATCGATAACCGGATGGAAGAACCGGATAGATTGTCAGATATCGACGATGAACATCAAAAGGCAAAACGATCAAAGTCACATTTGCGGCGTGGATGTCGTCGTTCCGCCGGGTATGAACGACAGAGGGGCGGTTGGGGGGTTGGGGGTAGGTGGAGCAGAGGAGGGGGCTCGCTGTTGAAACGTTGCTTATCGCAAATGAACTTTTGATCGTCCTTCCGGTGAGCGTAAAACGCGTAAACAATTCGACTGCTATCGCAGTTTGCGTAGACGCTTAAACGCTAATGACGCTTACCCCGGGGATTCGGGCGAAAATTCGCTTCTGGCCGCGCCGGGAATTCGATTGGCCACCATTGCTTTTTGGACACCGGACGCAACAAGTAAAAAAAAATAAAGCACGCGATTGTTATTTTGTGCGGTGAACGAAACGATTTGGTATAATATCGACGGTTAAATTGGCGTACGATATAATATATAATATGTATAATAATACTTTGGTTTGTTGTATCAAAAGGTTACGGTATGAGTCGTTTTTTTTTTTAATGTGGTATAAGTCCAGTTTTTGAAAATATGAGTTTATGGTCATTTTAGTGAGACATAGATGTTCTCTTTTTATATGTGTAATAATATTGACATTGGTGTACAATATCCCTATAAGTTAATCAAAAGAAGTTTAACTATAAAATGTTATCGCAAAAATGTTTTTTTTTAAGAGAAAGAAGTCCATTCGTAATAATCAATAATTATAATAAGATAAAGGTGTTATTGCTCAGATGAAGTTAAAGTTATTATTAAGTTAGTTCAATTTGAAGTTCTTGTTTTATTTAGAAAATGACGAAGGCCTCAAAATTTTAGCAAAATTACTATGATACCACTGTACACAACTTCGAGACCTATAACAAGAGAGAAATATAATGATATGATGAGTTTAATGCCTTACATATCTCCTATTCTCCATAAATTCAAAATAATGGCAGATTATTAACAAAACTAAATGAACTGTTTCGAAGAAATGTTATTTTTAATAACGTTATAATAAACAACGAACGCCAAGCAAAACCTTGACAACACTACTCAGACTGATGACCTAGACAACATATTAAAAAATCATCAAGATGGTAGCTTTTTGTAAATATTTACCTTTTTTTCCGCATAACAATTTTCTCGCAAGTGTTCGATATATTACCATAACTATTACCAATTCGTTCTAATCGATCATTCGCCAACGCAAACCATCCTCTATTAAACGAACAGAATTGAAACTGCCAACGAAATGTTCCGTCGTGAAAAGAGTCGCGGCCAAACGTAAACAGGCCGCGAAACGACTCTGGCCCAGTTTTTCCCCCGATTTTCCAAACAGACCAAGTCGATGTCAAACTCTCGTTAGCATACTCGGAACGCGAAACCGCGTTTCCTGGACGGCTAATAACGGTTATCGACGCGCGTTGCCGTTGCCTCTGCCGTTCCATTTGCGATCCGCGAATTAATGAAGATGCGTGGAAAACCCATCGGGAGACCTGGCGCATTTTTCGCGATGGGGGGAAAGCGACGTTCGAATGGGAAAACGAGGAAACGCGTAAAGACGAGGGCTGGGGAGGCGCTCAGGTGAAATTGAATAAACGTCCACACGCGTACCAACCAGCTTCTTCGACGAAGCATCGGACGGGGTTACGGGGCTTGCAATATAAAAAGCGAGCGCGGACGTTAAAATAAAGTTGCCAGGCGTGCTTTTAGAAGTAAATGTCTGAATTACGAATTCCTGCTTCCGTCCTCCTACCTCGCGTTGGATGTAATCTGGTTCGCGTGACGCTCCCCTCCCTGCCCCTCACTCACTCTCTATCTCTCTCTTCCTTTTGAGTAACAATTTGAACATGTAGACCCATGAAAATTTAATAAACCGAACGCAACGCGTCCCTACTCGACGCGGTTAAAAATGCATTCACGCTTAACCGACGGCTTGCACGTTTCGTTCGACCCGCTTAACACTCTAATTAGGCGGGAATGTATTTATTAGGGAGAGTATACGAAAGATAAAACACCAAGCATGGCGAAAATTTACATTCCAAATTGACGGTGTTTAAGTTTTTAACACTAGTATTTTCAAGGGGGAGGGATCCTTCGAACCCACAAGCTAGAAAACCTTGGGAGTACTTATCTTGCGTGAAAAGTTCTCGAAATCATTATTTATCATAGTGTGCGTGTTTTGGTTCAATATTCAGGAGATTCTATTGCTTTATGTAAAGAACACAATGCGTAAGGAAAGGAAAAGGAGTACGTGTCGCGATGTCGGTACGACGGCGATCACACGAAGCGAACTGCTACGCTCTTCTCATCTCCAAAGAATAACAAATAATTAATGAAATATTATTTTCAGCTCTCTATGTCTAACATCAGAAGAATCAAATTCAGACTAATTTCATATCATTATACATAGACTCTATCTTATAATATCATACTGTTTTCTAAATGTACTTATAAAGACAATGCAACAAATTGCTATATTGTTCACAAAGAATAACACGTTAAAATATTAGAAAACTTTAAAAAAAAAAAAATTTTTTTTAGGATAAATGCGTGAAAAGAAGCGTGGATTGAAGGAACACCCCTGGGGAATTCTAGGGTTAAGACCTCGAAGTTCAAAGAGAACTGGAGATTCGCTGTCGTAAATTGAGCGAAAGATTAGTTTCAATTATTTATTTTGAAGTATACAGATGTCACTGAATGTTCGTGAAAATACCGGCAATATTATAGCAGAGAAAATCTGAAGTGATTCGAGCATTTCCGGTTTTACAAGTAAAATTCTCCGACATGTATCTCGAATACTGTAATGTGTTTGATTATTTGCAGAATTCTCTATACAATGTACTAGTAAATATAAAGCAAAAGATTGCGTATTGTGAGTTAATACTTCTTTAATCAAGATATAGAGTTGAAACTTGATGCAAATTGTTTCCTTTCAATAAAGTAAATGGTCTATGCAAACCTAATTTTCTTTACGGGCACTTTTGATCACCTCATCACTTTGTCCCTTCAATGCGGACAACCCTATTTCCTTTATATGTATAACAAACTGATTCCGAATTCTTGCCCGAAATTGTAAGGTTTCTAAAAATGTGTAAACACGAGAGTTATTTTTCGGTTCACAATTGGAGTTCAGGATGAAATTTTCAAAATTACAATCAGCAGAACAGAGATGATAATCTTCTATTGTCTTGTTCCCTCATTTTTTTATTAATTTGTTTTCTGTTCTTTTGTTTTTTTTTTTCAAGTTTCCACTCAGTTTCAAGTCCGTACTTTCGAGTCAATCCAAGAGCGGTCTAGAGTTCTCAGACCCGTAAATCCTTTAAGTGTCTCCTCGCTTTTACCACTCAACCCTTGGAGTGTAGATAACAGAGCGAGGAGGAGTAAAGCGAAGTACTTGTACAGCTGTACCATTTTTCTTTGCGCTCGCGTCTCCGCTTTCTGCCGTGCGTGGTATTTCTCCTTCTCTTTCTTTCGCTTTTTTTTTTTATGCGCGCTCCGCTCTCGGAAGTAATTTCGCAAGAAGAGCTAAATGAATATTCTTTGACACACGATACCCGTCGCCCGTTCTATTTGCATCGCGTCGCACGAAATTGTCTGTGTCGGCCGTTCTTTAATGGATACGTCATGCCCGTGTCGTCATATTCTATAAAAAAATGAGTTCCCACATTTTTCTGAATGAGAGGGACAGATTCAATGTTTGAAATCTTGGAACTTATCATAATTAAGTATATTATAGACTGAAGTCTTGTTGTTCTTATTATGTAAATATTGTGAGTTTTTATGTATGGACTGTTCTGAAGTTAATGAATGAAAGTATTTTAAGAAATAGCATATAAATATAGGGACGGAAATGGTTTGTTGAGAACTTTAAATTGTGAATGCAATGGCTCGATATGTCACTAATAGGTCGATAATGTTTATGTAAATATTGTAGTCTAAATAGATATATTATTTAAAGTCATTTGAAGTACTTAATGTAACTTGCTTCAATCGGGAAATGCAGTATACGCGTATTTATGCATGATCAAATCAGAATGGTATGTGTGTTCTCACAATTGACTTCGTTATTAATATTTTTGCTACAATTTGTTATGTAATCCAGTGTTCAATATATAAAGAATTTCTGTGAATCAACATTTCCATGCCTGTGAAACGTAAAAACAAAAGAAGTGAAACAGTCCCAAATTGGTCAGACAACGCCCAGGAGTCAGAGAATTGATAAATGTTTACCGTATCAATTTCGCCGAATATCTATAATTCACCTTTGAGGTCTGTATTTTTGAAACAATGTCGAAGCCAGCCAAATGTTCATTTAAACCTCCCGATTTTCACACTGACCATAACATATTTCAATTTGAACAAAATCCCAGACATCGTATACAAAAAGTGATCCACTTGGAGTGGAATGATCCTTCCATTAGAACGTAAACCAATTAATTGTGTAATAAATAATCAAATTTCTTTACTATAAGGTTTGCGTAATGAGTAAATTGCGGAAGTTTATGCAAATTCAAATCTTGAAATACTATATATAAAAATTAAAATTGGACAGAATGTTGAATCTTGTACTAAAGACTTCTCTATAAAAATAATAGCACAGAAATAGCATTAAATTTGATTGAAACCTTTAATTTAATACGTATTACAATTCAACAAATGGTATAATTACACAAGCACCTGCAATCTAGTAATAAGTAACAAGTTGACTGCGTATTTTTATGCAAAATAACATTTTCTAACGTAATTTATAAAAACATGAGCAAATGTAGAAATTTATTTTCCCTCTTAAGTATTATGAAACTTTGTCTTTCATTGGATAAAATCCGCAGTCTAGTAATAAAATTTCCACGTTACCAGTTAACTATTAAATTCGACAAAATATAATGGCCTACGTATCGATAGACTTAATAATTTCATTCGACCTCCTCCTCCACAATCTCCATCGATCAAACTCCAACATTTCCCTCTACTCAGCGCCTGCACCCTACTCTTTCACCAATCTTCCGACCCACACACGCAATCGATCTCAGAATTCCGAATAGAGGGATTCCCGAAACGAAAAGAAAAACCTCTCGAAATCTGAAAAATCAATTCGAACCTGGTTCGTCCGGAGTCCGAGTCAAGAAGAAGCCTACGCCAGGTGTAGAGGTGAGAGGGGGCTAGGTGAATCCTGAAAAAAGGGTGCCACATGAAAAAACCCGTCCACCCGAGCATCAGGCGCCTCCGGTATACGCGTGCAGCGTAGCATGTGGCGACGAGGCCAGTCCCGAACACTAATTAAGTGGTTGCTGAAAAGGGAGGCTATCTCTCTCCTTCACATACACAAACATACACGCATACTCTCCCTCTCTTTTTTGGTATGGCAGCCGAATCGCGAGATGATCAGCGAAGCAAAGCGAGGACCCGGTGCCGAGAGGGTCCTCGGCGCACAGGTCGGCGAGCGTTCGCGGCCCGCCAAGAAATAATTGTGAGGCAGGGCGTTTGCGTGGGTGTTCGGCTGCACGTCACCACGCACACACCACACACACACACACACACTTAGCTCCGCCACGTGGGTTCCACCAGTGACTTTGTAGCCGGTTCGAGGAGGTGAGGTAGGGGGATGGCAGATGCCGTCGCCTAGACCGCGCGCGGCTGCCATTTCAGCCCCGTCGTGATTGTAATATAGGTCAACGTTTACACAGCTGCTTTAAGCTGGATTTACTGGAGAGCTTTCGCGCACGGCCATGCCAACCGGAGCAAACTGGAACGGCAAATACATCTTTTTTCCGTTTCTTTCGAATATTTTTTTCTCTTCTCTCTTTCTCGCTCACCTTTTCCTTTAAAATTCACAGTGCAGTGAACTCGTGTGTATACGTACACGTGCACACGCGTATACATCATTGGTACTAAGTATTTGCCCTGGGATCGATTAAAGGTTCACCTTTTTTTTCCCCCAAGTTTACAATTTCATTTTGGATCTTTTCAATCGAGCATCGTGGATTTGGGCTTGCTATGCTGCGAGGAAAATAAATTCTTTTACCAAATGACACTCGCTCGAATGGGCATTGGTCACATCAATTTGACTCATTCGTATCTGAAACACATGTTGGTGTGATCTATGACACAGTTTGGTTTCTGTTGAATTATATTTTTGATCCTTTCTTCAATAAATGTAATATCTTTTTTTCGAAACCGATGTGTACGCTTTCTTTAATTAATCCCAAAATGCTACCAAATATAAATTTTGCATTGGTATGGAATAATTACAAGAATTCAAAAAAAAAAAATATGTTGACTTTATAGAAATTTCGACCAGTATTATATTTCAAATCTACGATGCAAAATTGAACCATTACTTTCTACTACCCCAACTTATGAAACCACTCATTATGCAACTATTGTAGTGGTTAATGACCAAGATGGGACTCAAAGTATCGAATTAATAAAAAATAATTCCTTTACCACGTTTTTTTTTTTAGTGAAATGAATTTAATACGAATGGGCGAATACTTATGAACGGTAGTGTACGTAACGAGACACTCGCTCCCGACTCTCCTTTCATCTTCGTTCTGAACCGTCTCTTTCCTTCTGCTCGACCAGCTTCCGCCCGTGTTGCAGCTTAGAACGGCCATGAAAGTCGAGTTAACCTTTCGAACAGCGCCGTTCCCGTGCCCTATTCGTTGTTAACTGCCGTTGGCCCGACGGCTTCGACGAATTTTTTCACAGAAGCGTGCTCCCTCTTTCCTCCCTCTCTCTCGTCTTTCTCTTTCTCCTTCGGTCGTTCGGCATTTGATACCTTTACGTTCCCGTTCGGTGAGCGTTTTTTGCCTGGGAATTCCGCTAGCTACGGTCGTTTCTCCCGTCGCCGACGAAAGAGTTCCGCTGACGTTCGTTTCGTTTACGACGGCCGGGCGCGCCGTGAGGGTTACGCTCCTTTTGGAGATCGTGTGTGTATCGTTATTCGACGCAACACGCGCTTATTCGGCAGCTAGTGAACCATGAATAACGAGAACGTGATGGATACGACAAGTATAATCGATTAAAGGTACACGTTTTCCAGTAATATACAGGGTGTTACAAAAGTCTTGTAGGTCCCTGAAATGAGTCACTCGTGAGGTGATTTGGAACAAGTTTTTTCTTAGTAAATGTTATCCGAGGCTTTGTTAAGGAGATATTAACGAAAAACGCGAACCCAATAGAGCGCGAGTATGCCGGCCGAGCTCTGATTGGTCGGGGTTTTTCGTTAATATGTCGTTAACTAAGCCTAGGATAACATTTTTGCTACGGAAGAACTTGTTCCAAATCACCTCACGAGTGACCCACTTCAGGAACCTAGAAGACTTTTGTTACACTAAGTATTATACTACATCAGATGGATATGTAGTGAAACGCTATGGTGTCCATTATTTTCACCAGTCACTTGTCCGTGAGGCAAGTAGATCAAACAAGGAGAATATACAGTCAATGGTCAAGTGGTCAGAAAAGTGTAATAGGTAGACTGTTTATACATTTCTAGCATCTCTTAACTTGGAAAATGCAATAGAGGTTTTAATAAATTTTAATACTATTGATATATTACTATGGACGCAGTAAAGCTTCTAGCAGAGATGGTTGTCCAAATACAGACTAGGGTCTAAATATAGGCTATATAGGGTCATATTAAGTGCTTTACGCATCCCGGAACAGCCGGAAATTACGACTCCAGGACATAAGAAGCTGCGTTGAACTCCACGTCATAAAACACACATGTTTGAGATACGTTAAAGTGTTACATTTTAAAAGATTTCAACAAGTTTGGCAATAAGTCCTGATATGAAAGAACTAGCTCATATTTAAACCAACTCCTCTACAGAATCGGAGATTGTACTCCATTTGATTATTTGGATATTGATAACGCAATCCACACATTTGTACAAACTCACAAGTTTGTAGAAAATACTACAGTCTAGGACTAGATATGTCAATGGACATTTAAGTAGAAGCGGTTAATAGTGACAGACATAAGGTAAGTAGAATAGGTTAACATTGTCTGACACGCGACAAGTAGTATAGGTTACCGTTGGTCGGGCAAGTATAATAGGCTAGCACTGGTCAGGCAAGTAGAATATTGATAGTACAGTGAACCAGGCAACCCAGTACTCCGAAGAGGAGAAAATTGGAACAAAGATTCTTTGTGTAAACTTGTTCAGGTGACCATTTGATAAAAAGCAGGGAATGAAACCAGTCGGTGATAAGGAAGACAGATGATAAGAGTAATAGAGTTCACAATAATAATTAAATGACTAATATCAAGTGGACAGAGCGAAATGAAACTGTTTCCAACTGTGCACTTCTAATATACTGTTATGAGAACAGATTCATACAAATTTTCGTAATAACTGACCTTACGTACATCCGTAATTTAACAATTTGAAAACCACGATCTCAACAAAAAATAATTTATCAGTATGTAACGAATATAATATTCATCAAAGGATTGAAATCTTTTGCCTGTAAGTGTATAAGTTAAGATTTACCACACCATTAGAACGTCCCAAAAAATATTTAATACATTTAAAGGCTTCTTTGAGCTTCCTCGTGAGAGTTCCTACTTCATCCCCACAATTGGGGAGAGGGGCGTCGAACCTGTCAAGCGCACAATTGATTTCTGAGGTGTTTAAACGGTTTGTGGTGCATCGTAAAATTTTTGAAACGGTTCCAAGTTTGAAACTCTCATTGAATCTTTACTGTATATCGACACTTGAACTGTTAAAATCCATATCCTTTTTTTCTATAATATCCTGATCGTTGCATTCACAAGGAAACAGACTAACTAATATCTACGTAATATTCACTTAAATTTTCTAATCACTTTCATTCCCTAACGAAATTCATTCTGCTTAACGTGTATCTCTACAAATTTACTCTCAACGCCCGTCGAAAAATTATATATGAGTGACACCATCGTCGACGTGTTAATCATCCCGAGTAGAACCCCTTCCTATCTCTATTTGCGAGCTTTTCGCAAGTTCGCAAAGGGGGAAGAAGGAGAGAGGAGGGGGGGAGGGGCACTTTAAACTCAGGTTCAAACTAAACGCGAGCGAGTTCCGGATTATGCGATTTAAACGAACTTAAAGCGGCGCATATCGATCGAGGAAGGGAACCCCAGGGGGTGGATGGAGGCGACGTCGGAGTCGCGTGACGTCTTTGACTCGGCGCGCGTCTTCGTCGGCGAAAGCGTCGGAAGCTGCATGTCTCGAATAGAACGGGGACCGTCGGTACGCGTGTCTTCAAAGGCAGACCGAAGTCCTTTGCAATTCTAGTTCGCGTCATGTGAAATGCAATCATATTCTATTTCGAAACTCGCGACCCGACGAACTGAATTCCAGCATCCGTTTGCCGAATCTACCTATATAGGCTTTTACATAATTGGCTAATTGTTTCCCCCTTCTTGCCGATTACGGGCCCGTAATGATCTATTGTTGGGAGTTTAACTCCGGCCGAACGACAGCACAGGGCATAGAAAATGGGATCGTCTCTGAACATTGTCTCGTTTCGATAATTAATTAACAGTGGAACACCGTCGATGCGGATGAAATTATTTAAATCATATTATGACCACAGATTTATATTGTACAGGGTGTAACAAAAGTGCTGTAAGTCCCTGAAATAACTCACTCGTGAGGTGGTTTAGAACCAGTTTTTCCTTAACAAAAATATTATCCGAGGCGTTGTTAACGTGATATGAACGAAAAACTCTGACCAATCAGAGCGCGAGTCTGTCGGCCTTGAGTTGCTTCCACGAAGCGTATGTCCACATTATTTTCGCTAGATATCGTGAAACAGTATTTTTTAACTCATTTTTGAACCGTTTTGTATAAACAAAATTCAACCCTCAAAAACTCGTTTCAAAATATCTATGAAACAACAGGGAGAAAAACGGCATCCAACGAACGAATCCCATTTCTCATTGAGACTGTCTGTGCACAGTTCTACTTAATTCCTCGGAATATTTCGAGTCCCGGCAGCAACTCCAGGCCTGAACTGGCGGCGGCGAGATACACGGGCTCGGTAGTCGGCAAGAAAAAGGAAGAAAGTTCCGGGTGGCAAGCAGCTTTGCTACTTGATAAACCGTGTAGCTTTCGCCCGGGCTTTTCTTTGGCCCCGGCTACGACAGAGGCTGATTTCCTTTCGGAACGTACCTACCGCGCGAAATTCTAACTAGCAAAGTTTCCCCCCTGGCGCGCAGCGGCGCGATAGTAAGACGAAAATGAGGGGGAAAGGGGGGGCTTGGTACAGAGGGACTGGAAAGAGCAGTTGACAACTTTTTAATCTTCTTGGAATCTCATTGGATCCATCCGCTGGAACAACGAGGCGAAATTCGCCGCCGCCGGCAAACAAATTTCGTTTCCCAGGCTGGCTCTCTCGCCGGGCCACGTTAACACGCCGATTCCCTTGGTTCCCGTGGCTCTGCACCCGTCGGTTCTACGGATAATTAACAACACGATCCTTCCCCTTTTTCATCAGGCCCGTCTGATTTCGCTGATTGTGCTGGGAATGGCATCTTGAAGCACCCGTGATTAACCGGTGAATGGGAATCGGAAGACAACGAGGTGTTGTTTCTGCGTGACTTTTTGAGTCTCTTTCCGATGAACCGACTGCGGATTTTATGCATTTACAGGACACACGATTCTCTAGAATTCACTGTATTTGAGAGTTTGATCAATTTTCAAGAAGTTTTTATTTTCTTCGGATTTCTGGTAGAATAGTGAATATAGTAAACAAATATTGGTTTGACCCCAGTTCCTGTAAATGAACCCCCGAAAAATCTGTATTTGCATAGACATCTAGGAGACCTAAACTCAATGTGTTTGCAGAATGAAGACTATTCCTGAAATTGCTTGTAACAGATTTGTATCGTTTCATTTGGATACATCAGAATAGATTTCTCAAGTATTACGAGAATGTTTAAAATATAGTGGAAGAATTTTACATTGCTTTCTATAATTTTATTACGGGATACTATGTGTAAAGTGTAGGATGAAAGATTAATGTAAATAAAGATTCACATGGCCCCTACATTCTATTTCACCTAATTCATTGACCAAGCTAAGAAACTGCTATTTAATTTGTGTTTTTGTAAATTAGTTCACAAAAACGTAAAGTTTCATAAACATCGACGATAAATTAAATAGTATTAAAAATATTAAATTCTAAACGCTCAACTTGAGCTTTGTCCACCATAGACATCGTTTCTAACTCTGTTCACGTGTCTGCTACATCATATTACGCAACGGTGTGTTTCGCGTCGGCTGATCTGAATTAATACGCACAAGGATATTTAACGTTTCCCTCCGTTACAAGTGCAACAAATCTCTAAGAACGGAGAAACATTCCCACCACGCGCAAAACTCTAGAATTCATGCTCCTAGTAGATACCGAATGAAAGTGAATACTGGCGAAGTATGGCACCGGAGGCAACCTCCACTTAACAGAAACATGAAATTTACTTCGTCGAGAGGTACGAGTTCGAACTCCTTAGCTCGAGAGGGGGCGAAGAAACGAGAGTTTACCAAAAATAAGATACATAAATGAGAAACGCTGGTAATTCGAGACTATATAGAAATTATACATTCCGATCTACTTTTATTACCTTATTATTAGCACAAATGTTGTTCATCGAGCTTTAACAAGCGCCCAAAATAATACTTATTTCAAATCATCGTTAATTTCGAAATGTCTCCTTATATTTATATAATATACGATTAGTGTACGATATCTATTTAAATATAGTCTGAATGTTAATGCAAATTCATATTTCATGAAAAATACAAACTTCGTTCGAATTTACTGAATTTTTTGTTAAAGTTTCGTGGTGTGTAACATCGAGTCAGAAATGCAGCAAAGATTCCAAACTGAATCTAACAAACTTGAATCTATTTATTTCGCACAAGACAAAGTGAAACTCTATTCTTTCCTAGTGCCAACACTGAAACTTTAGACTAAACGTGAACCTATAATGAATATAGAATTTTATACTATTCAATAAATTATTTGCTGGGGCATACTCACGATAAGCCGGTGATTTTCTACTGCTTATTAGTAAATTAATATCCTAGAGCTCGCTGAAAGATGGTGTGGATGTGGATGGTGACACGGTGCGATTTTGAATAATTTCACACGACTTGTAACACACTTGATAAACGTAACAGAATGTGATATACATATATGTGTATGTGTGTACTAGATATACTTATTCCGACTGATAGATGTGTACTGGATGATGGTTGAATGTGTCCTGACTAGTGGTTGTATGCACAGTCGCTCGTTGCAACAGAACGACTCGTAATTGGTGGAAAATGCAGAATTTTGGTTGGTGTACTTTATGGAAGAAGTGGTAATATGAATTGGAAAAGGTAGGGCTTGGTGTATGTATTGTTTTTGGGATTCCTGGAAGGCACCGTCGAAATACAATAAAGTATTGTTCTTAGGGACAGCGAATATTTTGCACATGATATGCAGCTGTCCAACAACACCAATTTATGACGGTTAGTCGACCATATTGACGACCCAAGACGCGACAATCGTTGGGATCAACGCCTACCTGCGTTAAGCCGCAACATTACCAACAATCAAATAATTTTGAAAGCACTGTCGAAGAAAAAGATTGTCAAACAACGTCTTAAATCTTATAAATGGACAAACGAACGTAATCTATACGTAAATTATTGTCGATTAATATATTTGATACATGAATAAAAATGATCGAATCTTTATCAGTATAAAGTATCACGATAACTGCAAATTATCACGATAACTGCGCGATATTCCAGGGAAGTCCAGTGGGAAAGAGATCCGGGTTCGGGACCGAGAACTTTTCGAATTTTTTTCTTCTCGATTTCTTGTCTACGTTCGCGCGCAGTTGCCGCAGACCTTATTTCAAACTGGGACGCGTATTCGATGCATTTTCGACAGTAAAGTTTCCGGCGAATTAACCGTTCCGAAGTTCCGAAAGTATTCGGATACGCTAAGCGTCATGAAAAGTTGTCGACGTTATTGAATAATTTAGAAGTTCTGGCCGGGTGCGACTTTGTACAATACTTTCCTTCCGTTCTTTTGATACTTCGTGCTTTCCCGATATTCAGAGTTGAATCTTATCGATGAACTACATTATTAGTCGACAATAATGTACAATGGATTTATGGTACAGAACAGTGACACAACACTAACCTTGTGTTTAGAGAAACGAGACTTCTGGAAATATTTCTAATTTCTGTTATATTTTGTATTTCCTTTGACAAGAATTGTCGATCCCTAGTTTCCACTTATATTGTTCATATCAAAGTGTAATATACAGGGTGTTCCACCTAAGATAACAGACTGCTATCTATTTCATTGTAAACTTAATAAGATACTCAAGAGAAGAAACTCCTCTGTTTTCCCTTGCCATTATAAATGACATTACAAAACTACCATTCTGCATAAAAATCCACTTGTTATGCAACTACTTATTTTGCAGTCTCCCGTAAGGAAACGTCGAAAGAATCATCTCTTCAACTAACTACTGAATAAAGCCAAAACATTAATTGATTCCTTAAACCCCACCTCCCCATTCAAGAAGTAACCACCCAAATAAAGAAACATTTATACGAAAAACTCTCCAGAAAATTATAAACTAAATTGACGAGTACAGAATTATACTTGAAGGAACCAAGACATCATTTACCGTCAAGGCTGCGTTACAACGCCGGCCCGTCCCCTAATTTCCATCAAAGAACATCACCGCGTATTCCGTAACGTCAATCAAAATATCTTTCACCCACGACATCAAACGTAGCGTGGCAAGCGATCCGTGAATGGCAATTTCATTGTCAGCTGTCATCAGAAGTTTACCCGGTCGCGAGCTCGATTTTCACAGTTATTCTCGGAGGCTGGGGAACGAGGATCGCGTGACGAAGGCGGGACACCTTTCCGCATATTTCCACGCGACGACCAGGCATCCGAGGGAATGACGACGAATGCTCACCAGGAGTCTGTCGCGTCTAGGAAGCGGCGGCGGGGACATAATCAAAAGTTGCCATGGCTACACCGGATCCCGTGTCACGGTGTGGCCTTGGGCCACAGGTTGAATATAAGGACGAGAGCCCGAGCAAACAACCCCGTACCACGCTCGTCGATAACACAAGACCGTCTTTCAATTACGGGCAAGCCCACAGACGCGATTCCCCTTCTGTTGAAAATCAACGGTTCGCCACGTGAATCGTGCGATACGACGATTTTTCGACCGCCTAAAACACGTCAATAAAGCGATTTTTCGAAATAGGGTAAAGTAGCCTGTAATGTTCGGTGTTTGGAAATAACAACACTTACTTGGTTTACTGTTTGAACTCACTTCTCTGTATTCTGCTCACTTCGGGGTCCCGAATAATACTACCCCTTCCACCATCGGTACGCCTTTAAGTATCGTCCCTGATTGTGGTAGGGGATATTATCCCACCTGAGTCCTACCGCGGTAATACCGATATGCTAGGTATGTTACCTTTACTATACTACATAGCCTAGTATGAGATCTTTCTTAATACGAGACCCCAGCCTATCTCTGTTACGGAGAAGTCTTGAACGTCGCAAACAATTTCAACAAATGCACTGCAAGGAAACGCGTGGAAAGTGATAGTTCAACTGATGAGTGTGAAGAAGACATTGTTCTGAACGATAGTAGTGATGACGAAGAAAATTATATTACCGGTGGGCTCATGAAAACTGCGGTGCAGACGCAATTAATTTTATATGCCTAATGCGCAAGAAGAAATAAGTTTTGATAAGGTGAAACCTGGGTCTCATATTAAGCGACCAGTTTTTGAATTCATGTGTTTGCATACTTTTCATTTTTATTTTATTATCATGGAACTCTGTTTGTTTTGTTATCATTTCTAATATGTTGTAAAAGTGTACACATCTTAAATTTAAAACGTGTATCGTGTTTCAGTAAAAGTATTTTTAATTGTGAATTATGCGTGCTTAAAAAAATGGGTCTCATATTCGGCTAATTTACTCTATACAAGATACACTCGAAATTAATCGTACAAAATTGAAATATACACGTGTGTACTTTGTTTGCAAACTATTCGACGTTTGAATGAACGATCGATAACTGTTATTAAATTTCTTTGTTTGACTTTGTTCTCCAACAAGCTACACCATCGTCACTCTCTAATGGAAAGTGTCGATAAAGTGTTTTGTATATGAATTACTGGATCGAAAGGGCGGTTCTACGGTAATGTATTAGTGATAAATCGATGTATTATATACAGGGTGCCCATTTGAATCGACACACTCGAATAACCTCGGAAACTGTTGACGATATTAAAACATGTTTCAGACGAAAATTAAATGGTATCAGGTGGCACACTTTCTGATGTGACTTTATTCTATGTGGACGTGTAGAAGTCATATGAAGGTTTACTGTGTCTTTTTTAAATGGAACTGTATATTTTTTAATGCACTACTTGATGCTACTTGTTATTCCCTATAGAGAGTACTAAATCATTTATGGCGAATTAGTGCATTAACAAATATACGATTCCATTTAAAAAAACAAAGTTGACCTTAAAATAAAAAAATGTAGAAAAGAATTACATCAGAAAGTGTGCCTCATGATACCATTTAACTTTCGTCTGAAACATTTCTTAATATATCATCAATAGACCCTGTAAATAGAAATACAGGTATACAGTGAATACGGAAGAAGAACAAAAGGGCAATCTCAACCTCTGAAATCAACCTGCACTTTCAACGAAAATCATTTTCGCACAGTAAAACAAAATACGCACACGATGCCCTTAAATAAAACACCGTACCGACCTAAAATCAATAACAACCGAGAGAACAGAAAAACCACCAAACAATATAGCTACTCATAATACAAATATCTGTTCGATAAATAAAAAAAAAAAATAGAAAAAAAACACCTATTTTTCAAGCAACGAATGCCATTTTCGGCTAGAGGGGGATGGGTTAATCCAGCAATTCTCGTAGAAAGAAATCGTCATAAATTACGCTTTCAGTGCATCGTGTTTTCGGTCACAATGCATTCACCCACCCAAAACAAAATGAACCCGTAGAACAGTATATGGCTGGAGAAGGGGGGAGGGGGTCAGGCCAGGGGTGCAATATTGATCGAAATGGGTTAAAATCACTTTCGATGGCTCGTTCGGACGAGACGATGGTAGATGGGGGTGGTTGGGACGATGGGGGTGCACTCGATTCGAAAATCGATAGCACGGAAAGCCGCTTGATTTAGGCCGATATCAGCGAGGGGATAATGTATGGTAAAGCCAACGAGTACGAGCACGCATAAACGATAAGCGGCGTGCTCGTCCCTTGTATGCGTGCTCTCGTGTACGAACCGCGAACGCGAGGGAGACGCGATTTACATACCAATTAGAGCATTCTCCCTCCTCCTTCTCCTCTTTGCCACCCCACCCCTTTCCTGCTAGCCACCCACTGAAAACCTCTCTTTTCTCGGGACTGAATGTAACCGTAATAAAATCTCCGCGATACACCGCGCGGTCATATAATAAGCAATTTGCATAAGCCCCTTCGATTCCGCGGCTATGACCACCGGCACAAGACTCGTAAAATGAGCAGAGTTTACTTCCTTTTTTCTTTCAATGTAGTCAGGAACGGTGCGTCGACGCAACAGAGGATTCACTTGGCTCGTTATCCGTTTCCCATCACGGGACGTTGCACAGTGGTTTGAATCTTGTTCCCGGCAGGAAAAGAAAGTCCGAAAAAGTCTTCGTTTATTACTTTTGGGTATTTGTTAGCATTATGAAGACCCCAGAGTACTGGAAATCGTAAAGTATTTCGAGAAATGGTAGTCCGAAAATATGTGGGATCCAGGTGCATCCCCCTTGACTATGGCTACACGTATTTATTCAATGAATGTCATGAGTAGACTGCGGATTTTATGCATTTATAGCCTATAGGAGTCTGTGAAATACAATAAAAGAGAAAACTTTCATCGGGTCTAACGATTTTTCTACTTTATTCTGAAGCCAATAAGATACTTACGAAAGTGCTACTATTGCTTTTAACTTTACTTATTGCTTTTAAAATCCGCAGTCTAGTCATGAGCCCTTAGTGGTGTACAATTGTAAAACCCAAGTATTTTTTATAGGGATATCTTACACTGTAAATCATTTGGATTTAATCGTCGAATGGTACACTCGTTAAAATTTGAAAACGAAGAAGCTTATGTATGGTAATACTTTTATGAGACAATGTCTTAATAAACATGAGTCGAAAGATAAGTCTCAAAAGTCACTCGCCTTGACCGAAATAAAAAATTGTGTATAACTCTGAAAATATTAATTTTTCGATTCATGTTTACCAGAACATTTTTCATCATTTGACGACTATCTACCCTAGAAGATATAAACTCCATTTTTGTACCACCCAGTATTTTATCATCTGAAACAATTTGTTCCATATGGATCTGTTTAATCCTGTGATTTCCTGTAATTCTCAAAAATTTATCTAAAATATATCGAAAGTTATAATTACCATGTAGTAGCAATATTTTAAAAGAATACCAAACCTGATATAAAATTCCTGTAAAAATTTCTGTACATCCTTTTCACGAGACAAAATTAACGACACCGCGTCATTTCAGACCAGAATCATTACATTCAATAGAGAACGTAAATGTACCGTTAACCAGTTACTAATAATCAATCATTAATTAGCCCTTGAACGCAACAGTTTCGCGTAACGGTAACAAATAATGAAGAATAATAGCTTTCGTAATTGGTTGCATTGAATACGCTCATTCTAGATGTAACCATGACTCGACAAATGCTGGAAAGCGCCGGGGCCGATGCATTTCACGGAAACAATAGAGCTTCGATAAGTATGCCAGCCGGCAATTCACCGTCCGATAAGCGATAGAAATTTTCCATATGAATCCGTTGCGAATTCTTAACTGTGCTACATTCGCGGCAATCGTAATCTGATTCTAACTAATAGAACCATTATTGGGGAAGATTTTGATAAATAATATTATATTATAAAAATAAATTTCCCTAACGTATCCTTAGTCTAATTAATCCAAACGACTGGACCAAGTCAAGTTATTTTTTTTATTGCAAGTTTTAAACAATGTTTGCGGAACAGATGGACGGTTTCAATATCTTCCTATGACAAATTATAAGTGCAATGGTGCATGTGCAATATGTAGATACAGAATTTTTGTAAATGAAAACAGGTACTTTTTCTATAGATTGAAGTTTTCAATGTATACGTAATTAAGAATTTAATATAATAGCAAGATTCCTCATACAAAAAAATACATAATATTGTCATGTAAACCAGTTTCCTACCTCCAATAGTTTCCGAGATATTTGACAAAATACATTTCACGCCTCCAACTTTGAGAACTCCTTTCACCCCTTCAATACGGATGATAACAAAATGAAAGTACGTATCAAATATTTTTATGAGAACTACTTTCTCACAAAGTTGCATCAAAATTGACATTTCTCCTTGTAACAGGATCCATTGCATTATTTTATGTAGCAGAATCGCAAAAAAAAACACAGTACGGTGGTATGCTGTAAGGATAAAAAAAAATTTCTTTTCCAAATTCTGTTGTGGCACTCTTTGAATATGTTCCAAACCCCAAGAAACTACTATAATATTTTAAAATATTTTTAAAATAAATTTTACGGGTCGCTACCACTTATAGGAAATAGGCAATTTGACAGAAAACTAAACACCCTCTTTTCTCCATCTACGCTGCAATCAGATACAACAACTTCCTACAAGAATGTTCCCATTCAAGTGCTCCCAAAGTGACAGTCACGAACAGGGGCAGGTGGGAGAGGGCAGATTTTACCGAAGCCGATCGTGGTCCAAAATCGACGGAGTTACACGTAGGGCGCAGACGTAGCCGAGACAAGCGGATTTCATTAGCGTTCATTAGCGCGCGGCCCTTAATCGTTGCGGCATGATCAACGACCGATCGAGGCTCGTTTAGGTGGCATCGACCGCGCGTACCTGGTGCGGCGAACGCTTCTCCATCCTCCCTCCCTCCAACCACCTCCTCTCACGCTCTCTCCGTGTCAAAGTTGCTCGCAGAGGTTGGCCTAACCCCGGTAATTTACGGTCGCGCTGCAAACCCCCCCTCCTCCTCCCCAGAGGGGAAATTAAATATGTCCGGGGGACCGAAATCCGTTTCCACACGGTGGCGCACACGCAGCAACTTCCCGATAAGCCGATAGCCGCTTTAACTTTTCTTTAACCGGAAGATTGAATTTCGCTCCTGGATCTCTTGTTCGTGTTATCCGGCTGCCCCACCCCTCTGCCATTTATTTAACTTTTTTTCCATCCCCTCCTAAATGGCGGCGAGTTCTCCTGGTGGAAAAATATACGTCCATTGTTATACCGACACTCGGAGGAATTTCTTCGTAGATCACCGTAGATCGCGGATTCACGTCATCGCTTCGGACAGGGACCGAAGAACGTATATAGGGGATGCTTGCGGCGAGCCAAGACTCGAGTCGTGTGACCTCTGCGTAATTTTATTCGATGTGAGTAGAGGAGTTCGATGGGGATGAAATTAATACTTTTTTCTGGCGATTGAATATAAACGGCACTTCTTGGGTGAACTGAACAACTCATCAGTGAAACGGAACACTCATCAAGTATTGTACAGTGTAACCATCAAGCATCGACTGACGGCGACCGTAAACCAGACAAAAAACGATTAAAAACAATGTCAGCCACGCAGCGAACTGCGTATTTTTCCATACGTGGTACCAGAAATAAAATAAGGGAAGAAACATCAATACATAGGCCAAATGTATTTTCTAACAGAAGGTGTGAAAACAGTCCCCAAAATTGGGAATTGATAATATACAGTTAATCATCGGTAAGTGTGCGATGGCTCCTCGGCACTGAGTATTCAAACGTCATCCTCACGACTGGGCGCTTGGCTGGTTCCAACTTTTAGAGAATGAAGTTGCCCACCTCTGGTTCGAAGTATACATATGTGATTAATATACGGGGAATTGTATGCAGTTATACATATAACATAATCCAACGTGCAAATACAATGGAATAGAATTTTGAACAGAAAGTAATTAAATTTCCTGCATATTTTTCAATTAATACATAGCTACGCTTCGTCACTGAAATAAATTCTTCTATGGTTATGAGTCTGTGGAGCACCGTACGAAAAAGCATATTTGCATAGAGATCCGCAGTACGTGTGTTGAAATGAAAAATTACTGTATCTCTACTGTTGTACGATAATTGTCCAAGTATGTAATTTTCCGACTGTGAAAATCAGGGCACTTTACTTAACACGTGGACTCCCAACTACGAGACAACTCGTAGTTGAAACATTGCAAAGATATTATGTAAATACCGTTACAAAATGTTTGCGTAAAATTAATATCGCACTGTAATTTAAAACAAGACAAACATCCTCTATTAGCTAAACGCATATATTGTCGACGATTTGTGACTTAAAAACAAAATAAAGTGTGTCTGGCTACGTACAATTTTTTCTACTGTGACGGGCAATGCGTTAAAACTGAATCAACACTGACGATTTATTCTCTAACAAACGAATATTATGTCGTTTGTACCTTGAAAACGTAATACATATTCAAGAAACGTTTAAATCAAAATCCAGACTGGAGGCATCACAGAAAGCTTGCAGTTAGCAAGGAGTAGAACGCGTTTCACTCTATCGTGTTCAATTGCAACGGTCATGTATTCAGAGGTACATGTATAATTGGCAAAGAAATATAAACGTTCAGAGAGGAGGGTAAAACCTGCGTCTTTCAAGAAAGTCACATACAAGTCTCCGCATTTCACAGGATTTCATTGTCCTCTCCTGGCCTGAGACCGCAATAATGACGGTCGGAGCACAATTCGAGCGGGATTTTTAAACTTATGTACACCCGTAAGTATCCCTTTCTATAAATTGGTACAACCTTGTAATTTGTCCCCTTTTTTATATTCCTTGCTTTGAATATGGATTCGACGAAAAAGCTTCTATTGAAATAATAAACTCGACAATCAAACTGCTTAGTATTGAAGAAAATTGGACTTCCGCGGTTTCCAGTTAAGCCGTTTCATATTTGCTAGAATTTTTAATAAAAAGAAACGATAAAAACGCTACCGGATAAAGAAGGAACCACAGTTCGTAGATGGTCGATTATTGTTTTTAGCCTCATACGCTGACTATTCGAAAATTTTAGTACAGTAAACTCGCGATAATTACCCGCATTTAGGACTCTAGGGGCGCGCAATTCTAAAAACGGGCTATTATCGAGAGCCAGTAGCATTATCCAACCAATTACAGTAAAGGCTCCATCAGAGTTGAGTAGGTTCCTCGTGAGAGTTTTTACTTCATCCCCACCACTGGAAGGGGTGGGGGGGGTGGAACCTGTCAACCTCATAATTTTTGCCCTTTTCCCCCTTCACCGTTTTTGTTGTCAAGGCACGAGCTTCGGGGAAAAAATAGATTTGTGAGGTGTTGAAACGGTTTGCAGTTACACCGTGAAAGTTTTGAAGCGATCCCTAGTTTCAAACTCTCATGGAGCCTTTAGTGTATTTGATACAGAAGGCGACAAAGATAAGAGTGAATACGCATGTATGAGTACAGTAAATCATCGATGAGTGTTCGAAGTTCAGCACTGAGTGTTCAGGCGTTATCCCCACCACTGGGAGGTGAAAGGGGGTTCCGTGGAATCAGTCAAGCGCCCAATGGTGGGGATGTCTGAATGAACTCAGTGCCGAACTTCGAACACTCATCGACTATTCACTGTAATGCGTGTGAACAGAGGGCATTTCTAACGGGCCTTTGTCCAACAGACACTTATCGCAAGTTTACTCTATTTTCCAAACGGAGTACGTAAAATACGATACCATCGCAAAGACTTCCCCGAGAATGCCAATTAAAACGGGATATAAAAAGTATGATTTGCCGACCGTAAAACGTTCCCCACTACGCACTCGGAGGTAAGCAAAAAGGGTAAGATGGAACATTATCATTCGCGAGACACTTCGGTGTCGAGAACATCTGGCCCGCGGTGGCCACCTCGTTTCAGATTAAGTGGCCCCTGAAATGGCGGCATATTTTTCGGTTCTTCGGCAACGTAACGAGCGAACTTTCCCGGCACGGTATTGCGATGGGGTACATACGTTATCCAAACTTTTCACGGAATTACGGCCGCGTTTTCCAGACCGCTCGCATAAAAAATGTATCGCTATATAACATACCCGAGAGCACGCGCGTGCACCTATACACGAAACACTGGGAGTGTTTGGATTTTATCGCGGATAATGTCGTTACGTGCCCTGTTAATAATCGGCGTTACGTTTTAAGAATGTAACCAGTGGTGGGGGGTAGTGCAGTAAGTTATTTATGCGTCGTGACGGTTTTTACGGGCCGGCGTGGATGGGACCGTTCCTCAAACAAGACGGTCGCGTAAACGGGCACGGTTACGGGCGCGTTACTACGCGCGCTACTTTCCCCGGGCTCGAGGAGAGATTTTCTTGATATTAAAAAATTCAGCTTCGCGAAAGTTTCCGAGAGCTTCGAATTCACGCGCCACGCGCGAAGCACTGGAGAGTCCGCTGCGTAAATGAAAACGCCTGGGAAAATGGACGAATTTCGGATTTATGGAAAATATGGCTACACGCTCGTAATAGGAATTATAGAAATTATAATTGGAATAGATTTCATCGGAAATTTTGAGATTCGCCCCTTTAGATTTGTGGCTGTAAGAAAACACGCCGAAGGTCAGAATTTCAAAAGTTTGAGTTTAACCATTAATTGAGCCGAAGAATATAGGATTTATTATATTTATCAGAAGAAATGCATGAAAACAAATTTCAAATTTATATTTTTATATCAAACAAATATTAAATTCATACCCATTAGACAAGACAATTGAATTTCAAATATCTCCTGAGCTAATGGTTTTTTTATATGAACAGGTTAATACTTTTTATACAGAACTACAAGCTCGATCGATTAGGGTAATATCAAAATATATAATTCCATTAAAAAAAAACTTGACCTTCATATGTCCTCTACGCATGCTCCTACAAGAAAAACTGATCACATCAAATTATGCCCCTCCTTGAAACTATATAAATTTTATCTGAAACATTTTTCATTACAATCATTATATAGTTACACAATATCTGGAGCAATGAAATTAAGGGATATCGTCACGATGATAGACCAAAAATGTTAGGATAACTTTGGAGGTGATTTGAAAGCAATTTATGAACTTCATTAAAAATGTAACATACGGTTCTTATGATACGTATAAGAAGAACAAAAAAATGTCGTTTACAATTTTTTAATAAAAAATAGCGCCACGGTAGCCTCACGGCCGTTACGTATATTCCATTTAAGTCATTTGGCGGTGGAATCTATCACGTCCATACAGAATCATAAACAAACTTTTTTTGGTCTTTTTTATACATATAAGTATTTTATGTTACATTTGTAATAGAGTTCATAAATTTCTCTAAAGTCATCTCCAAAGTTATCCTAACATTTTTTGCCTATCATTGTGACGTTACTCCTCAATTAAAAAATAGAAAGAAACTGTGAAGAAAGAAGGTAGTAAACAAGAAAATGATATAAAATGAAAAATGCAGTTTGCAACTTCGTCTTTAACAAACCTACGAATTTTCCGATCAACCCAATATTACTAGTTCTAATTCACTGTCCTCGGATTAAATAATTAAATCACACGAAACGGCTCGAGTGACTATAAGATGCGCGATTAAAATGTAACCCGCCGCTCACTTTCCGTTTTTCATTATATCAAAGTATCGAGCGTTCCTTTTATACGAGTGTACGTATACACCGTCGCGATAACGACAAAACGAAGAGAAAACGGGCCGCGGGTAAAAATTCGTGGACGAAAATTCCCTCGTCGTCGTTCCGCCGTCACCGGGGCGTTTGCAACCCCTTGCGTTGCAATTTTATCGCGCAAATACCGCAGCTCTTTCATTCTCAATTTCTCGCGCCGTTTAGCCCCCCGCAACCCCCTACCTCACCGCCCCCTATTTCCCTGTTCTTCTGGTTTTAACGAAGGTGAGAAATTCAACGGGATAATTTTCGTATGCAAATACAGCGTTACCGGGTCCTCCCCGCCGCGACCCTCTCGTAATCGCGCCTCTGCCCACCTAACGAGGGTGTATTGAATTTTTATTTTCCCAAGACTCGTTATCCAGCCAACGTATACCGGCCGACCGGCCAATCAATAACGCATTAAATTTTGCGTCATCGGTGGTGGGCGCGTCATGCACACAACGTTCGAGGGATTCTGGCCTGCCTGGATCATACGTCGGCTGACTATAAACAGCGGAAATTAATGGAGCGCTGTCCACTAGTTGCTATTAAGCCGGTCTCGTGGCGCTTAGAACATTTAGAAAATAAACTTGTTGAAATTTAAAATATCTATTACACGGTTGCAACATACAACCTGGCAAGGAAAAATGTGCGTTTAGACCCGACTCTTTAAAAGCTATGTATATCTAACTTATCGATTTGTAAATTTAATTTAAGCCAGGAGTTGTTTATATTTGACCGTATAAAGAAAACAGGTGTTTTTTTAATGATCGCATTCGAAAGTATGTTTAAAAAGGAGGGATCAGGGTTTCAGACGAAACTAGACGTTACTGTCTCTACGAACATTAAGAACGTCCGTACTGGGAGGGTTAACGTGGTTTTGTAAAATGATAGTATACAGGTTCTTTTGAAAAATTCAAAAATAATTCATAGTAATCTAAATGAAGCTCACAAAAATATTCGTACTCGTGCCAGTTGTATCCTTGCAGAATCAAAATATTTGTAAATATTTGTAAATTCCCAGTGACCTCTTAAATTGAACGAATTAGAATACTTTTATGAGATTACATTTTTGATGATTTGCTTAAGTTTCCATTTACGTATATTACTATTCTCAATTAATGATATATCATTCGAAAGTTTACTTACTGCACAATATATCCTTACTGATAAACGTTTCAGAATATATATTGTTAAAAAATATTAATCATTCGAATTCATGAATCGCAAGGGACGAATACTTCTGTGACTCACTGTACATAGGAACAATCATATTTTGCCAACCATTTTTATGCGATTCGCATGATCGTTGCAACGCAAACTACTCTCAGAGGGGTAGGTAAACCAACCGGGGGATCGTACCAAAAACACGAAATAGCACCTGCATTTTTTTATTTTCCATGCAATTTTATTATCACGATTTTCAGTATTCATACGTGACCACGCGTAAAACGTCTCGTTAAACAAGCTTAGGTCGCATAATGGTGTCGCGAAATCGCGTGCATAAAAGGCGTCCAGGTAGGCGAACCGTACAACCGGTCAATTAATATATTAAGTATTAAAATTTAACGGGATTCGTACGGGAAACATCGTTAATTCGCGTAATGCGCCGATCGTTGCGCGCCGTGACGTTTAACGTTAAAGAGGTGCGCGTTGCGTTTATTTTCACTTTTAATCCACGTTAATCCGAATGAGAACTAGAGGCCGGGAGGCCGTTCGGCGCAAAGCATGCTTTATTGGCGATAATGTTTAACCGGCCCCGGCAGACGCCGCGTGATATATCGCAAATTGTTTGCGTTAGCACGGAAATTGCCCTATCCTACTCGTCGTTTTATTTATTCAGACAATCGGGGCGCTCGAATTCGATATCACCGTCGTCGAGACTATGGCTTCGGGGGAAGTAGAGAAATTTTCTATGAAAGATGCATACGGGAAAATAAATAATAATACAGATAACGTGGGATTTCTCGAAAATTTCGGATACCGTGAGTCTTTCGAGATTGTAATATCTGGATGGTATACGTGAATGGACATATGAATTATAGTAACCAGAATGGGTTAGTACAGAGAGGGATTTCCCGAAAAGTTCGGATACCTACAGTGAAGTCCTTCGAAATTATAATTTCTACATATTATATGTAGTAACGCAATAGTTATAGAAACTACAGTAACGAGAATGGCTAGTCCTCGAAAGCTGAATCATCTAGATCAGGGGTACTCAACCTGGGATCATATGGCTCCTCATATAGGCCCCAGGCGAAAATCACGTAACTGGGAGACCACGAAACGTGATTAGGGATCCACAGGGAGAAGTAAAGAAAACAGCCATCTTGACCACCCTTTACACAATTTCAAGAAACAAGCCACGGCCGGAAAAATGTTGAGAAACCCTGATCGAAAGAAGAGATTGTAGGATATATCGTACCCATAACAAATAGACTGTGGATTCAAGAAGAAATAAACTTTAATAATATTAAAAGAAATAAATTTCTATTTAATTACAATTTTCACAGTTTAATCTAAGAATATATGAATTTACGTAAACGTTCCTAGCTGAATGATCCACAAAGATTTCATATTATTCTGGACCGGGTTTCGATACTCTGTCGGAGGTGTAATAAATAAATAATTAATAAAAATACATTCGAAAATGAATACTCGATCGTTTCGTAAAAAACTGACGATCATTAAAACACTATTCTTTCAGGCTTCAGACAAGATATTCAATTTCCCATTACCAATACGTATCATTAAACATGATGAACGCAGGGACGTCTGTTAATTTCCATCGTGTCTGGTTCAATTTATAATTTCTCATAAACGGCCGCTACTCTTTCGATGTTCCGCGTCTAAGTTTAATTAATGAGAGCATTCGTCGACGCGCTTCACGGAAATGGAGGGGGGTGGTCATTATCAATCGCTCATAATGGAACGTCAAAACGTCGAGCAGTTTTTGAGATCGTTAAGTTACCTGCGAACGAGCAACCTGCATGTTTATTCGACGCACAGCCGGTAAAAAATTATGGACGAGGAGGAACCAGAGTCTGGGGAACAATCATCGAATTCGCGGTGCGACACCGATGACGGATCGACCCATCAGCTTTCCATGAATAATGGACAAACGTTCCTGATTATAAATGCTGATTGTCCGAAGTCTGGCGACATTAGATGCGACGTGGCAATATCGTTGTAATGCTAATTAAGAGGGAATGTCGATGTTTCCGCGAGCATAATTTTGGTTCGACCGGAGAATACAAACCAGGAAATTTTCTGTGGCAACTGTCGAACTTCTCATTTGCAACAAATCAATAGCCATCGAAAATCAGGAATTTGTAATCAATGAAAATATAAGAACTTCCCATTTTTCATTTTTATCGCATTTCATCATATTTATAGTACTTTGTAATATTCTAATTATTGTGGGGTTTCGTTTGATTGATCCATTAACTATGGTACTCGTATAAAAGAAAATATGATTTGAAAGATGTTCAGTTAATATTAGGTTGCTGCAGAATAAATGTCGTTTTTCGAGCACACTTCGTGGAAACCATCAGAATTCTAATGAAACTGGGATCAATATATTTGTAATTGGTTAGCAGAAATATATGATTCGGATGGATATTAGTGCAATTAAAAGTCTTCACTTTTTTGCCGCCCAAAAATAAAATTTATTATCCAACAACGTAGTGATAATTATATCAACTATTCATATAGAGGGTGGCGCACCTAAAACTGGCCCCTTAAATATCTCGGCTATTACCGATGATAGAAAAAAATGTATCAGACCAAACTTGCATGCTATCGAGGAAGACGTAATTTCATGTGATTAATTTTTTGACAGGTGGACGCGTAGAGGTCAAAAGATGGACAAATTTGTTCTTTTTTTTTAATGGAAATTTTTCATAAACAGGTCATTGTACACGTCTTAAAACGCTCTATTAGATGGTACATAACACAACATTTCTCTATTTGATTAATGAAACTGGGATCAATATATTTGTAATTGGTTAGCAGAAATACGTGATTCGGATGCATATTACTGCAATTAAAAGTCTTCACTTTTTTGCCGCCCAAAAATAAAATTGATTATCCAACAACGTAGTGATAATTATATCAACTATTCACATAGAGGGTGGCGCACCTAAAACTGACCCCTTAAATATCTCGGCTATTACCGATGATAGAAAAAAATGTATCAGACCAAACTTGCATGCTATCGAGGAAGACGTAATTTCATGTGATTAATTTTTTGACAGGTGGACGCGTAGAGGTCAAAAGATGGACAAATTTGTTCTTTTTTTTTAATGGAAATTTTTCATAAACAGGTCATTGTACACGTCTTAAAACGCTCTATTAGATGGTACATAACACAACATTTCTCTATTTGCAAAAACAAAGTTAACCTTCATATTACCTCTACGCGTGCACATATCAAAATACTATTTACATCAAATTATGTACTCCTCGATACCATGCAAGTTTGGTCTGACACATTTTGTTCTATGACCAGTAACAGCCAAGATATTCAAGTAGCCTACTTAAGGCGCCCAAATAATAATAATAGTGTCTCTAACATCCTTGTATTACTTATTTCTCCTTAGAACATTCTTCTACTGACACAACTGAAAAAATTTGTTCTTCAAAATTACACAGAAGTCTGTCATAAATCTCCTTACTCCGAACAGTAACATACCTGATCTCTCTGCCATCTAACTCACGAAGCTAATAGACTACACTTTCGATGATTGGTCGAACAGTGTTTCTACGACTTTCGAAAATACAAGAAAATTTGTTCTGATTAAGTAAACACTACCCCAACTTATATTCTCAATAACAAAGACCTAAACAAATGTATCTTATTATACCATTGTCTTCCATTTACCCTTTTGTAATCACTGCCTATCAAACCTCACTTTTCGAGTACACCACATGAATAGCGCCAGAACAACACCTGTGACGGACTACACAGAAGTTCTGACAATTACTCGTGCCTAAAAACATTATCCGTGTCCATTGTTCCAAAACGAACATCCATGGGGGTCGTCGGAACGGCAGATACACGGATGTCGCAGACGCGACATCGGCCGGTGCCCGATTTCTGCAGGCCATTGTGCGCTATCGATTACCGATGTCCGTCGTATTTAGTCAGCGAGACCCGCAGTTTCCTACGCGAGCACGCTATTTTCTGTTCATTGGTCGTCTTATCGCGTGCCAACCTCCCCCCTCCAACCCTTTTCGACGGGAGGAGGAAGGGGTATGGCTACTCGGGACCCCGAACCGAAGAGAGGCAGGTTCAAATTGTTTGCATTGTTAGGATCTCCGATGATATTAGCCATTATATTAAACTCTGAAGAGTCCGGTTCGAAAGGGAATACGACGTGAATAGGAGGTTCCATCGACGTTGCGCGACGAAGGGAGGGTACTACGACGCATCCTTCCGGTCTGTACTCAACGAATACTTGGCCCCCTCCCACGGTTGGGATCGTTTTTTAAGGTACGGCTAGCTGGATTTCTGGGATTCATCAACATGGAGCTAGGTTTGTCGACATCGACCAGGTTTTCCGACGTTTTAAAGGAAGAAGGAGGGTTCGAGAAGAATTAAATTTGAAAATCAAAATACCTCTTATTAACCGTACTTTTTTGCTTAACCCCTTGACGCGTGCTTTATTTTTAAATCGGAAGAAGAAAATCAGTTTTATTACGCGTAGAAGTCATTATTTGAACATATTTTTGTGTATTATTTAAACGTATGGGGACAAAAAATAAAGTATTTCGTCAAAAACATTAATTTTACTTCAAGTTACATACGTAAAATGTAGGCATAGCAACTAAATTATTGTAAGGATAACAAAAAATTAACATATTTACCCTATTCTGTATCAGTACCACAATGAATGAAACTGATTGTTGAAGTAATAACAGCCGTAAATGAAGTAAATTTTGAAAAATTGGTTGGAGTAATCACGATATTTTAGGCTTATGAAAAGTTACAGAAATGATTAAACATTAGGTTAAATTATGCAAATACTAAAATAATAATTGTTTTATACAGTCATGACTTTCTTGAGATTATGTTTCATTGTCCGTGTTTATTAGAGCATGTACATTATGGTAACATAAAATTCTAACCTGCTCGAGTTAAGGCGTTAAAATAACGGGATACGTATTTGATGCACTTCAAATTTGACAAGTCTTGAATTAACGCAAGAAAATGTTCAATAGCACCACCTGTACACGTATACTTCATATTAGAAAATAGAAGACTCAGTTGGTTGCACACTAGAGTAGTATTTTACCAGGTTAATAAAAAAAATAATAACATTCTGGTAATTTCCAAGTTTAATTCACACAGTGAAACATACAAATAAATCAAGGAATTGTTAAAATCAGTTAGATCTGGGTCCATTATAGTAAAGCGAGCAGATAAAAGCTTTAAATACATATATCCTCGTGATGAAACAGATAAATGTTGTTACGTTGGCAGTGAAATGATAAAAAAAGAATTGTAGTCTGCGAACTATTGTAGACCAGCTTGACAATCGTTCAAGATAACAACCCTCGCATTAACAGTATTATTGTGGACTCGAACACAAAGCTGTCCTCCCTTCCTCGTACCGTTCTCCCCATCCCATCGCACTAAACGATTTTTCCGAGGGGGATGAATCATTCTTACAATGTAAGAACCTGATTAAAAATTATAATTGAAAGGACTACTACCCCTGACATGAAGCACTTCATCGAACAAACGAAACATCTGTTGTAACTAATACCATAAATAAAATATTACACTTTCTTCAGACGCTGCAGGTGTACTAATACACTGCTTGAAACAATTACAGCGTCATGTATTACAATCATTATGGCCTGCCAATATGGTGAATAATTTCTGGAAAAGTTGCTATAAAAAAAATTTTGTGTCGATATCGTACAGAGAAAATTTAATCAATTTATTATTAGATCAACCTATCCAACCTATAGTACTTCTTCAGTTTAGTTTGCTGAGTTGTTTAAGAAAATTGTTTCAAGTAGTAAATCCTCCGTTGTCAAACTGGGTCAAATTGATTCAGAATTTGACTTTGAAGTAAAATATCTTTCAGGCATCCTTGAAAGTGGTACCTACTACTGGCTCCATATAATAATAATTTCAGGTAACCTAAAAGAACTTTTTTTCATAATTTCGTTTTCTTTTTTCAAGAATTTTTTTAAACATGACAAAACCTTCAATGTTAACTTTTACCCATAAAAATATATTCTACAATATTCAAACGTCATTTCAGAATCTCTTACGACTTAATGTAACAAATAGTTTCTAAACAATAGCTGACTGAATATTAGGTCAAATTGAGCCAGTGTGACAACTACGTTTGTTTGTAACAACGCAGCGTTAAGAATTTCAAAACACACGTAAAAGTATTTTGCATTCCTCATACGTGTGCAAAATAATTCCTGTTCGATAGAATACTTTTCGTCAGAGTGGTATTATATAAACTTGGGGAACAAATTTGGGACTTGAGAAGAGTTTTCAATTTCCATGACATATATATTATTATTAGCTGATCGTTAAACAACGTGGCCAATTAATTAATCGGTGCACTTTGAAGCATCACACGCGAGCACAACGTTCCGCATCTCGTAAAATGGAGGAAGGGAAAATAGGTGAACTTTTTTAGTCACTCCGCTACCCTGATAGCGAAAGAAGTTACTCGCCTCGGTTACGTGCAAGTGGCTGTTGGCGTGTGATCTTGATCAGAAAAAATGTACATAGAGGGGATCCGCATGACTGAAAAAATTCCCTCTCGCATTTTCCCGCGATCGGTACATGCAAATTGCATGCGGGATATACAGGTCGTCGAGTCTTGTCGGCCGAAGCTTTCGAAAGTGCACGAATAATGCATGTATAAGCGATGTTTTAGAATATTATATACGGTCCCCTTCGTATGCTAGTTTGTTACCCGTTTACTTTCGCGTAATGTATTGTGACGTCATCGAATCGGTAATTCTGACGATAAAACCGACGAGGAAGTATTAAAGAAATTTTATAGGAATGTATTTAACGGAGCTTAAAAAAATCCAAAAGTGTTACAAAAACCACAATGCTACAAGTACTTAAAATAATACGAACAATAATGTTAAAATATACAGACTGCCATGTAACTAGTGGTACAACCAAGTAGGAGGTAATTCTACGAAAAATAAGTCGAAAATATAGAATAAAACTTTTTCATTTCAGTCTTGTTTTCGAGAAAATCGACATTGAAAATGAATCTGAAACGCGTGTTCGTCCATAGTAGTAAGGAGAAACAAAGTGCAATGATCAGACGCGCTAAGCAATCGTATTCAATTGGACGGATATACAGCAAATTTTCAAAGTCGATTTTCTTGATAATAAAATCGCAAATGAAAAACTTTTGTTTTATATTTTCGACATATTTTTTTACGTAGAATCACCCACTGCCCAGTTGTACCACCAGTCACATGACACCTTGTATATTAATTACACATAATGACACACATGACACCTTGTATATTGAATAAATTATAGAAGACATTTAGAGTGCGTTGAGACTGAAGAATTATTCTTGGTTATAACATAGAAGAGTCGAAATTGGTGGATACACTATACCGAACTGACACGCAAAGGAATTCAGTAGTATATACCAGCATAAATCAGACGTTGCTGGCTAATAGCATTTTATAACTAAAAAAATTCATGTATATTCGAAAAATATCAATTATTATTATAGTAAACTCTACTTAATGAAAAATCTGTAAATCTTGGAAGTAAATATGCACAACAAAATAAGCAGAGGAACCGAAAAAAATGTAGATTAAATTGCCATAATGTTAAAGTGTCCAAACGTCACGAAAATACTATAAAATATTATAATTTAAAGGAAACTAATTTATCTATCCAGTTTGTAACTCGATAAATTAGTCTAAGGAAATAGAACGGTTGAGCAACAAATAAAAGTTTCAAGACACAAACAAAGTTAGATGACCGAATGCATCAATGGAATTCTCCATCGTTGGTTTCTCTTCGTCCCCGTTAACGTCTGTCTCGCCGGAGACTTGCCTCCAATTTCAAGGTAAACCAAACCTGACGTTTCCATGCCGCTGGTTTTCATTAAGAAGCCAAACTGCAACCACACGTAACCGACTAGCCGTGTTTAGCATTCAGCTCCGCCACTGTCGGCTGCCTTCCTCTAAGCACCAGGTTTTCACCCTTCTATCGACCTTCTGCCAACCTTCCTACCCCGCTCGTTTCGCACGGAACACAATGAGCAATACGTAGGTAAAACGTTACGCGATTCGGTATTAGTGCGCAACACCAGGCAGGTATTCTGCTATTTCTACATTCAAAAACTTCACACAAGTACATATTTTCACGTAAATAAATATACAAATTATTGGTAGGTTGCTTTAATTAAACAGAGAATACTTTGGAAATTATTCTAGCCTAGTTTAATTTCTTTCATTTGTTTCAATGTATAGGGTGGCTGATTACTCGTAGTACACACGACTCATTCTGATTTGCGATTTTTTTTCGAAATCTCCAACGAAATTTCCTGAAAACAAACTTTTCTTAAGTAAACCAAGTCAGAATATTCGTCAGATACGTCAACTTACAAGAGTACAACAATTTTTACCACTTTCAAATGTTTCGAGAACACAACAAAACGAACCGGAAGATATTCAATATGTCAGAATCGTGTGTTCTACGATGCAACTGTAGACAATTCCTAAACACTTGATCATGATCAATCAAATTAATGAAAAAAGTGTCGAAAGATTGAACCTTGATTTACTTTCCTATAACATATTCAAATCTACCACCACAGACGGAAACCTATTCCCTCAGAAAAAAAATGTAGTTACTTTTCTATAATCAGCACTGAATTTATTTAACAAAACAGCGAAATGACAAATAAAATCGTGCGCGTGACAAGGTAACATGGCATTAACTGAATCGAGGAAGACAGAGTCGAAGATAGATAAGTGTAGCAAGCATATATAAATTCAATATATAAAACACCCCAACCACTTGCATCACTTTTCCCTCGGCTGTTAGCATTCTAGTGTAGTACATAGAACTCTATGGTAACCATACAGCAGCTATCTTTGATCAACTATATTATATCTTATCGTCAACGTGTTTTAAGTGCAGTGAAACGCGGATGGCCTGTGGCTCATTGACCGTTGGAGAATGTATGACAGGTTTCCTAGAGTGCGTGCGGTCTTGAAAGAGGGAACACGAGGCTAAACAGTCCTAACGTCGCATGATGACAGGACCACCTTGAGTCCTCCAGTTATCAGTGACGTAGAGGGTCGTTTATGTGAGACAGATGAGTGGAAGTTAGAGATGGCAAGCAGCCTGTCGCTACGTTACCTTAAGAATAAGGACATTGTTCCTAGAGGATCTGGCCATGGGGTACAAAGCGATGCCTTTTCGTAAGAGGACTGTGACTGACTGCTCAGCACTAACCTCGGAACCTTGAAAGAGCATAGTTCTTCTAAAAATCAATGGCCTCGGACTAATAATTCTAATATATAAAGTCTATGAGCGCGAAGACGATCGGCAGCGACCTCGTTCGCCAATGTTCGACGTGGCCAGGACTCTTCGGAGGTGGGCGGCGCAGGTGCGTGTCGCGTGTTATCGACCAGCGATAAACGGGCGGCCAATACATCGATGGAAACGTGTACGTTGGCGCGAGTATAGGGGTAAGTCGGACAGGAAGGGGGTGGGTGGCGCGGCTGCAGCAGCCAACGATCAAAATGGATGTTCGTGCCGATATCGAGCGACCCTACCGGTTTGCTAGCCGCCCAATTAGATATCTCGCTGGCAACCACCGACCCTTCGGACCGGTCGAGTTTCTACGATCGGTCAGCTACTACGTACAGGCGCTCCGCGATTCAAGGCCGATTAACGGTTGCTTGGTTCCGTCGGACATGAGCGAAACTGCGGACCGAAGGAGCTGAGGACGGTCGGAGAAGGGGGATGTGATTAAACCAATAACTATTAATCGACGGGGCACCGCACATTCAGCAAAGTCTACGCGCCAACCCCTTCGCGTAGTACCTGATGCATGTACCCTCGAGGTTACGGGTACGCGAGGGAGGAATGGGGAGAAACGGGTCGAGTTTAAGGCTACTTCTGAATCGTACCGATGCGTACGTCGAGGGAAATGTACAGAGTGTTTATATATAAGGGAAATACAGTGCCTCATTGAAGAAGCGTTGGCACTTTGTCTTGCCACTATTTTTATTTCTATTAATGTTATGTCAGTTTTCGTTTGACAGTTGTCAAGTGTAGACCGTCCTAGTTTATCATGAGGGTTTGGATGCCTCGTCAGCGTGTTATTGTGATAGGAATTTAGTGTTAAAAATCAGTCGTCCGTTGTACAAATAGAAAATGGGGGAGTTATTTGCTAATTCCGAAACCTCTTCGGCTAGAACATCAATTTAAAAAATTCTTTTTGATTGGTAAAATGTATTACCTTCAATGTAGTATAGAATTTTTCGAAACTTCTAATAATTATAGAAATGGCGACAGTTTGAATAGGAAACTCCTCTTTAAACGTTTCTACAAAATTAAATCGAGATATCATATACATTCATAATTCAAAATTGAAAAGCATTTTTTATTTCGAACGATGGTGGCCAGTAATCGATGTTCTGGCCGAAAAGGTTTCAGAATTACCGAATAACTCCGCCATTTTGTAACATCATTACTTTTTACAAAATTCGAGAATAAAGCTGAAATTTATATTTGTGTGATATTATATTGTAATGACCTATGGGAAAAATTCTCAAATTTTACCTATATTTAGACGCCTCACATACATTGTACACCCTTAAACTGGCGCCCGTAATTCGCGCACGCGGGCCCGCGTTCCTCCTTTCTGACCCAACGAGGGTGGCTCGTACAGGACCGTCCAAGCTGGAGATATACGAGGAACGAATATCCGGAAGGGGCGGTCTAGCTGCTCTGGACTCTGTCCGAGCAGATCACAGCTGCGGGGCGGGAACGATGCTCCTCTCTTTCCCACACATACGCTGACAAACGGTCCTTCGAACAGGACTACGTAACCGACGGAGATCGCGGTGGAAGCACGAGAAAGGGTCGTTTTGGAGAGGGATAAACAACGACGGCTCAAATCATAATGGCTGATAGGGGAGACGGCTGCCGATGTATTTTAATACGTCATCGAGAAGATCCGTGTTCTTATAGTCACACGGAAGAAGGAATTGACTTGGACATAATATAAACATGAGGATAACCATTAACCCTCGGAGTGCAGACCCTTCGAGAACGCCAGAGATTACATATATTTCTTTGTATATATATATGTATATGTCTGGATTTATTCGATATCTTAACACTTTTTTCTTTTACAGACGTTTTTGTGTGAAACTTCTCAGCGAAAAGCAATTTTCTTATTTCAAATGTTCACTATTTTTACAAAAAAAAAACACACTTTAAAAAATCCTACGTACTTCGCAAGCCAATTTCATCTAGAAAATGAATAACTCTTGGTTTAGTTCGAACCTAGCGACTGTGATTCATGGCACCGCGGAAACAGTCTGCCGAAAAGATGACCCACAGAAGCGGCAGCACCACCACAATTTTATATGAAAAAAAATATTTTTGTATATTTGAACATGTACGTATTACAGGTTATGTAACTGATTTCCAGTTTACTTATGACTTCCAAGCGATCAGGGAGGACCGACCCCTTAAAAAACAGATAATATTTGGTTCTCAGCAAAAGGGCTCTACAGAAGAACACAATGCACCTGAAATTACATTTTCATCGTTATGCCTCGTACACCCTATTATTAATATGGTAACATTTAAGATAAAAATCTATAAACAGTGTTAATATTATTAGACTAAATGGCCGTCCATCACTTATGTTTATATTGTTATAATTTTCATCTTCGTACAAAGGCAATTAAAGAAATTCGATATTATAGAAGTTATAGCAGGAACAAAAGTATCCTTAACAAGTTCCAAAGGCCATTTATCAGGTGTACCAAGAACTGACCCACTATGTCTAGTCAAATTCAATACCATTTCTCTACGAAATCAAATATCTATGGCCACTTCAGTAATATCTGTTCTCGTACTTCGAAACACTACTATTTTTACGGCGAATAGAACAGAACGATGTTTAAAAATGTAACTAACAGCAATTTAGTAGAAAGAAATAATTCTTACTATTAGATGACAAGCAACGACAACTAGTTTTAAATTGGCGACTAGTGAGCGTTGCACTTTTGTTATTCCCCGCGCTTACTGTTAGTATAAACAAACTAAAATCACGGCTACGTTTACTATACATTACACAGTCTTTATTCTTGCCCTATAACTTTACAACAATTACTTGGTACACCTAGTATGAATATCCTATCAACTTAATAAAAGTGTTAATAATGTATTTCGTCGTCCTTGTTTTTTATTGAATAATATATAATAATGTGAACTTCCAACTGTCCCCAATCAGGTTACAAACGAGAATCTGATCTTCAGCAGCGTTCCCATAAAACCACAAAGAAAGTTTTGACGAGGGTGAATGGTGATAGGGAAGGTGGGACTAGTAAGCGAATACCTGCCGTATCCAAACGGAGGACACACGACAAGGAGAGGCAGAGAGATACACGAGAGATTCTCGGCTAACAAAACTAATTTCATTGCCGTCCAGTTATTAAGACCAAGACGGGAGAGCTCGACGACGGACAGGCTGTTGGCTTAGAGTTGCATAAGGAGCAACGAGCCGTCTCCGGTTAACAATGTTTTAGCGTCAATTTACTTACCGTGGCTGGCATCGGGAGACGAGGGCCGGCTCGGACGGCGGGATCTGAGGTTTCACTGAGCGAGCCATAGCCGAGTGGAATCCGTGCCGCTTTTTGACATTCTATAACAGAAATTGTTTCGTGTAATAACTCGCTGCTGAATTCAATTGTCTTATTATCCAATTTACCGATTTTACGTCCGAACGGTACATCCTTCTGCTTCGAAATAGAAATAATAATTGTGAGCTATTAGATCGAAAACTGATACCATTTTTTTTCAAAATTCGTACGTATAAAGACGATTTCTTGAGGGAATTTTAGTCACAGTCGATTTATATTCGTTTAACACTTGTGTGGCAACCAAAGTATTTACGGTTATTGAACAATTGATAAACTTAGATTAAATAAACATAGATAATTTTAGAGAACATCAAAAATTGTGAGAGGAAATTTAGAAATGGGGCCCTGGGTACCCGACTACCCGATTGCCTATGCCGGGGTTAAGCTAAAAATATTTCAGACACAAAATGGTCTTAATAGTTGTATATTAGTAAATTTAATGATTATGAATATCTTGGAAATGCACGTTGGGAAATGGATCTTTATAAATATTAGAGAAGAAAGAACGAGATTTATATTTAAAGACACCGAATTCTTGTCAAGAAGATGACTTATGACGATTAACAAGATTTTATGATGACCTTTCTATTGTTATTGAAGCTTGTTTTATTTGACCCATGTTAAACTTTCATTGCACAAGTTTTAGAATTTTTAAAGAAGTTTAAAGAAGTACAGAAAATGTTACAAAAGTTTACTCTTTAATTTCTTTATATACGCACTGTACCTAAAAATTACATTCAACTTGTCTTAACAGATTTTGCCTTTACTTATTACTAGATTCGGCATAAAAATCGGTCAAAAGTGACAGTACAACAGAAACTGTTTCTTTTTTGCCTGAATTCTTAATACATTTGTAACATTTCTGACACGTATTTGGAATCCGCCAACAGACGGAAATCAATTTCGAAAATTCGGAGAACAACGAGCACCCGTGGGTAAACCAGGCACACTCGGGGCGGGGAGCAAGTTGAAAGGTAATCGTAAACTAATTGGAACTAAATTCGCCGGGCGTAATTACGCGTTTTAATTTGAAGCCTCGCGAAAGTGCTCTCTCGGTCGGGATCGTGCTTGCTAGTCCCGCAGCTCTGCCACCGTCCCTCCGTTTCTCACGCGCTTTAATAGGGACTGTATTTTAAGCTACCTAGTAATTAAAAGAATTACGTCTTCATTCGGTCAGGTAACAGACTGCTCCTACGAAAGACAGGGGGGACGCGCCGAAGAATACGAGACTGGGCTAATTTCGTTCTTCCTTTGTTAACTCCTTAATTGAATAGTTTTGTGCATTGAAGTTTAGACTGTAGTAGACAGTTGATTGTTAGAAATGTTATGGTTGTGGAATAATTCTGTGGTATTTTATTTTATCATTTCACTATTAATCTCGAATAAGTAGACTGTGGATTTTATGATTTATAGTGAACAGAAGTGCATAAACACTGTTCACCGATGGTTTCAAATTGTGCTTAATCTAATTGGATATTTTTTAATAGAAAGTAGATTTTACGGAAACTGTTATTTTTTGGAAATTTAGTCTGTAAGAATATTTTTTCCGCATAATTATCCATAGATTCGCATAAATATTCATAGTGTAGCCCCTCACAAACACTTATCGATTCTTATCGATCCTTAATACTAATCAACTACTTCTGCTTTAAATTGAAAGTAATAGGTGCTCAAAATAGGCGAAAATCATAACTTTTTAATCAAAAGCACTACATAAAAATGTGAAATTAGTGTCTAAAGTTAGTGCTAATAAAACATACAATGTTTCATGAACAGAATACACAAGACAATAAACATACATACTGACATAATATACCATAAAATAAAATCTCTAGTAAATTAAAAGCCCACATAAATTCCGTCACAAGCACCATCATAATTTCAGTAATGGTAAACCAGTAAATCTGTAATCCGTCATTTTCACGAGTTTGGTAGTTCCAGTGTCGAAGCCGATCCAGTATCATTTTATAATTCGCACTAACTCGAGCATCCCACTCTTCGACATCACATTAATCGAGACCTATCTGTATTTCCCATCTGAACTTCGCTTTCGAAATCGTCCTCGAGACAGGTCGGTTCTGTGTGGCCAGTTCGATTTCGAGGACGGCATCGGTGCACCATTCTGCTTCTTCCCCGCCGCGATCCACCGGGGCCACCCTTCCCTCGCCATCAACCCCCTTTGTCTCTCTTTCCCATCCCCCCCGTCTGAGCGGCCGCGCGCCGTTACATGCATATGCAAATTTATTCTGCCGGTGCATCGGTGTGTACGTGTGTCGTGTGGCAGTAGCCGGCCGAGCGTGGCGGCCGTGGACGCGCGCGCGCGCGCGTGTGTATCTACAGCGGAGCTTTCTCGTCCGGCGTTGTCGGTGCAGCGGAGAGGGTCATAAATTAAATGATGTAAATGCTCTGTCCACCCTCTGTCGCAGCCGTGGAGAGACGACACACGAGAGCACCCTCTCCCACCCCCACCCCCCTTTCATCCCCCACCGAGTGACCCCGACGATCTCCGGGTCTAACCCTTGCCCGAGAGTCCAGACCCCTTCCGACTGATTATAATTATCGGGGCGTACCCTGCGGCTCGTCTCGCATGGATGAAGAGGAAAGATAATGCGAGGCCGTGAGCGGAGAGTGCCATTGATTCGGACGCGTCTAACTGCCGTCGAATTGCCGTAAGTGTTCGTATCGACGTCGACCAGGGACAAGGGAACGGGCAGGGGGATATTCTTGGTCGGTACCAACACTTTGTCCACGAGGGATGGACTACTCTGCTGGTGGCTGCTTGGGAACCGACAGTGGAGATAGAGGTTTTACGTTCTTTTGTATTTGTGTATATTGTAATCTTGTGACGAGCTGGGTATTATGCAAGGGTGGATCGATAGTGTGGGATATGAAAGATAGTGTCACTCGGTATGTATATTGTATATTAATCGCGAAGTTATTTATCAATTATTCATTCCGAGTTGCTACTCTGAGTTGTCGTGTTGTGTTATTGTAATCAAATCATATAAATTTAAAAGCGTTGTAGAAGTGTTGTTAATTAAATTATGTTCACATCAAACTTAACATTTCCTCGTTAAATCCCACAGTAGTACGAATGATTGTCGGCTGACTATGGACTACTCATGGAGATGTGAGTCGAAATTTTGGAGAAAGATTAGTTCAGGCGAGGGTATGGTTTTTTTGGGGGAAAAATTGACTTTGAAGGGTAGCTCGGTGGTTTCCAAAGTGTGGGTCCCGACTATCTGGGGGGTCGCCTGAAAAGATGCGGCTGGACAAGAAAGGTTTTACAAAATAAAACAAAAAGGTCGTATTAGCATACATTTATTTTATATTAGGAAACCAGGTTAATGTGGGTCTTTTTAGGAGGTCGCGAGCAAATATCGCGTCTAATTAAAAAGAGATCGTGGATTCAAGAAGGTTAGGAACCACTGGTTAACTGGTATTATTAAAATAATTCCAGAATAAAAAATACAATTCAGTGGTACGTAACCAAGTTTTTTACATAGATTGTCTTGATCGCCCTATGAAGACAGAACTAAATCATACTGAAAAATACAGCTACAATTAAAAAACTATTATATCCCGGCAGAATATAGAAGGCAAACACCGACTGCTACCGTATAATCACGTTATCCAGTGAGAAAAGATATAACCACGATCTTTATATATCTTAATGATTAATTCGAATCCGTTTTTTTTCCTTTTCCCGGTAGTAACGTTTGGTTTTCATAAATCCGAACGAGAGGGAACTTCTCGGTCGTTGAGTAATGTATTCAATAAAATTCGGTAGTATGCAAATCCGAAAAGCTTTCCGCGGATCTGACGAATTCGACAGTGTTCCAATCCACTCTGCGACCCACCCTTCTTTTCATCGCGATATCCGATTCATCGGAAATAACCTGCATCAACCTTTACTCGGGTGCTCCCTATAAATTGCTCGTTTTATCCGGCATATTCACGGTGCCTCCTCCAAGATCCAACTAATACGATGTAATTCCATCACCGATGTTCTTAAAACCTGAAGATCCTTTTAAAACAGACGATTCTAACATAAATCGTATTATATTGAACATTAACTATTGCAAAAAACTGTCTAAGTAAATACCTATTCCATTGGTATTTGCACGTTGAATGAAAACTACCATTAAAAATAAGGAAACATTATAATTACATAACATTATAATTATTTATGTAAAAATTTTGATTAAATGTCTATTTCATGAAAAAATGATTAAAGGTGAGGTTTGTATTGATTGGGTACACGTGTTATTAAATCGGATGGCTAACATAACAGTTGATTACTTGTCGATTCTACTTATTATTAGCACAAGGAAAATAGAACCTCAACCCCGCTGTTCTCCTCGGGTCTTATATGACCCGTAATGAAGATCACATTTCAATAGGTACTCTGTTTTTCAATATATGTTTTTATTATCCAACGTACTTAAATTTTACGTCAACTTCATCTGTATTTCCCATTTCTTAAGAATAAATCATTTCAAAGACTGAAATAATTTTATTCAAAGGTATGCAAACGTGAAGAATAAGTGAGGAAAACAGCAGGGTTAAATGAGTAAAGTCTATTTCAAGCTTTTAACTTATTTTTCCATGAACAATCAACCAGTTGACGATTGTACTAACAATATTAAAACACCTTGTATACAGTATGGAGCACAATTAGCGGTATAACGAAGAACATACAATTATACCCACAAAACCAACGAACAACGTAAAATGAAGTATTTCGGGCATAAAGCATCGTCTAAAACAAAAAAAAAGATAAGTGTTGTATGTTGTAATACAAATAGAACATAGCACGAAGATAGGGAACCCATAAACAGTACCGCCTTAGCTCCTCCAATGGACTTTAAATTCACTCTGTAAACCTGCACGATAATTTCTCGAACTTACAACTCTCGCGGCGCCATTTGCCAGTTTCACAGCACTACAAACTTGTACTTTAAGGAGGTCTTAGATCGAACGACCGGTTTCCACGGTAATACACGCTCAAACAGGGCGTGAATGTCCATCGTCGGTGTTACGCCACCGGTTACCGGACACTTACGCCTTTAACATCGTCGTAATTCGTCGACGAAAAAAAAAAACTCAATTACAAGGCGTGAAATATTCCCGCCAATAACGTCATTCGACCCTTGTTCGCGCCCTCTCGTAACTGTAACGCACCAACGACGTAGCGACCGTCCATTACGACTCGTCATTAGCATAGTGCAACGTCGTTAAAACAAGGTGTGTAATGAAATCGACGCGACCAAGGAAGAATTCGATCGTAGTAGCGTCGTCGGGCGTTAAGGCTGCGTGAATTTTTCGATTCTCCTCGATTGTGTGCACATAAATGTTTGATTTGTTCCCGTTTTTGGTACACAAACGCAGCCCGATGGAACGGTATCGAGATTGAAATTTTTTATACCTTGATTTTTGCGCGTGACTTGCTGGAACTATCAATTTGTACGAACAATCAAGCTTCGATTTTTAGGGAGAAATGTAGATAAATTTTACTACACGCACCGGGTGTGCATTAAGTATCGCCAGGGAATTTTAGAACCCTCGATTCAGAACATGTTCCGATAAAAGTTTGATTTCTGGAAAGCTACACGTTTTGTCTGTTTCGTTTCGAAGCTATGCAGTTCATTCCTATTATTTTCTTTTAATAGAATCGTAACTTTCCTCTTAAACGATATTGATTACCACCAAAAGGAGTTTTAAAAGGCATGATGCTGCGCTTTGTTAGTTCTTACACAATGTCTGTATAGAAGTCCGTTTTTCTCCGAATTTATGCAAAAAAAATTCAATTTGAAAAACTATTACTAACATCCATCTGTACAAAAGAGAAACAGATAAAGACATTGAATTTTAGAAATTATCGATAGATAATGAAATAAATCGAATTTTAGAGTAGAACAGTGATTTTGTTAAATTCAATTAAAATTTCAGTGAGGTATGTAGTATAAAATATTTATTAAGTGCAAATGGAAAAACATAGAATAACTCTGAAAGTACTGTATTATAATAGATTATTTATTTCTCAGTAATATAATATAACATTTGATATCAAAAATGTAATAGATCCATTTCAACTTTGACTAGACAGTACAGAAATCAATTATTATCTAATCTTCAAATTTTATATTTACTTGTTATTGTTATTGTTTCTGATCGAAGAACGAGCTGACAAAGCATTGAATCGAACTCCATTTTTAAATTTGATATTCTTAGTCATACTGTTGCCAAATTACAATGTAATTCAAATTAAAAATGCAATTTCTGTTTGAGGACGAATTCTATTTCGTAATTAGAGTTTAGTCAGGTGAAAGTCACTAGTTTATATAAGAGTAAGGAACTGCTCCAGTTTCGTCGTTTTCCGTTAGAAAAATAATCTCCCCGTGCCCCCGTGAACTCGAACGTCTTAAATATACACTGCCAAGGAATTTTCATTGCTGTCCCCTTGCTATCCGTCTGATACGTCCTCTATTCTCTCCACGGACAGTCAAGCACTCGGAACTTTAATCGCGCGATTAAATTACATTTCGCGAAGAAGACGTACCGCCACGTGGCGGATTACAGCGAAACGAATTCACCCTGTCTTTAACATTTTCCAAGCTTGCTCCTTAGCGAGAACTTAATTAAACAATTCGTTTCGTAGTTGTGCTTTCGAACCATGTAGGCAATTTGGCGACTGATACCTAACTTTTTAGACAGAAACAGATAGTTTTAGAAACAAAAAATTGAATTGGTGAGAAAGTAAATTTCTACGACATTATTTGTCTAGAAATATAATACAGAGATACCTAAAATTGATTGTCAGAGTCTGCTTTATGAAAAGAGGGTACTTTATTGTGAGTATACATAGTAGTGAGTACTCAATAAGTAATTTATATAGAATTAATAACCATTCTTGTCGAATTATCGTGTTGACTACTACGGTAATTCCCGATGATCAACGCCATTGAACTATAATAATAAAAATTCAATTTCTAGACAGTAACGCACACATTTCTGTAAATACAATTGGTACTAATAGACTGACTAAACTGCGGATGTTTGTATGTATTTATACCATCCTTTAATTTGAACAATGTAACAAGATTTTAATAAAGTTTAATACTATTTATGTGTTATTATTAACGCATCAAAGCCCATAGTATAAAATTTAAAATTCCGCCCCATTTTAATTTTTGAACAAGTTTCTATTTTACTTGGAACCCGGTAGACGAGTAAACAAAGCAAATAAATATCTTTTTCACTCCAGTTCCTCATCTATCGAGACAAGTCAACAAGAATAACCAAAACACAATAGCGTGCTAAACCCAGCTGACAAATGTCTCTGTCTCCGTCTCACCTCGATAAGCAATACCTGTCTTTGTTTATAATTATTGACTCGACTCGTTGAATAAGGTACAGTTACCATCAACATTCACAAAAGCCAGATTCACCATCCCCCTGAAAAGCTACCTCTCCCTCCAAACTAACATCCCTCCCCAACGTTTCATCCACCAGCCCTCCGATTGATACGTTACCTCGATCCACCACTTCATCATCATCTTTACGAACATCAACGACGCCCGAGAAACCATCGCGGGAAATCCAATCGAGAACGAAAACTACAAACAGACGAGGCGCAAGGCGATCGAACCGTTACACTGCTCTCGTAGCCGGAGCTAAAATATCAGCCACCCCGCGAATAACCCGAATTCCATCCGGATTTCCATCGAGATCGGCGAAAGAGAGAGATAGCAGAGGGTTAGCCCCAAACCAGCTAGGCTCTGGGATCGAGGAATTCCCCGGTAAAAGAAGCAGAAAGCCAAAGACTGCTGCTTGCGTATTCGATCACGTAAGTACACAGGGGAGCGAGGAGAGAAAAAGCAGAGTAGCACAGGCAAACGATGATCGTAAGGGAGCCGTTGGGGAGGTTGCAGTCCGACCCCCATACCTCCCCTGCCACCTACCCTTCCTTCGCTGGGAATATCGGCCGTATTGGTTCCGCGTTAAGCGACGTCGAACGGGCGAGAATCAGAATCCTGGATCCAGGGACCGCGCGCGCGCGGAATTTTAAACGGTCCCGGAGACACGGATACCGGCGCGCACGGAAACAGGGAACAATTTGTACCTGGTCTCTCTTTTGAAATATACTAGTAATCGCGGTGCGCATGCCAAATGACGACGGAAATATTTCCGCTCGCCGACTAAATCCCCGAGCTTTTGTGCGCCCGTTCACCCTCGCCAACGCCGACGCTGCTAGCAGAACAGCCTCCGCTTCCGACGGGCGCCGTAGGAGGAATTGAATTTTAAAATTCGACACCGCCGCGAATTTTATTGTTCCCGGCGAACCGCGCGAATTGATTTAACCCTTGCTCGCCTGCGCCATACCACGCCCCCCAGTCCTCTTTCCGACCTTTCTTCTCGCTTTTTCCGCCGCGCGGAATGCTAATGAGCCAGAGGAGGGGCTTCGTGCTCGCGGAACCGGAAACGGTAATTGTGGCGGGGTAATATGATATCTGACACGCGTGTAATTGCGCTCAGGCGCGGGCTGGTCGCGGGGGAAATTTTGTTCCTCGAGGTGAGGGTAGTTTTGGAAATTTTCTTTTGGGATAGGGGGAGGATAATTAGTGCGGAAGTAGTTTGATTTTTCGAGACGATTTCTTTTGGAGAGGATCGTTGAGGGATATGGACAGTTGGTGCGGGTATTATGTGAACTTATTGAAAGCATCACCACCGTCCGTAAGTCTGTGGCTAGAAGGAAAAACGCCGCATGTCACAATTTTAAATAATTTAGGTTCATGCATTAATCGAGCTGTAAAATATAGGATTTATGTATTTATCAGAAAAAAATGCATGAAAACAAATTTTATAAAGAATTATAGAAACGTCCATGAAACTTGATCCTTATCGAAACTATAAAACGGGGATTTAAAAATTTATGTGATACATATAAATATAACGTTTCATCAAAATTGTTGTATTAGAATCACTTCGACTCACGCAGTCATTTTCAGACTAAACTGTCAGTTCTTCTCCCTCCCCGTCTACGAACGTGTTATATCATATATTCCGTGTTATATTACATATCAATAATATCTCGGCCAATTTCACTCGACCCCTTGCACCCTTTGTACGCTCCACTCCGACGCCTACATATCCTGTGACTCTCTCTGATCTCGGCCCTCGACGCCGACGGGCACCAGCCTATACGGCATATCAATATTGAAGCTGCATCTCGCCGATGTAACCCTCGTTCCTTCGATCCGAACGCCATAGTTCCATTTTTTACCTTCGCCCCGGTTGCCCTCAACGTTCATTATTTTGCGCTTGGCGAGCGACTTGTCTTTCATGAACGTGACTAGCTTTCGGATGAAGGATAAGAAACACTTTTTGATTCACGTAAAATAGAGGATCTGCTTTATGATAGCTGAATGTAATATTTTGGGATGCGTGCAACTCGTCATAACCAGAAGTGGACATTATTTTTCTATACAGGGTATAATAAAATTATTGGAGAACTCGGAGACTCGTAAGGTGCTTTGAAACAAGGTTTTCCTTAGCAAAAATGTTATCCGAAGTTTGGTTAACGAGATATTAACGAAAAACCTCGACCAATCAGAGCGCGAGTCTGCCAGCCAAGTTCCCGCGATAATTTTGGCCACCAATCGCAGCGCGTAGCCAGCGTTCGCTATTACCTACAAGTGTAGACAATAGCAATCAAAAGCATCTTTTGTTTAATAGCTAATTTTACACATGAAATTAATCCATACGTGATTATTTTGTTATTTAGTCAATAGTTTAACCCTTTCGCTGCCGCAGATTCCAACGTGACCCTTGTGTAGCCGATAGCAGATACCTAACCGTGATCAACACAGTGGGCAGTAAAACTTTTCATCAGTGATAACGACTGCAGAAAATTTCCAACTATACGGTGACAGTAGTCACGACGATATGTTCTTGAAAATCATGCAAATATTAAGCGTTTAATAGAAATGGTTGTTAAGAATACAGAGAGATATCGATTGAACGCCTACGAGCACCAACAACACATTCTAAACGAAATTTCAAAAACAGACGCCACTGGCAGCGAAAGCATTAGTAGTTTACATTTGTAAACAATGACTTGCAATACATATTTGAACCAATATTTTTATTTCATTAGAATTATTGCTTAATTGACCACGATTACTCCCCATTTTACCCTAAGTACCTTCCGTCGGTCCAGAACTCCATTATCATTTCTGACGTCGCGTCATAAGGAGAGAAGTCGCCGGCAGAACGGAGGAGATAATACCGAAGGGAGTAAGTCGTAGTTTACACGTGAAATCCAACCCGTATGCCGACGTAATCGAAATGAGACGGGGACCCCCATGTACCCCATGGACAGGATTGATGGACAGCCGGTGGTCCGTGACGTGACCACCTGACATTCTTGTCCGATCGGGCTGACATGCCCCAGGGATCATGCATGCGAGTTTCGTGCTCACGTAGCAAAACGTCTACTCCGATTTTCCGCCGCCTAGCCACACCACAACCGTTGCATCCGAATCTGCGAGCTGAAATTCCGTCTAATGCCCCGCAGGCTGCGGCTGATCTAAGGACTACGGGCCAAGATCCCCGAACTGTCTCGATAATTGTAATTGTAATTTATGGTAATTCGGAACGACGTCCCTTCCTGACTAAGTCGCGGAACTAAGTTTTACCAAGTTCCCCGTAACATTATCGCAAAAGTTTGTCCCCTGTGTCGATTTCGAGTCTGTCTATGACTCGATGCACCTGATAAGGTGGACGGTATTTGGAACAGGAATACCACTGTCACGAACACTCTCGGAGGAATTAGGTACGTTAAACTGGATTTGGGAATATAGTAATCCGACGTGTGGTTGTGTTTAATCATAGGAGCATCTATGGGTCAATGTTTTCTTTTGGGAAACAGTGGTGATACACGAGTAACGTCGAAATTGTACAAAAATTGTATATAAGTAACGGTTTAATATAGATTAATGAGGATTTTATTCTAGAAGGATTTTTCTGTCTAATTTTAGTTCCTGTAAATTAGTCCATAAACATTGATATTGGTATAAACAGACGGAGTTTATTTTCACTATGCTAAACTGGGGCATATTTTCTTGTGATAAACTTGGCTTCCGCAAAATACATACATTATGTATGTACATATGCACATTTACTTATTATTTTTTTTATGTAGAAAGTATAAAGAAGGAACAAACACGTCGATGTGGTCGCATTAATTGCACGCAAACCTAACGATGATTTAAACTAAGTATTTTAAGTATTTTTAACATGTAATAAAATAACGTGTTATCACTCTCTCGTTTTATTACTTTTAAATTCTTCGAAATGAACCTCCTCTTTTCGTCCTCCAGGTCACTTCAAGGTCATGATATGTAAATCGTTGGACTCATGTTCCGACTACAACATCACGTTATAAAAAATAGATGTCGATATACAAAGGAACATACCGATGACCACGATAAAATTGTAAAAATGTCCTTTATAGAATTTTTGTTCATCACCACCAGATACACACCTTGAAACTATTTACATCGTATTTAGTAATTTTTTTCTTACCTTTGACACTAACGGAACCACCCATTTGTAATCCGTGTAATCAAGTGCTGACAATCGGCCACCTACTGTTCACGTGTGAGAGACACACCAAAAACCAAAGACCGAAATATACACTAACCTCTCCTTCAATTCTAACATCACAGGACCACATAACATACATCTTAAAATTCCTAAAGGACACTAAACTATACCAAGAAATATAACCTAATCTAAGGAGTCGCTAATGTCCAAGAAGTTACATCTAAAGAAAGAATAGTAACGGAAATAATTTAGATATGATCGATTTAACGCTAAACTCACCGAACTCCTCAAAAAAACAGGAAGTAGAAAGGGAAAACCATTCATTTGACTGAACATGGTAATTTTAGTGTTAAAATTAACACCCTGAATGTCATTTGTAAATTACAAAGTACAACTTCTACGTAAGTATGTATATGGCCGCCACTGTATTTACCAGGTTGCGTCACAAGCAGGTAAACAGCGGGCCTCAAGCTGGACAGAAACATGCGACTACGTATCTGAGCGCGTGCCCCTTCGCACGTGCCAAGCAATTTTGCCATAACGCGAGAAGTATGCGTGGCGGACGAAGAATGAAGCCGCACCACGGATCACCACGGTCGAAGCCATGATTTTGACGGCACGGAACACGGGGACGACGATACATACTTTCGTCACGGCTCCAAGCGTATAATACAAGGTGATTCATTTAACGTGGCCATTTCAAATTACTTGTAAACTGTTTGTTATACGAAGAAACGTTTCAAACAAAAATTATATGATATCAAGGGGGACACATAGTGTAAATAATTAGTTTTTGGTTATTTTGCTTTTTTATCGAGATATGAAGGTCACCTTGAGTTTTGTAATCGTAATGTATAAAATTTGATCCTGCAATTAGAAAGACTGTTAACGCTGATTGAAAAACTATTGGGGTTATGGGTCCAAAGACCAATAATTGTTTAGATATTCCTCAGTGAATTACGATACACATTCGGAAATGTAAAATCCGTACAACCGTTCTTTAGATTTGACGCTTTGTGATTTTGTTCTTTGGGGACATCTATCATAAATAATGGAGTTAATTGTAAGTCATTGAACGACATGTGTTATTGAATGATTACGTGCATGTATTGATTGCAATGGGTAACACTTTGAGCGCTATTTACATGAAAAATCATTTAAAGAATATTTCAGTAATTATTGGTTTTTAGACCTACATACCCTAACTGTTTTTTATTTGGCGTTGAACAACTTTTCCGATTGGAGGGTCAAATTTCATACATAACAATTAAAAAATTAAAGGTGATCTTTATATCTTGATAAGAAAGCAAAATAGGAAAAAATGTATCGTCGCATTATGGGCACACCATAATACCATATAACTTTTATTTAAAACATTTTTTCCTATAACACATAGTATACATCAGTAACCTTTATTTTAACGTTTTCTCATATTTCAAATAGTTTAGGAAACAACGGACTGTACACTGTTCGGGCGGACACCCTGTATACACCGTTTACACGGAAATGCACGCGTGGACGAGCCGTGCAGCACGCGTCGGGTCCGTTTCCGAATCAGCAAACCGTGCGGAATGTCGGGCGAGACGTAACGTCACGCGCAGCGTATCGCAGCCCCGCTATAACAAGCGAAATTGAAACCGCCGCTTCGCGAAAATCGAACCCGAACCGTCTCGTTGGTGCGTATCGATTGCAGCGGCATCGACTTTTTATTTTAGATCTGTTCTGTGATTCTGATGAATGGAGTTTTGTAATTTAGGGAATTGGAAAATATGAAATGTATAGTAAATTTTGAAAAGCACAAAGAACTGAACTAAAGTGATATCTATTAAATTTGCTGCAGATTTCGATGAATGGGGAGCAGATCATGTAATTAACCCTCGGTTGTCACAGTGGGTCCAAATGAATAGAATCATTGAAAATGGTAATATATACTAGCATCATTTAATAGTAATTTTAGATATCCTAAAAAATATTTGTTCAGAATTTCATATTTTTTTCAAGAATTTTTTCAACGTAATGGAATCTTCAATGTTAATTTTTACTCATGAATGTATAATCTACAATGTTCAAACTCCATTTCAGAATTTTGTGTGACTTAAGTTAACAAATAGGTTTTAAAAAACAGGTTATTGAATATTGGCGTGGTTCAAATTGACCCAGTGTGTCATGTACGTCTGAAAAAGGTGTGACAACAGAGGGTAATGGAAGTAGAAAATATGAGATATATACAAATTTTAAAAGCACGGAAAACTAAGCTCTAAGTGATATCTATTAGAGTTTGTTTAAATTTGTTGTGTGATTTCAATGAATGGGGAACAGATCGTGCAATCAATGGAAAATATAAAATACATAAAAACATAAACGGCACAGAAAATCAAAGTGAAGTAATATCTAAATATTAAATGTATTTCCTTCAAATACAATTAATTGATTCGTGGCTAGTATTTGCCAAAACCGATTGTAAATAATAAGAAATACGTGCAAAAATATAGGAGCTTTGATTTAACCATTAATTTCGAAATGGTAATTACTATGGATAATCGAATCGACTAACAACATTAGTGATCAAAAGTTTGCGACCATCTGAATTATTAACTGTGTTCATAATGAAATGCTACTAAATCATCTATAAATTATATTCTACTTTCACGGAAGTACGAAATGATTATCGAAAATGAAATCATATCAAAACCATTTATTTCTCAATTTTAATTAATTTGCCCATATTTCCATTATTACTATTTCAATCGATCTTGCATAATAAACTTCCATACAATATTTAAAAGATATTGTTATGAATGCAATCCACGTATTTATAGATTAATTGATGAAAAACGGAGGTGAATAATTTCTATTCTCTACTAAATATTTTATTAAGTGAAAACGATTACCGACTATATTCCGCCCATGTATGGACTTCGTTGTCTGCTGATTAATTATATTATTAAACGATCACCGACGTTACTTTAATTTTCATGGTACAAAAGAAAGGACACACTCGTGTTATTTACGAGCGCATCGTTAGCCAAACCAGCATTTCCTGTTTCAGATGTTACAGAGGCGGAAGCGAATTTAGCGTTATCGCCGCTTATAGCTCCATTTACGTACAAACACGCGTAAGTGCTTGTACGTGCGTATTCGCAGATGTGACCTCCGTCCCTGCGGAATTCTAGAGATGGTCAATGTGTATCCACGTATGTATGTATGTATATACGCCCGGTACCTATGCCCATGTAACTATGAAACTGGACGCAAGTGTTTACTCTGTTCAATGCAAACTGTGGGTCAGAAACAATTTATGTTGCCCAGGAAAAACTCAACGCTTTACCTACCGGAATATTATTCAATAAACTTTTCAGAACCAACGATTGATAATTAAAAATCTATTGATCGATTTTTTATTCCCGATTGTAATTTGCAATCATGAATCTGTAATACAGCACAAGTAGAAAACCTAACGGAAAAATTAACCAACCCTCTGTCAGTGAACATCGACATCAAACAATCTGTTAATAGTCTTCCAGACGGAACGATGTTATCAATTATTAGTGAGAAATGGTGCACTCAATGGGTTTCAGAAAAGAAACTGATCTCCGTGAAAGGAATAACTGATGAATGTAAATATTAATAAATTAGGGAAATCATAATTATTAGGGAATTAATAAATGATGATTTCTCATGTATATACGTATTTAATTTATATAAAATTACTCGTGAAACACATGCAAAAGTTTATGAAATAGTTCGATAATACAACTCATTACGAAATATCTAGAATACTATTCTTCAAATTATTCTGTAAAACCTTATATTAAATCAGTCCATAAATTCGTTCGTATTTTTAGGAAATTGTAAAACAAGGCAAATAAAACAGAATATATTGTTTTAATGAGTGATATATTTTCCTTCCTTATCAACAACTTATTGATGAACAATTATTTACACTCACGTCTTACATGTCGTCCGACATGTTCTACACGATTATTGTCCAGGCGTTATCCCCACGGGGGGGAAGGGGGGAACTTGTCGAGCTCATACTTTGTTGTCCATCCGCTTTTGTTGCCGAGGTTCAGGCTTCTGGCAAAAAACGAATTTACGAAAGTCTGAAACATTTCTCCCTATACAATTATTGTCCTGGCGCGGACCCGAGTTCGTGACAATAATCGCGAAGAGTCTGTATTATGAATTCATTATTCAGGCATTTAAGGGATGAATTTGTTATATTTTCTTTTCCTTCGGTAAGTACTAAACAATTCCTGCACCAAGGACCATAGGCAGCTATCGGCCATGTTGCAGCAGGAGTCAGGAAGGACGCGGGATCGCGGATCCATGGCAATACGTCATCGAGCGACCAAACAGCCCATCGCACCCGCTCGAAATCCACCGTTTCCATCCGTGGGCCGCAACGGAACGTACACCGCACGTACAATTCGTCCCCGCCTGGCCGGCTGTCAACGTAATTACACGTACGGGGACCATTAGACCAACGCGCGACGCTTACAAACGACTCAAACCACCTGCGAAATCGTCACTTTGTTCCGCAGTTAAATCATGTCGAACTCGGTAGCCGTTACGCGCGTGCAGATGCGTCGTTCACGCACTTCACCCCTCGTTCCAATTGCCGAACGCGTCGACATTAATCCCGGGGCCCCCAATGGAGTTGAACGGGAACCACGAATAGGGGTCTAAAGCACATTTAGCAGATTTTTTGAAAAACCGATTTCTCAGTTACACTTGTATTCGGTACGTTGTGATGAATTTCTAATGTGTTTTAGACCGTTGTTTCATTCGAAACAACCAACAGAACAAGCTGGAGGCCGTAACATTTATGCCCTGTACTTCGAAACTGTGCTTTAAGGCCATCCTTCCATGAATTTCAAACAACTAAAGGTGCGTATCCACTTGTTGCGTATCCCCGTATCGTATCAAGCGTTGCATCATTGCGTATGAAAATGTATCGTATGGTGGTACTAACAATCCAACAAATGGATACGTACCTTAACGTGCTTTTTGTGTTCAACGATACATCGCCTTCTGACAAAATATCTGCAACCTGCATGTACTAAAACGATCGACACGAAAATATAGTTTATCTACTGTTAATTGAACTTTGACCAAAATACGCTATAAACCCTTATTTAAGGTTTCTATTGAATTGTCGAACGTATAAGGCGACACAAAAATATGTTATCTTTCTGTTACCTGTCAATTGGACATATTCTGGGTCGCCATGATATCTAACTGATTATTAACACATTGATAAATGATAACGTTTCGTTAAAATTTTGCTGTAATTATTTATCCAACGAATTCGAACACCATACTGAACATATCCTTTTTAAGGAAGCAATAATATTCAAATGGAAGAAATATGCTGTGATCTAGGAAGTAATAAATAAATTAATTTCGAGACACATAGATCAAGGACACATTACAGCCAGCTTTTCTGAATGCAATTAAGGGAAAGGCAGGTGAAAGTGGACCTTGTTTTGCGGCCTGCCGATCGAGTATCAAACTTTTCGGAATCTTCGGAGCTCAGCGGCGAGAGTTGTCTCGATAGCCAACTGCAGATGTACCTAACTGCGCTACGGGGCGTATTCATTATCGGGCCGCGCCGGAACCCAGGTTGCTGAGACGATTAAACAGGGAATGGGAGGATCCTCCAATGATTGGCTACACGGAGCCGATTCAATGTCTACGGCTCTATCACTCTCTACCGGCATATTCGGCCTGCAACCGTGTTTCCCATCTCCGCTACTCTATTTTATCCTTTGTAGCAACCGAATGCACGTTCCACGATCCGGGTCCGTTTCTGGACCATTCTGGGGAGTCTGAAAAATGGGGCCATTTGGATCTTCTAGATATTTCACGTGGAACTTTTCTTAGGGCGACCTAGTCGAGAAGAATGTAGATCATTTTAATTACTTTAATAGGTCAAATTCATAACCATAGATCTTTTCCATGTTTTCCGAGACTGAGAAGAATTTTGAATGGATGGATACTCTTCTTATGTCGAATAGAATTTCACTGAATATCATTATCTCCGTGTGATATGAATGGATGGATTTTGACTATACTTTTATAAGTAAGAACTGTTAGCCGATACTTCATAAAATTGGAAGACTCATTTTATGGGGTTTGACATAATCGGGTAAAACACAGGAATGCATAAAATTCACGGTTTAGTTATTCCCGTGTACCCCATTTCTCAGGATGCACTGCTTGATTTTACGATGACACTATCTGACGATTACGTAGAAATAATTACAGCTGGCAATGGACCAAACTGAAATTTAGTTAAATATCTCACATGCATCTGCATTTGGATACTCTAATTCGAATTCATAGGTAAGCTTCGTGAAAACCCGTGAAACTTGGACAATAAATATTTTTCATTTTACAATGATATTTGACAATTTTTACACAACATCGATGAAGATATTTATCTGTTATTTATCGAACACGGAAATGTTTTAAAATTATTGCAAATGAATACGGATACCTGCCACAATTCCGTTGTCACGAAGGATCAGACAATCGCCGTACGCCGCGAAAGATGATTCCCAATTAAGGGTAAAGCTTCCCGAAAAGCTCGTCTAATGCAATCGCCCGAGTTTCATCTAGCGCAACGTTCGCTAGAACGTGTGACCTATCATGCATTGAGAACAGATAATCCGGCGCAATTCGACCAAAATGTATCCACACGTCACGAGGAATGCAATTACAGATTGACGTCAGTCAGGTGCTTCTGAAGCGTGTTCGTCGTGTCTCGGATTTATATCCACAGGCTTGTGGATTAACAGATCATTCAACGGATCTTAGAAATTGAAATTTTAATCGATACGTCGATTTGATTGGTCCAAATAATAATAATATTGTATTTATATTTTTACATTATTTTATCGACAAAAATTTAGACTAATGATGTTCGAAATTATAACAATACTTTAAAAAAATGTCATTTTCACAAACTTCTGTGAATTTGAATTCTTTACAAAACGATTTTCTTTCACTTCAAAACAAGAAACAGGTAAAGACATTGAATGTAAATTAAGAAACATAAATTATGCCTTTTAACCCTTAAGTATACTCAAGGGGTCACAGCCACTTCAATTTATTTCTTTGGTTGTTGTTTCTTGAAAAAGTAAAAAACGTTAATTATCAAACGATTCGCTTTAATTTGTTAATGCCTCTTGGTTTAGTGTACTTACATTTTTAAAAGAAACTTTGGGGTCACTGCAAACCCCATGCGCCCACTTGTGAGATTTACCAGTGCGCCTACTTAAAGGTTGATACGGTGTAACAATGAATATAGATACGATATACGGTAAAACATATTAATAAAAGGGGACATGACTAATTCGTAAGAAAAGGAATTAAATAGAAACTTACTTCTATTAGATAACAACTTCATTTAAAGCGTATATGAAGCTTTACTGAAATTTCTATTTTCTTTGGTCTACTTGCTTGGATTTACGATAAATGCATGAAATAATGCATGTCTGTATATTATATATTCGACCCTGAGACGACAGTTAGTGCGATATTCAGAGTGATAAACCGATTAGGAGACGAATTTTCTTAAAACTCGGGGGGCAGAAACACTTCCGTGTCGACACGTCAAATGCAGCATTGTTCCCGCAATGAAAACCGTTCGTGACTTATAGTTCTACGCGCAACGCTGCCTTCACTTAAGCCAGCCGGGCTCGTACGTACACACGAGTTTGTGCATTGCATAAATCCTGTCCCGATGATATACGGCCGTGAGGCTTCCAACTATTTGCCGGACTAGTCTAGCTTGGCACTCGGTCGCGCGTAATATACACCAAGTCTTTCGTATGTACGTCTGTCGGAGTCACGTTTTTGGTACTCCACCCACGACATTTTAAACGCAACCGAGAACTTTTCGATTATTTTACCCATTTCGACAACGATTTCTCCTAAATCGAGAATTACATAGATAGATCGACCAAACACTGGTGAACCGAGACAAATATTATTGATAACGTGCACAAAAAGCGCGTAGATTTATTTCATTTTGCGTATTCCGTTTAGTAATCCGTGAAAAATACTGTTTTTATTACTCGATTTAAAGGATATTTGTTCGAAGATAATAATGATTCGCTTGTTTAGAAAATTAAATGTTCTGTCACTGGTAATTATACTTAAACTACGGATCTATATGTAAATTTAAATACAAAGGGATTTTGGTTAAGTGTAATTAAATGGAAATTTGGTTTATACGTGAGGGCTTTAATTATTTGAAGAGTAATACATATCATTACTGAAGTTTTTGTTTCAATGTATAAATGCATAATATCCGCAATCGAATTATTTAAGAATTTTAAATAAATGAAAGTATTTACTGTTTTTTCTAATAGTCTATTCTAGTACAGTCAGATTCATGTTTCTGTAAACGGAAAATATTTTCATTTCATACATTTCATAAAGGAGTACTTTTATTTTCAATCGTTTTACTAATACAGTCCCAAGTTAATTACTTTCTGATAGAATGTTTAATAATCCACATAAACCCCTTCTATATCCACGCAACTACGAAACTGAATTTATAAACACCATTAACCCTCTATAGACTGAATATTTTTCCTGACAAGAATAAAATTTATGCAACGCAAAACCAACAAATATCAATCTCTAAATACAAATTAAAAATGAATGTATAATTTTAGAAGATTTAAATGTTATTCCAATATCTCAAACTGAAGTTGATAGTCGCTACAAAGAATCTTATCCGCTACCAAAGAGAGGTTATAAAACACGATACGTATGCCACATTTCGGCATAAACTTAAATTAGACCAAAAAAATATCGATACATTGGTATATCATTTCAATCTCACAATTAGTTAAAACTGTACATTCTGATTAAAAAAATTCCTTCAAAGTAAAAGAACGGACGCAAGGGAAATCAATCCAAGCACAACAGCGTTCAAAAACGTGTAACGGTGAAATTGTAGTCACCGAAAACCGAGGATGAAACGTGTGCACTAATCGGTCGAGTACAATATCAGGCGAACGGGGAAACAGTAGCCGGTTCATGACAGTTTGATTCTCACGGAGGCGTATTCGTTGCACCCGGTGAAAAATTGACGTGTTTCCACTCGAAGGAGGCAAGAACGGTGCAAGGGCAAGCGGCTCCGGGGATGTTAACGACAGACGAAAGTCCGAACCGAAACGGAACGATCCCCTTCCCCCGTTGTGCAGGCGTTTTATCCGTCTGGCAGCCGTTTTCTTCCTTCTCCCTGACGATCGAGCCTCGTTAACTTCGCTCTCCTCGTCCCACTCGATGAGACTTTCGTAGCCGTGGGACCATTTACATGTAAATGCCTCTTACCAGCGGACATTTCCTCCAGCCTTTTCCCAGCATCGGTATCAACGCAGTATCTCCAGCCCCCTGCAACCCCCGCTTCCTTCTTTTTTCTCTCCTTTACGTGCCCCTCTCGCGTCCACTCTGCCCCGGCAGTCTCTCTTTTTCGAGCATTCGCTTCGTTTCGCCTACAAAAGCTTCGGTAATTAAGTAGATATCGTGCTTGGACGTTCCCAGAGGGAAAAAGGAACCCAAGGCCGTGCTTGGTAGAGGAAAAAAAAAGACGGAGCAGCGCCTATAGAAGCGATCCCCCTGGAGAAACAATCGCTTTAATCATGACGTGGACCGTCGACTCATTCGATTTCTTGTGTATCTGTTCACAGTCCCTTGAGAAAGGTGAGTAATAATCAAGGGGTTGCGTCGATGAAATATGCTTCTCTTGCAGGAAGGAGACTTTTAACAGTATTGAAGGATTTTTGAGAATTATTGAGAATACAAGGAGACTTCTCGAAGAAAGCTATTGTTAAGAGTTTGGAATGCTTGCTCGGGAGCGTTCTCACCAGTGGGCCACAATGTACACCCAGGACCCCCAATCATAGAAGGTTATTTTTCAACTGAAGAAGTAGGGACACACATGACTCCCCCAGCAACGAAGTATTGCCTCACGGCTTAGTACCGTTGCACTGGGGCAAGGAGTACTACAAGTTCCAGGCAGAGGAGGGGTTTTTAGTGGGTATTCCACACGGTAGAGAGCCCCACATAACCCGAAAAAACCTGGGTATACGTAAATGCATTTTCCCCTCCTCCTCTAAAAAAAAAAGGACCCCCAATCAGTTGAATCCTTTCGTCCCGTCCGACGATACCTAAACATCCCATCCCCCCTCAAAGTCAGTGCAAAATCGTCGTCAAACACGCCATATAATATTTGTAGGGGGCTTAATCGCCAGCAAGATATCGCAAGGATGAAGGAATCGGGAGCACAGTTCGTTCGACAGATTCTATTAATCGCCAGGTTGCCTGGCGTGAAGCCGGTCCGCTCCGATGCGGGGTGGGGGAGCAGCGCACGACGATCGTAATAAATTTCACGCGAGTAGCGGTGTGGCGTGCGCGGAAAACGTGAGGGTAGGGGGTGTGGGGAGAAAAAGGCGGCGCCGTGCACACGTTCCCGTCGATATTGATGCCGGATTTATGAAGTCTTGCCGGGGTCACGTAGCGTACTCGCCTGTGCGCTCGCGTGGCCAGACCCCGCCGCGTACAAGGTCCGAACCGGTTCATTTTTCACCAGCCGCCCGTCGCCTGATCCGATCGTAGATCGTCCGCGCCACGAAATCGGCCTGGCTACGATTACGCTGCCTCCCACCACACCCTCCCTTTGCCGTCCCTCCGCCTCGATAAGACGTAAAACCTACGTTCTCCATCAGTACCGCGAGATACGAAAGACCCGTATACGATGGGGGGGGGGGAGGAATGGGGAGAGGAGAAATCGCGTACGGAACGCGTGGAATTGCGAATGCTCGCTGGAAAGTAGCTAGCAAGTGAGCTCGAATGTTCCAACGGGTTACGTGCGGATCGTGCAGCAGGGCTCCTGGAGGCCTCGTAATAGACGATTCTGAGCTACGAAACCTGGCCGCCATTTCGATTCGGCTGGATGCCATGTGAGGATCGGTGAAGAGATTCTGTGGGATGCAGCGGAGACCCAAAGTGGTAAACAAGCTGTGTTTTTTAACAGAATAAATGGTTATTGTAAAGGACATGAATTTGTTGTGTTTCGTAGGACATCGAGATGGTGACATATGGGGACATTATTGGATCTCTGTTGAGATCATTTGTTTTGTATATTAACCCTCGCAGGGTGGTGCCTGGGTCTAATTGACCTAAGTTTTTAATAGGTTCATGTGACACGTCAACGTACAAATCGAGTTTGAGCTAGGAGTTGCTTACATTGAGTCATATAAACAAGCAAGTCATTTTGTCTGATTGCATGCGAAAATTGTGTTCAGAAAGTAGGAAGCATAAAGGTCTAAACGGTCTTACACACTGTTGTTGCGTGGGCACTAAAAAGCGTCCGTCTTCCGAGGGTTAAGTTGTTCTGTAACATCAGAAATGTAACAGAGACGAATGGTTTGAAATATTTCTTTCTTTCATTATTTAACGAGAATTGCGACTCTTATGGAAGTGTATTTTCTTTATATTGTTATAAGATTTGAATGTTTCATTGAACAAAATTTAACCTTAAAGCAGGCTTCGTTAGTCAAACACTTGTTGGAAATGGAAAACAAGTTAATTCAAAGTAATTTAAAAAAATACAAATATTTAAGTTATACAAAATTGTGGTAAAAAATAAATGGGCTATTAAAATAATGTCTATATGAAACTCTATTCCTGTTATCTCTTGATAAAAGGCGATTTACAGTCGAACGAAGGGAATGGAGGAAATAAATCCAGAAGAATGATGTTTTGAAATATTCCTGTCAATCGAAAATGCCGTCAGTCCCTTCTCAGGATTGGGCATCGCGGATTCGAGCATGGTAACAAATACCTTTGCTCGTTATTTGTCATTCATAAGGTTTTACCTGGAGACAGGTGCACGTGTCTGAGCTTTTATTCGGTTTCGAATAACTCGAATTGATGTCTCGGTTCTCCTTGCCACCGATATTTTCTCGCGCGTCCTACGAAACACTAAAGAAGAATATTTCCGTCACTGTAATAAATAAATTTTAGTCATTCATCAATTATGCAAATCATAAGTATAACTATACATATAATACTATATATTTTATGCCGTTACCGCTCTGCAGATTTTTTAAAAATTAACACAAGAAAAATTATACAGGTTTACGCAATTGTGTTATTTATTTAATGTACTTTCATTTATTTTACTGGATGCAATAAGTGCAAAATTGAATTCCATGTTATTAGGCTTTTTAAATATTACTGCGTTTTAATTTCTTAATAATTACGGTGCTGTTTAAAAACTATCGCTACAAAATTGGATTATAACATGTATTCTCTCTTTTGGAAAAGGTTCAGAAACGTTCCTGTATAATTTTGAGCTGAACGGCGTGATCAGAACTGAACGAAAATATTGTATGACGTAGGACGACAGATAACGTGGAAAGCAAAGAGCAGCACGAAGGCAATTAAACTAATTACGACTTTCTCATAGTAATTTCGAACGGGACGCGTCGACAAACTGTACTTCACTTTGCGTCCACATAAATGTACGTGAATATCTGTGACACAAATACTTTGGAAAAGCAGGTTATACGCTCTTCAGCGTTATTAGTACGCAAATGATGACGTTTGTGTGTCAGAATTATAGTCAATCAATTTATATTATTATTTTTTACAAAAGACTTATAACATTTATGTTGACAGATATACGAAATATAGACCGAAATATGTCAAATTCATCATTCTCAAGAATGAAACTGCATTAGAACATATTTTATTCTACATTTTAATTTATGTTTGCACTTCATTGTGGATTATACTAAAAATTTCGTTGTATCCTGCAAAAACTCAAAAGGGGGTGATTGTCTACAGAAAAAAGATCAAAAATGCAAAAATCAACTTATTTAATAAGATGATACGTTTACAATTGAACGGATTTTAAAACTTGAGCACCACTTAACCATCGCGTCTGGCCATTACATGTCATTACCACTTACGTGAATGCTTATGAACTCTGTCGATGAAATAATCTTCCTTGTTTCTTATAATGATTGAGTAATTATAATCATAAACTAATAACTATTGAGATCAACGACCCATACACAATATTGTACCATGATAAATACACTGCGAATTTTTATACAAAATGACATTTTCTAAAGTAATTCACAGAAACAAAAGCAAACGTAGGTATTTCTTTTTTCACTTAACCATCTTTCTGAATTCAGAATAAAATAAAAGTGTTCTGTCTTCTACTATTTCACCATACACTACCGCGCATAAGTATTAGGACACCCGGTCTGTACGAAGAAAATGTGATGTCTTATCAAAATGACATATTTTAGGCCATTTTTATTATTTTATCAAGGAGCTTTAACATCTCCTATAGACGATTTATTTCAGACTAATATTCGATAAGTGTTCTAATACTTACCAACGAGTAAAAAATACGAAACAATAAACAAACACAGCGTCAGTCGTATCCAAAAGTGTTCGTCTCGAGCGACTTCTTAAGAGGTTATTCCCACTCGGAGGGGACAAAAAATCGATTTTTTTTTATTGTATTTTGTTAGATTATAGCATCTTCAAAATGTATTCCCAAAGTGCTTCGATTCATTGAAGTGACGAAATTATAACGATTTTAAGAGAACGGTACACTAGAGGACTGTTCACATATAAAACAAAAGTCTCTTTATCTTGTTGACGACTATTATGTCAATATCTGCAACATTTTTATCGCCTGAAAAAGTTGCAAATTTATTGAATGTTTGCTTTAGATAGCTTATATTTTGTTAAAAAATTTGTCTAGTTCACAGGATAGCCACTTTTACATAGCTTAAGATTATTTTCTATTTTCTTTTCAGATGAATCCAACAATATGAATCGTAGCAGCCGTTCAGAACGATACACTGTAAAAAACACGTCATAACTTTATTAATACAAAGGATAATTGCACATAAATTGCACTGTGCTTTCTTGAAATGTGAACAAACATGTACAAGAAACTAACAAGTTCCTTGGTCCATTAATCCTTAGTACCAAAAATCGCTTATAAATGACGCCTCCGGAGTGGGAATACCCCCTCAAACTCCGTTCCATCGAAAACGTACACCAATCTCGGAAACACGATTCTACATTTTCGATTTGCATCCTTGCGCACAGACTCCGTCCCCCGTGTCTGCTGTCACCAGCAGCGACGCCGAGCGTTTTCAAAGATCGTTAAAATCTCCCGTCCAATATTCAGCCGCCCTCGTCGGAAAATTAATGTCAACAAGTTCGCTCCGCGAGCCGATTCCAAAGGTAAGACGCGTCGCGTGCGAGCTCCTTTTCACGATGATTAAAAAACACGGAGACTGGTCCTCTTTCGGCGCCAACACTCGCGAAGAAAGAAAAACCGTGGAGGGGCGTTGGAAAGGGAGGCTGAGAAGACGCCCCTCCCACGTCGACGGTTCAAGGGTGTCCGTGTCGTTCGCAGCGGCAGCGCGATCAGCCAGAAATCCGACACTCGATGAGAAAGCTCGAGGGGGATGACTTCGCTCGCTGGAAAAGTTTCTCCCATTAAGGAGATGAGATTTCATCGAAGGCTCTCTCTCTTTCTCTCTTTCTGTATCTTACTCCTTCCCTGTCTACCTCGCTCTCTTCTTCATTCCTCTTTCACTTCGTTCCATCCTCTTCCAACGCACGTGTGGCACCGCCATGTTTCCTTCCCCCTAACCCTTACGGCCGCGCCACCGCGAACTCCCATTTTTTAATACGCCTTTTTACCTGTTCCCGCTTTTCATTTTGCCGACGAGAAAGCCGCGGGCGGGATTAAATACCCGCGTTAATCCGATTCGCTGCAAATGTTTTCGAGCGGGCTCACCCCCTCCCCCCTTTGCCGCCAGCGCTCGGCTCTCACCCCTTTCATACAGCCTCTCCAGGCTTTTGACTCGACGCTGCTTTTTTCAAACGGACACCGTCGCGTGTATACACGCGTCCCACACGAGCAGCGAATGCAGCAGAAGCGCACGCACGGTCTCGTGGCATACCCCGGGGGTCGCCTGAACATCGGAGGGGATGGATGGTTGCTCGATAACGTCGCCGGTGATGGAGCAAAGGGGAGGTGCATTTTACCTACTGGGGCGCCGATTTCTTGAATCGTGCGAGTCTGCCCTGTTTTTTTTTCTTTCTTTTCTCGCGGGGTTTTCAGGATAGAGCACGAAGGGCCCGGAGCGTCGACACTTCGTGGACTGTAGGTGCTCGTTTCTAAATTTCCTTTCACTGTTTTTTATGCTCTTGTATAAAATAGCACTTGGAATATTATAGAAAGGGGAAACTAAGAGTTTCAGTATAGTTATACTTTTTTCTAACAAGGTTGAAGGTATTATTTTCAGTGGGTCTCAGAATGTTATTCGTGGAAAACTTCGGGGCTGTGAGCACGTTAACGGTGAAGTGGTTTACCTACTTAGGCGGATGAAGATGAGGATTTCTTTGTTTCATAGAATTGAAAATTGCAGAGGTTTTATTTGCATCTCCTGTCAGGTTTCATTATTTTTGGAATTATTTTAATAGTCTGTTAGCGGAGAGCGTTGTTTGGAAATGGAACTTTCGTGTCTACTCACCGTGTTGCGAACTCCGGATGACGTCGTTACAGCCAATTCACGTCGAGGGCAATCCCTGAAACAGACACGTACATTTTACAAACATGTATATAGAAATTGAAACGACAAAAAATATACTGATAAAAGAACTTCGATATACATTTGTTATTTATCTTTTGGATCTGTTTTTTACATTGTAAGAGAACTCTATCTTGATTATATTATCAATTCCAGGACATTTCGTATATTTATTGAGTCTGATCATTCATACCCATAATTTCATACGTTTATTTTTCTACAATAATTTATATAGCTTTAAATTATTAATTGAATTTATCTAGATTGCTGTTCATTAGAGTGAGAATAACATAAAATAAAATCTTCAGTAACTAGACATCGGGTACTGAGGCCAATTTCAATTTTAACTTAAAAACTTAAAGTCTACATTCTATTTTAGTAAAGTTCCTCTTTTCCAGTGTATTATCCACATGCACCTGCTGTAAATATACAAAACCCTCGGACTATCAACAATATTTTACCTTAAAAATACCTAGCAGTCTCCTAATTATTTATATCACAACAATAATATTCACAAAGTGTACACGAATTTTTCCCCTCGATTCCAAATCAAAGCCAAAGCAATTTAATCCTGAAAAGAAAATCACAACTAACAGAAAAAGAAACAATTTTGCGCTAGAAGTAAATGATTTCTCGCAACGAAAATCATCATGATCCTTCCTTTTTCTCCAACGTTCGCACGATGATCCTTTCGCTGTCGTTCAACGGATTCGTATAGCCGTCCCCCTGCAACATTCTGGCACGAATATCTCCGAATGTCTTTCGAGCTGTCACTTAGTGTCCCAAAGAAATAACATTTCCTACTTCAGCATCAACGCGACATCGTCGTCGTCGTCGTCGCTGTCGTGGTGCTCGTTGTCCGCTTCATCCTCGTCGGACATCCTGTGGCCCCTCCCCCCGCTCGAGTACGGTGGTGAACGGATCCTTGTCCTTCCGTATTTTTGTTTCTCGCGAAGCATTCTTGTCCGACTGAGATCCGGCCTTGCTAAGCGGTTGCGCAAGTGTCAGCTTGAATAATACATGTACGCTGCGCTGAGTATTCTCTAGTTGACGTATACTTCCTCCGTGCAAACCCTAGTGCTTCTACACAAGCTAGTAGTTATACATATAGTGCGATTTGTAGATGGAAAAATATGTGTATCGAGAAAATTTGGAAATTTATTCATACGACGATTGGAGGCGATAATTTATTGTAGACATGGGTATAAATGCAGCACTATTGAATTTTAGTTTAACCCTTTAGCGTCTATGGATGAGATATCTCGCGGGTTTTTCATTGGAACGCAAGATATTTTGTCTAAAAAGTTGGAGTAAAAATAACTTCGCGAAATATCTCGTCCATGGATGTGTAAGAGTTAAGGAAAGCTTGTTAGATATCAACGTGTGGCTATGGACACGTATTTGTAGGTAGATAGTGCAAAGAGTTCCCAGAAGTTCAAAACCAAAGGGAATTAGGATATACATAAATTATTCGGTATACGATACGGAAAAATTGTATTTGTATAACGTATAAAGTATAAGTAATCGAAGTTACAGTTTTTCGTCTTCAATTTATTACTAGCTAATGTAATTGCAATTTCAACAGATTTGTTGCGAACGGGGATGTATATCGTGCATCGATCGACCCCAAGCACGATACTCCTCATCGATTCTTAAGGTGTTGAGACGATCGCCGATCCTACGTCGCATAATTCGCCGTGTAACGCGCGTCGATCGAGAGGCCGACCGTGGCACGGCGAGAAGAATCCCCGGCTGCCATGCCGGACGAGAATGGGCCCCGCTGATTTATGCGGTCGTTATCGGCGGTGAAACGCGCGTGGACATCGATGAACAAAGGAAGAGAAAAATGACCGTCCATCGATCCCTATCGAATTACCCGTTCGAACGATTTCGGTCCTGTAAAAAAAAATTAAAAAAAAAAAAAAATACTTTCATTCGGTTACGAACGATCACTCGTCCCCTCCCGATTATTGCGCTCTTCCCGCGTGAAGAGTAATGCTTCCAGGGGCAGCGGGCATCGTTAGCCTATACGCGAACCTCTAAACCGTGCACAGGCAGAAAAATGGCGAAACTACCGGCTGCCTGGAAGAACCATGGAAAACGGAGGAGATGGAAAAAGTGATAGAAAGAGAGAGAAAGAGAAGGGTATAAAGTAAGAGGAGCGGAAGCATTAGTGGTATTGCCATACTATTACTCGCGCCCCTCTTAATAGCTCGCCCATTAAAGATAATGAACGTAAATTATGCGTAACGGAGCACAGTTAAAAAGGTCGCCTCTATCTACCCGCAAAAGGCACGGCCACTCTAAACTGGCTGTACAACTGGACGGTTCCGCATGGCGGGCCACGCGCCGCGGACGAAGTAGATCGGAATGAAGAATTTATTGTCATGGTTGTATCTGGTTACGGGTGACCCGTCGAGAGAGGGAGAGAGAGAATTCGTGTCCGTGAAACGCGCTGCTACTGGTGCTGTATACACATATACAGTGTTCTGACCAATGGAAAAGAATAAAAAATTTGAAGTGTAAGATTTAGAAATTTTTATATCTTAAAATGTTAATGACGAAACGTAGATTTTTAGTATTACCGATATCTTTGGTTGAATATATCAGTTTGTTGTTAAGATTAAAGCATGAAGTTTATTGCAAAGTTTTCAAATATATTCTATTGACGGGCCACTTGAGTATTTAATTGTTTATTTTTATAAATTGTGTTTAGGACTGTAATAAGGTACCTTTAAAACTGATGAGTATTGTTTACACGACAATAACAAATTGTCCTAATTTTTTATGTAATGTATTTATCAACTTCATAGAAACTTTTCAAAAAGGACCAAAAACTACCTCCGCGATTCTTTGTGTATTTAATGTAGAACGTATTAACGTCAAATTTAACTGGCCCAATTTGCTAAAAATGACGAAAGTAGTCAAAATCAATATTAATACGTTCACGTAATAATAATTCAGATAATGATGTACCTCCTATGATACTTAGGATTAATTATAGTAATTGTAATTCAATATAGTAATGAAAATTTATTTTAATAATTATATTACTCATAATCAAATATAGCAATATAATATTTTATTTTAGTAACCGATTATAATAGTTCTAACTAATTTAATAAAAAAATGTTTCGGGAAAAGTTAATTAGTATTCAGTGACCCACAAATTGCAATTGTGAATATTGACAAGAAACATTTTATTCGATAAAAAATCAAGATCACCACAATCTTTTTGAACAAAACAGTATAATTCCTTATGCACCAATCGATGTATCGTCGCATTCTCTTTAAAGGTAGTGGGATACTTAGCACGAAAACTAATTAATTCAGTGGGTTACGGTTTTTCCCCGAACGTCCATGTACTCGAAATACCGCAGTAACTTTGGTACTTCATAGCTCCGGCCAAGTTCTGTCATTATTATCATTACGTAGTTCTATCATTTTTATTATTATTACGTGACATTTTTTACTGTCTTCCACCTATAAGCTATAAATGCATAAAATCCGCAATCTAATCATGACTTTAATGGAATCTACTTCCCGAGTCGTATTAAATATTCCCATTGTTCGAATTGTCAAGAAAGTTGCGAAAAAGATTCTTTTACAAAATTACAGCTTCCTACGATTTATTGTACATTGTTTTGTCATCCTGGGTATGGTTCTAACTCAATGATCCTGCAATCATGTCCCAACAAATTTCAATTCAGCCATTCGTATTCGACGAGCAGAAGTCGAAATTCCTTCAGCGGTGCAACACCATGGGAATAAAAGCGAGGGTTCGTTTGAAATGGAAATTTTCCGATGAAATTGAAAACCTCGTGTGCAACGTATGGCGAGTCGCAAGAAAAACGGCGCACTTCGCGAATTCACCATAGGGACGAAGGAGTCAACAAGCCGTTGGAACACTGATAACGTTTCGTCTCCAGTCCTCCGACGTTTTCGCGCAGGTACGTAAAGCGCGACCGAGGACGCGGCACAATGGAGCAATCAAAGAATAAATTGGGGCCCCAGCGCGACAAAGCTGCGCACCACCGTCTGTCTGCGAGCGTAAACCCACCTGGCCCTGTATGCTAGACGTATGTACACAGTAGTGTAAAAATTTGTCCCTCCGGCGAGAAGGGCTACAACATTTCGAACAACACATTTTCCTCCGCATTTGCCGATATAACTCAAGGAAATCTGGCACGGACGTGAGGCGAATATATCCTCGCCACGTAGACGCGAAAATCAGTATATTATATACGCCTTTGCTCCTCCTCGTGCACAGCCTCCTCTTTCTCGTCGATTTCGTTCACGATCGCGAACGAAACGTTCCGATTTTCGTGTACATTTCGAGTTACGCTGCACCGAGCAGAGCGTGTTTCCGTGTATGGTTCCCATTAGAACGACGATTTTTGAAAGTAGCAATGCAAAAGCTTCCCGGAGAACCTGTTTAGATCTCTCTTGAGTCTACGATGTACTTATTGGGATTTCATCAATCTGAATCAAAAGAAACAGTCAAATCGGGTCAACTATCCCATGTAATATAGGGAGTCAGTAATCGTTTTGGTTATTTCAAGTAAAATTCTTTGTTTTAACATGCTAGATACGCTAAATATTTAATAACGTGGAAGATACATCAGGTGTTCGGTTTTCAACAATAGAAACCGAAAACAAGATATACTGGATATGGATTTAACAACAGAGCTTGTATCTACATTGCGGCTGCGATTCCGAAAAAGGTTCGCCTTTCGATTTTGATGAAAGTTGGTAGAATTGTCTCAAATCCTCCCAAATGAACAAAAGCTTTTTTGGTATATATATATATACAATAAAAATGTATAGTATTCCATATATGTATATACATACCTATGTATATTAATTTTCAAATGCTCCAAAAAAGCATTTACAAATGTTCATTTGAGAGTGTTTGAAACAATTTTACCAAGATTCATCAAAATCGAAAGGTAGACCTTCACTAAGAAAGAATTCTTCCAAATTCAACTCCTAAAGGGGTGAAAAAGGATAAAATGTATTTTCTGGAAATCTTTACTTCAGCCCCGATGAGACATCCCACTGCTTTTTAATTTCAAATACTACTTACTCGAATGCCTGGAAAGTAATTTCAGGATTTTTTAACATTTCATCTCCAGTGGATGAAAAGGTGTCCGAATAAAATTTAATAATATAAAATTAATCAATTTTTTCTTTCTATTTTCTATTTTCACAATTCAATTAAAAAATTTTGTTTAAGAAATAATTTTGTGAAAGCTAGTATTCTATATGTTGTAACCTGGATAGATCAATGACAATGGACGCTCTTTTGTCGTTTTCATAAATCTACAAAACCATGCCTATTACTACGAAAGTGTAACAATAGCACACATTATGTCGTCAAAATTATGACATTCTACTATCGAGGAATCGTCAAAAGGACCGTGATTAGCGGAACGTTTGCCAATTGCTCGCGTGGAACGATGCAAAACTCGACCTGTCCCGAAGGCTAATATTATTAGCAGCACAATAGAGTCTCGATTATCCGACTCGGTCGGAGCCAAACCAAAGCGTACAAACGCGTTATGAACTTTAGGCGCTGCGATATTACTTATTGCGGGGAAGATCGTTCGATACACTTAAGACAAACGCTACGGTTCGGTTCCGCAACAAAACGAGAAGCCACAAAGGAGAAATTTCGTTGAATAAAGCCTGACTCGAGATACAGTAGGCAGTAAAAGTATTCATATACCAATATAAATCATAAATAAGTGTTATGTTAAATTGATGTTAGAAGCAGTTTATATTCACCCACGGGCAGATTTGATTAAATATTTATAAAACTACATCTATTATGAATTTATCCCCGATAATAAGGTAGGTAGGTTCTTCCCCGAAAATGTACATTGATGAATACTTTTGCGTTGCGTTATTGACATGTTTCATGAGAATAAATTAGTAAACCGTGACATTGTAGAACTTACATTTTGATATTTGTTGTTTATATGAACGACATCTGTCGATAGATTTTATAGTTAAGTCGACATTAAGAGATTAAGCATTATATTACAGGTCTAATGATTATGTTTTGTTTTTTCCTTTATTCTGCACCCTACGCTCGGTCTGCTCAATCATGTGTGTGTTTTCTTCTCATTTCGTTCTACCACTTTTGTATGATTATCAGTAATAAAGTGTATATATTTAATATCAACTATAGTTTATATAACTATTAGTTATTTCTTCGTATATAGTATTTGAGTACTTAAAGAAAACGATCATAGTTTCTATCCTAAATTATAAGTTTAACATTTGTAACAGATAAATTCAGGATACATGTAGTTTCATAAATGGTTTATCAAATCTGCATATGGGTGAATATTGTTCTCTCACGGTATTACCAGAAATCTCCTACGATCACTGCAAGATGATGCAAATCTACGATCGCTGAATCCTCAATTAATCAGAATAAAAGTTCTCCATATTCCATTCTTCGACAGCACAGAAGCTCATCCTCAACCATCGGTCAATTATTTCGCCAACTGGACCACCCGTAAACGATCTGAACACGGTCATAAAATGATCGTCGACACTTCACGTCTATTTTCTCCGCAGAGGATCATCGAACTCCCGTTTAATGCGTGTCCTTTCCACCATCTCCGTGCGCTACTTATACATATTCATCGTCGTCGTTTCGATCGCGAACGTATCCGGCAAAACCTTTCGACCGTCATTTTCGCGTGTTTTTCTTCCGTCGCCGTGGTAATTGACATGCCGCGGCGCTAGGCGGCCAACGGTGAGACTTAAGCAGGCGATATTCAATATTCGCCTAATGTTTCGCAGTCCACCGACGCGGATACACGCCACCTGACGCGTCCGTTCGAATTCCAAACGGAGGACGTTTCAAACTGGCCTCTCTGGTTCTTTGTCGTGACCGGGACCGATTACTAGACTGCGGATTCTAAACATTTATAGATTATAGAGCCCTGTGAAATGCAATGAAAGACAAAACTTTCATCAAATGTAACGAGATCATTTTTTTATTCTTAATCCAATGAGATACTTTTGCTCTTGTCTTTATAAATCATTTCATAAAATGTTATTTTGCATAAATATCCGCAGTCTACCTATTACCATTTAGATACATCGTTGCTTTAGCCCTAGTCGGAAATCCTGATTCGAGGCCAGACACTCGAGTAAATTACGCCGCCGCAGAACGTTTAACGTTCCGCGATATTTCACAATCAGCCGCGAGAGTGGCCCCCCCTCTCTTTCTCATTGTCGATTTGAAAACGTCGAGCCGCGTTAACTCGTCCCGGAAACGTTATTTACGATTGTGTTCGATTTATTCGATTTGACAAGAATTTTAATTCGTGTATTGATTAATGCGCTGAAACGTATTGGTGTTGCTTGCGAAAATTGGAGATTGATCGTAAAAGTACGATAAATGGGAATTTAATTTTATAAAGTTACCGTGTAGATTTCTTGGATGTCTTTGCTTCATTTCAGATATCTTGCAATCGTCAAACATGGGATCAAGAAGCTTGCAAATAATCGGTAAGTGTGCATCGATTCAAATGGATCTTATTTCGAATGAAAATACTTATTTTGCAACGAGTCATAATTTTTAACTCTATAATTTAAAAACGATACTTATTATGCAGCAATCATCTATTAAACACGTCTACACTACCTCTTATAAATATTTAACCTCACATTACACATTTACTTTCGGAATGTTCTATAATAATCATGAATTTTGCCCGCTTAACACGGCAATGTGCCAACTGCGAGATAACTCGTAGTTAAAACATTACTGCGGGCTGGATTATTTGAACACTGTTACATAATTTTTATCTAACATTAATATCACAGCATAATTTCAAAGACGACAAACAGAATCAAGGAACTAAACGCATACATTTTCGACGATTTATGACTTAAAAAATAAATAACGTGTGTCTGGCTACTGACGGCCTTTTTTCACTGTGACAGTCAACGTATTAATGGTCCTTATCGTAAACAGAATTATTTCTTTCGAAAAATACAGTACATTCACCGGTACAGAAAAATCTAATGCGATTAAACATGTCTAACCAGCAGTCTACACAGATACGAAAAATACGAATAGGACATTCGAGTAGAAATTCCCTGGAAAACACACGAAAAATACTTTCAACCTGCTATTATCGTTCCCCCGACAAGATAATCTTGACCAACACTTCTGAAACATCGTGCACAACATAAATTTCCATTGCACGGCCGACGGTGGTTCCAATTCCGTTCGCGATTCCAAGGAAATCGAACGCGATCGGACTCGTTAGGAGTTAACTACTTCTGTCGTTCTCTGTCGAGCAGGGCATAAATTCCGTCCATGGCAATGGCAAAAATGTTTCACGCGTACGGGTGGGGTACTATTAAGCCGTCCCGGGGTCTTATCGGTTAATTACATCGCGCATTATTCCGCGATATCGGGCGCGCGATCGAAGCCAAAGTTAACGCACGCCTCTTCCCGCGCCACTCGACTGTGTCGATTCACCGGCCAGTACTTTTTGCCAGTCGTAACAAGCGATTCGCGGATTAAGCCGGATTCTCAGAGGGCCGCGATAACATCGTGAATCCTTTCTCTCTCTCTTTCTTTCTTCCGTTCGTTTCTCCCCCTGGCCCGAAAGTAAGGAATGGGTCGAAGGTTAAGGAGCGATAAGATCTCCGGAATTCCGCCCCTCGTCGATATTTCTCGCGGACGCGCCTATTACGGATCCCTCTTCTTTGGAACCAACCCGGGTCCTCTTTATCAGCCAGCTCTCCACGGCTTCCTGGCCCCCCTCTCTCTCACTCTTCCGTTCCTTTTCGTATTTCCGTTATCTAATGTTTATGGACGAGCTGATCCGCTGTATAGCAGCCGATCGCTCTTTAAACGCAGCCAACCGAATTTATTCCCGTCGTTTGACGCCTCCCACCCCTCCTGCCACCCTCCCTTCCACGTTGGCTAAAGACAAGATACTTTAGCGCGATCTTGGAGGAACCTGGGCTGTTTTAAACGACGCAACTGATACGATGCTGGTCCGCCAATGGAATAATTTTGTATACTGATTTAATTGAACTGATCGAAATGAAGTTTCATTCTGTTATGGAGTTATTAACTTTCGGGGGATTGTTGATATTGGATCGCTGGAGGTCGGAGGATTTTGTATAGGGCTGTAATGGATAGTTTTTATTTTGTTGACTGGTGGTTTGTTTTAGTATATTTAATTAGAACTCACGAGGCAGGGTCCCAACTATCTGACTTCGATTTTAATAGAGATTAGGATTAGAGTTTATAATAAAGGCTGTTTTTTTTTTAATAGCGGTTAGGGTTTTGTAAGATGATAGTATACAGATACTTATTGATATATTTAAAACATTCGGTGTAGAAACTCGATAATTTTAAAAATATAAACAGTCAAAATTACGTACCTTTAACACATATTATGTGAATATAAATCAAAGTTATCGAAGTGTAAGGTTGTTTGGATGGTAAATCGGAAGTCCTGGGATCCGTTCCCACACACCGAAATATTTTTGTTTTACTTTGCCAATACAACTTTGATAACTTTGACTTAGTTGGGTAATAATAGTAGCGTAATAAAGGTAGGATATGGCAAGCTCTTGAGAGATACTAAAACCAATGATGACTCGAAGTTCGTATAGAATACGGATGACATATTGTTTCCGAATATAGGTGACGTAGGTTTAGCAGGAATACGATGTTTCCATACAGAGAATGCGAAAAAAATGACTAATTTCTGAGGCGAGTACATTACAAAGTAATAAAAGTTGTGCAGTGTCTCATAGATTGTTTTTTTCTAAGTGTCGCAGGAAACTGCTATTTCATTGAATAAATATATCGTTTCTAAGTAATCTGAATTAATCATCATTGATGATAACTGATCATACATCTATACAGCTCTTTGAAAAGAGTTTTCATAAATAAGGCGGGGTTATAAATAAGTTAAATGAAACTTCAAACTCTCAGGATTCATAAACGTCAGAACCACATTTTCCATAGACGTCTTTTTCGATACAGATTACTGAAAAGAGTACTTCAACGTCAAATTTGAACTGATTAAGGAAGAGTTGCGTAATTGAATTAAATTTAAACTGAAATATGAATTTCGATGCTGGGCTCGGCTGAATGAAATAAGCATTAAATAATTCCCTACATGAAAGTTCGCTGTTCATGAGTAAAGCCTCAGGATTACTCTTAATCCACTCTGTTCAGCATACAATATGTTGAGCTATTTTGTTGAGACACAAGTTCCTGATGAAAATCACAAATTACATAGTAAGAGCCTTTACACAGTAAGCGGTACGACGATAAAGTATATTCTTTTATTTATTCCTTCATTGCATATTAAAAGTGTTACACATACAATAATACACATTGTTATTGTACATATATACTCACTATATGTAGGTACATTTATCAATACCTACTCCAGCCGATGGATTAGGTACATGATACATAACAAAATAGTTGAATTACTTCTGTATAAAAATTACACGAGTATAATAATCTGTTCGAAGGCATAATCTAGTGGGTGGTTGACCCATGATTCATCGAGAAACTTGAACTTATTGCCTACAAGGCGATTCCTTTTTCTCGAGATTGCATTGAAAAACTGAAGCAGAACTCATAAATCTTCATACTGTTGTCAGCTCAAAGAGACTGGAGAGTCGCTGAATACCACCAAAAAGATTAGGAAAATCACGTCCTCGGCCACGACCCCCATTTAACCGTCAGCAAGAAAGTTAGATAGCCTAGGCGGGCGTGCAAGTAAATAACAAGCAAGAAGAGATATAGTTGCACGACGGAGGACCGTAATTAAAATCGGCTGGTATTTACTCGGGGGTAATGAAGGGGCAAACACACAGTTTGTCCTCCGTAGCTACCACGCTGCCTTGCGATTTCCTCATAGGTAGACTCGTCGAGGGTGTGGAACACAAACGACGGCGTTACAAGCGACCATTGCTTGCTACCGATTCACGTATCGGCCAACGAACCCTGGAAATGCGACCCTTAACCCTTTGAATGCGAATTAGGAGTAGTTTTCCTTAGATGAATAAAAAAGTAATATTTTATTTTATTTTTATTCTGCATTAATTACAAGTTACCAACAATTGAACTTAAAGTAGAGGAACAAAATATCCGACATCATCATAATATTCAAATTACATTAACATTTGGTATATGACTTGAAAGGAACATTGAATGGCATCTAATATGTGCCAGACATAGCAAAAATAAGTAATCTAACGCAGGACAGCTTCGGAATAGTTTACAACGATGACAAAATGTTGTATATATTAATATTACATATATATTTAAAATAATCATCAAGACACTCGGGAATATCGACACAAGCCTGGTGAGCCCATTTTTGGCTTGAGCATCGAATCCAGTCTTTATTACTGCTCTCTAAGCAAACTACACAGAAAGTTTCTTTGGTTCTGTTTTACGGTGTCAATGCTCTGGTTTCCTTTGTAGGTATATTTGTCTTTTTAAACTTACTTCCTAAATATCTCTTCTGTTCTTTAACTCTTTCACGTTTCAATTGTCGAACATATAGCTAATGTTAACTACTAGGTGCCGTCTGTGACTAGGGGAACTCCCCCTACTCCATACACCAAACGTTTATTGAGGAGAACAATCGATCTGTGATGGCGATTGCTTACGTACTGCGTACTGAGTAAAACTGAAGCATTACAAAGTTCTCCTTTTCATCATTTCTTACATAGAATTATACTACGAATTTTTATTTAGATGTATCTTACTTTATACAGGATACCGTTATATTGGACGCAAAAAAGCACCCACAGCACTCAATAGGATAAAGCCTCGAGTTAAAAATTTGCTAGGCATCATACCTAACTAAATTCCCCATGAATATTCAATTGATCAACTTTTACAGAAACTTTATACAATAACTTTACCAAAAAAAAAACTCTTCGTGTTCTCGAAATAGCTAATAAATCTGAATGGAACTCTGATTTAGATTGCTGTCACGATCGCACGCTTTGTCAAGTCTAACAAATTTGTATCCTCATTATCGACTGTCACGTTCGTTCCCCCAGTTGGAAGAATATCCTACGAGATTTTCATACCAGTGTCCCATTGAAAATGATACGGGTCGACGAGGGGGCGCGCGCGGAACACAGCAATGGTAAGATTTATCGCGCCGCTTATGCGAACGGCGCGCCCTCCTTCGAAGGAGACGGGGCCACCGATCGAAAATAACATCAGCCCTTTCGACCGGGTATCAATTTCCCTCGGCGATAAGGGATCCGGGGTAAATCGCGGTTATTTCGTCTCGGAGCCGCGGTAAATCCTGCGCGTGCGTGTGCCAACGGAGCGTGCTACAAGGCGTTCGTGCACGCGCGCACTGTAACACGCTTGGGATCGAGCGGAGTGGAAATGATCGGCGTAATTAGGATTCGAAGGAATTACGTTCCGAGAAATTGTTAATCGCTACCGGGAACACGGCAACGAGCGTCGATGCGAGCCCATAAATCGCGCTCGTATCTACGTCATCGAGACTCCAGTGACCCGAAGATTAGTGTGACCGTAATATTTTGAAAATTATGAATTTTTTAACATATTCTTTTGTTTAACACGATTTGATAAATTTTAACAAATGATCGACAGGCGGTTATTTAACAGATTTTCTAGATTAATAGCCAAGAACCTATTAACACTTTGCTGGTGGGAGGGTTTTTATTTTTGCATATAGGGGAAAGGTGTTTAAACCTTTAAAGTCTAATTTATATAAAAAATACAAATTCTCATTATTTAAATAAAAGTAAAGTAGTTTTAGTTAGTTAGTTTATCTATCTTATCATTGGCTTAAATAGAATTTAGCTACGTGATCAATTATATTTTTTATTCACATTTCTTTGAAGGCATACTTAAGGATCATTTTGTAATGCATGTGTATGAAATGATCCCCGGGGATCATTTTATACCTACTGATAGTAAATACGACGAACATTAAAAAGCATTTCAGTTATTAAATTTCATTTAAATAAAAACAGCTTTGATGCGTTGTTTTTCTTTCATACTGACGGGGTATTGTTGTAAGTAAAACAAAAAACAATAGTATAGCATATGGGTAAATAGATTTCTGGGATCATTTTATCCTACTAGAGAGGGATCATATAACCCCAAACACCCAACTCACATTCAGTGGTTGAATATAACATCAACTTATTACATGCGGTAACGAAACATTAATTAACTTATTATTGAATTGTGGTTAAATCCGCACAAGGAGCAGCTGTCACATTAAATCGTTTATGACAAAAGTTACACAACATTGAAAAAGACCTTATCTTAGATAAATTGCAGTAATTTTACATTTTTCTTGTGGACAACACACAGAGTACTCATATTCACATGGCACTTCGAGCAACGACTAGTAACGTGCGGGGAGAACTATTGTAGAACGACATTACGATATAGCACCACTAATAACCACAGGGCAGCTTGAAATTATTTTACAGGAGATTTTAAGGTCAGCTTGATTTTTTTTAACGGAATTTTGTACCGCAGATTGAGAGAGTATCAAATTCCTTTATATAAATTATTCCTTATATTTTCTTTTATATAAAAGACAAAATCAGATTGCAAAAGAATTAAGATACCCTTGAAAGAATTAGTAAAAGTATCATTTTACACGCTAAAAATGTTCAAGACAACCTCGAAAAGGCCAGTAAAAACAACGATATACAAATATGATTTTTATTCACAAAATGAAAATCTTTCTGTGCGAATATTTCAGAGGGACAATATTTTTTACGTTGTTCCGTATGCATTTTCATGTGTCTTCGTCCGAGTAACGTTCGATTTTATTTTTATTCTCTGTACTTATGCTAACACTGGCATTTACTCTATAATAAGGTCGTCTGGGGACGTCCGCTTTTTTCCCCTATATTATAGGGCCTCTAAACTACAAGCGGTCTTTAATGCAAATCGGCCTAAAGAGTTCACCGCAATTCGTCCGCGTGGGGCGAAGGATGAGAAATAATTAAAGTGTACGTCGCTCCGACATTTTGCACTTTTAATTCCTGGTACGCGTTTCGCTGCGCATTTGCATCTGTTAAAAGGGCTTAGCTCGCGCGCGCGCGACTTTCTTCCTTTCACGTCCAACGACGCCGTGGTTGTAATTTTTTAGAAAATGTACAGTATCGCGTTTCTGTAATTTCCTGTACAGTAGGTTCACAATAAGTACGGTTATCGCGATATTCTAAGTTTCACGCAACAGATATTTCCTGCTCTTTAACCTTCGTTGATATCCAGAATTTATTAATATTACGGAGAGAAACTGGAGTATTCAGATAAATATATGGCTAGTACATATTTTTTTCTAGAATATAACAAAAAACGATAAGTGTATTAGAGGTTTTTCTATCAAAAATTTATGTTCGAAAATATAAAGTAGGTACGTTTGAAATTGATAACGGTAGAATTAAATTATAGTAAATACGCGTGTAGTATATTGCAATGTGTATATAAATTTTTTATTTATTAGAAATTCGTCATTGTATTCAGTTCATTAAAGACAACAGTTTTGTTTCCGGCCATACTTAAAACTAGTTAGAAATTAGAACACTGATTGATCATTATCAGTATCTATTTAAGAATCCACATTCGCTACGTTGGCGGTAAGACATAGATCATTATCAAGAATTTTAATTAACTTGACCGGATAAAATTACATTCTGAAAATAATTAGCACGCAGAGCACTCGTGTCTAGAAAGCTCTTGAATCTCTAACGAGCGGTGATTACTGGCTATATTTTCAGGCTACCTGAAACCTGTTCAATTGATTTTTTAAAACGTTTTACAGTAAGATTATCGTTCGGAACAGTAACTTTCATCTACAATATTCTGTACATTCCATAATATTGAATTTCTCACTTTTCTCCACTATAATTAGTATGTTATTGAAAGAGACACAATTACGTTAATAAAGTAATTTTCAAATTTGTAGAATGTAGTTTGTACGTGAGTATTATTATAATACAGAAAGCAACATGGCAAAATTATTTCCGACCGGGTAAATAATCGTAATCATAAAATCGTACACCTACTATACACAATTAGCCATTCACAAAAAATAATTGTATTAGAACTAGTTATATTGTAGAAGTCCCTCCATTTATTATTTTGAAACATCGACTAAAGACTTAAAAAGCAAGCTTGAAGTATTAACAAAATTGCAAACTACTATCGCAATTAATAGAAATCATACAAAACATATTCACTAATTTATTATTCAGTCTCACCATTTCAAGGATATAAATTGTTCATTACAATTTATAAATACTAGAACTCCAACTATTCATGTCAAATAATTTACCCTAGCATGAGGACAGCACAACACGTTTCTATAGGTATCTACGAATCGAAAGCAATTCTGCCTCTGTATCGGGCGCAAATGTGGCGAGAATGGCGCAACGACTTAGATTCATACGCGATTTACAGTCCGAAGAAATAAGAAATACACGGGCAAAGACGAATGGCCATTCTAGACGGGTCGTACGATATACGTGTATTTGCGTCGTGTTGGTTCCAAGCGTGAACGCGCGTCTGCGCTTGCGTCGTACCGAGACTTCAATGCCCTAACTTCAACACTTTCAAGTGAGCCAAATATATAGAATTTCAAGTCCTTCAATTCTTTCAAGTCGTTCAATTCTTTCAAGTCCTTCAATTCTTTTGAGTCATTCAATTCTTTCAAGTCCTTTAATTCTAATAAGTCGTTCAATTATTTCAAGCCCTTGAATTCTTTCAAGTCGTTCAATTTTTTCGAGTATTCCAATTCTTTCAAGTCCTTCAATTGTTTCGAGTACTTCATTTCTTTCAAGTTCTTCAACTCTTTAAACTCCTCTGATTCTTTCAAGTTTTTCAATTCCTTCCAGTCTTCAAAATAATAGTAAATAAAATAAATACTCTCCAACTCTTTAAAATCATTATTTCAAGTTTTTCAATTCATTCTAGTCTTCAATATATTCATAAATAAAACACCATTCAGTCAGACAATCAGGTAAGCCATCTAAATATGTATTGAAACAGAGGAGTCAATGCCAGGTCAATTGTACTCCAAATTAAAGTTTTTATATTAGGTTTTTTAAAACTATTCCTCCTATACCAATACTTCTAAGTGTATTACGGGTACCCGGTTGCCTACACAGGGGTTAAAGTGACATTAAATATTTTTTACGAACAACGTTGAGAAAACATGTGAATGTTGGAAACGATTATCTTGCCGTCGACTGGATAAGGATTAAACCATGAACGACCGATTTTAACTTGTCGACTAAACCGTGTTCATCGGTAATGTCTATTAATTTTACAGAATATCCAAGACTCAATGTCGCGGAACGAAGCTTACAAGGAGCCACGTCGAGGCTTCTCGAGTTGAACTCGTTGCCCCAAGATAGCCCGAGGCGGTATGGATCCCACTGGCCACGCTGACCGAGACGGAATTCGAGTAACGTCGGCCAAATTCGACGGCTTTAACGAAGAGCCGAAATTGGCTCGTAAGAAGACAATTGGACATCGGCCATTCGGTTGAGCGACAGCGCAGATGCGGGCAAAAAGACGCACAATTGCGACCCGCGTACGCGATGTCGCTTCGTGAATAATAGTCGGGGCCCGCAAACTCGCCCTCCCCGGTCCCCCGTGACAACGTCCAAGCCCCACCATCCTCGTGGCTAGCTACTCTTCTAGGAAATTCAGCCGGGCCAGGAACTGGCACAAGGTTCGGAATAGCCATTTTATGACACCGTTATTGCAGCAATTGTTTCACTCGTGTTCAGTACAGTCCGACCTGTCTGGTTTTACTGCATGAATTTCTAACGCGACCCGCCCGTGTGGACCTGGGTCGCGATGGTCACGAGCAATTTTACATCCCCCAATGAAACTCGACACGGGGCGGAGAAACGCTGGCGTCGGAACAGGTGACTTTTAACGTTTCAACCTAGATGAATAAACGTCGTACGAATATATACTTTTTATTATTAGGATAGAAGTGTGTGGTCAGTAGAGAATGAGATGATATTTTGTTTAGGAAATATAGGAAATACCTACAGTCGTCGGGATTGACGATCCGAAATTGATTAGAGCTCAGTGAGAATCTTAAGTAAAAAAACATTGATAACAGGCTATAGGTGGGACAATACGAAATGAAATTAAAAATGTTGAATCTTATCGAAGATCCCCATTGACTCTAGAATCGTAGGAGGTGACACTTTTCCTCGCTCAAATACTCTGCTTCATTGTACACTGCTCGAAACAATAAGAGGATCATATATCGCAGCTGATATATCCATCAGTGCGACATATAATTCCTAGCAAGTTTCCATATAAAAACCAAAACTGGTATTAGTATCGTACCGAAAAGATGTCAATCAAAGAAAACCGATAGCATATCTTTAGAGTCTTTCGCTCAACTAGTCCAACCGGGCCAGTGTGATCCCCTAACTGCCCTGAAAAGTGTATCTGCATAGTTTCTTTAAATCTTCATAAAGTAACATTGTTTTCCTTTACCAATTATAAAACCGGGTCACACACTTCCAATCACTATTATAATAGCATTCAAAAGACTAGCAGATCATTCAGCAGAACCAGCCACGATCCCAAAGCGGTGGGGCTTTAAAAGCCAGTACCAAGTGCATGCTTCAACTATTCGGGGATCCTTCGCGATTCAACCGGCCAGGCCGTCTCGATGTAAATCCACTTTCGACTCGATAATTTGCCCGGTTCGCTCGAACGTAAGTAACGTTCCATCGAGGACAACGCTTAACCACCGGTGGCACGCGAAATCGCGTCGAAAGCGCGACCAGACAGACATTTGGATACGGTCCCGATGGTTACTGGTGTGCTCACGGTGGATCAGGACTAGAACCGTGTTTATGCGAGTCTCGGTCGCTCCACGCTCCGCTGAGCCGGGTCTGGCCGGCTGGCTGGCTGCGCCGCTCGTCGTTCGCCTACACCACCGGTCGTTCTCCCAAACGAATTGCAAACTCGCGGGCTCCTCGTCAGAATTGCAAATGCCACACGCCGGGAGTATATTTTAAAACGAGTGCTTCCCGATAATAGTTTCGGCCCCGGAATTTCATCGGCACGAATCCTCGTCGCGGATAACGCCGCGACGAGGCGAGGCGTGCAGGCGACCGATGCGATGGCGAGTTCATCGAACCAAGCTAACCACGTCGCGAAAAAAAGCTTGTTTCCCAATTTCACGTTAACCTCTTTTTTTTCTCACGCGGTGAACTGGAATAGCCGTCAAGCTTTGCGAGCTACTATTTTGTTACTTTTACTTTCTGTGTGTGCGGCGAGCGATACGGTGATCTCGGGGGACATTCGATGATCTCGCTGTTAGGGGATCATGAATAGAATGCGGATTTTATACGTTTATACTGTCACGGACACAGTTCAATGTTATATAGTAAGTTTATTGTCGTTAAGGATTTTTTGAAAAAAATTACTAAATAATTATTAACATTAGAACTACCAAGCAAGTCGAAATGACTTGCCAGTACACTCTTACAACGATGATTAAAATGTTATAACAATACATTTTCTCAGATCTTTTGTAACTTTGATTACGACACGACATTACAGAAAGTCGTTAATTTATAAATTTGTAAATTTTCGAAAGTTTGCCATATTTATCGATCGATCGAAAAAGATATGCGTTTATCGTTGGCAGTTCTAGTGTTAACGATTTTCAGATTTAAACGTATAATGTTGATAGTTTAGATTGAGATACAGATATGTGATTTAGGTGATCAGAAATTGCTCCTCCTTGTTATTCATTTCTGAATTCACTAGAACTACTAGAAACATTCAGAACATGAAAAATAAGGAACATATTGATCTGCAACACATTGTCCCTAAGGCTTTGTGTGAAATTGTAAGAAACTTCATGCATACAGATGTGACCACCAGGTCTGAAAGAGTTAAAAAAAAATTGAAAACAGTCCCATTTTGAATTCTAGCATTATTCTTGTTAAATAGTATAATTTAATAATAAATATACTTTTACCTTTCAGATAAATATAATTAATTTCTGGAGTTAATTTTTGCTGATATATCAAAATTAACGACTTTCTAGGTATGTGATCCTTCTAGAAAACCGACGATACCTATGTATGTATGCTTATTGCTCGTTGCAAATGTTAGGAGACGTTGACTGCCTCAGTGCAAAAAGCCGTACGTAGCCAGACACGCTTTATTTTGTATTCCAAGTAATAAATCGTCGACAATATGTGCATTTAGTTAACAGAATGAATAATTAAAATTACGCAAAATTTTCTAACGGTATTTAAATAATTCAACCCTCTCCGCAATGCACGTGTCACCAATATTTAGGTACAGTTGCAGTCGTTGTGTTAAAGTATATCGTGAAACGCACAGAAGCCATGCCTACCTAATATTTCAAAGAAAATCTTCTGGTCTATATCATCCACCGCCACAAATTCTGCTTAAACCGCTGGGAACAGATTACGAAATTTATCCCGTTTAATATCGCCGGCGAATATAGCTCGGAATAAGATACACCGCGTCCCATTAAACGCCTCGTGTACAGAGTGGATCAAACAGTTCCCCTCCGACGCGTGACAGTGACTGCACGCAACGAGGGTTATTTAGCACCTTCACGGTGAATCAGTCTTTTCTCCGCGAATTATAACGTTGAATGTTTATACACTTCCGACGAGAGACCCTCCACGCTGGCTGACTCTTCAAAGTGCTACCGTTAATTTTAATGAAAAAGTACGGCTCCCTTCAGGAGGACGTTCGTCCCTTCAAAGCCGGACCTCGCTTTACTTAGTCGATGTAACTCTTTTTCGTGACCTCGGTGTCTCGCCCCTCCCCACGTGCTTCCTCTTCTTCAGTGAACGCCGACTCTGTGTACACCTGGGTGTGAACGCGGGACCGAATTTTCTCCTTTTTTCCCTCCTTTCGACCGTCCTTTTCCTCTCGTCGTCAAAACGCCCGAAATTGGACGACGGCCAAAAGCGGCCGCGGCCACCATCGGACCACCCCGAGACCCCACGTCGGTTCTGTGGTTCTTTTTCCTCCTTTTTCTCTCGTCGCTTTACCGTCTTCCTTACCGTCCCGCGCGTGCCGCCCCTTTTGCCCCGTGAGCGCGCGTCCCTCTCTTTCTTCCTCTTTGTCCCCTGGCTATCAATTTATCCTCCCATTCTGGCCTTCTACCTTCTTCCACTTATTCTTCTTCCAGGCTTCCGGTACGGGCAGCCAACCGCGGATAAATTATTGTTTGCTCTGTATAACGCGCCGCTTCGCTAGCTCGGTTACCGTTTGTTGATAATATTTAGACGGTACACGCGGTTGGAAAGAATGAAAGGAAATACGGAGAGGTCGGTCGGTTTTTTCTGTCTGGTCAGCGAGTAACGAGGGACGAGGAATTATTATTGCGGAGGGAATTTATGATTTTCATTAATTCGAACGTAACTGGGATAGTTGATTCAGGTTTTTGAACGGTGTATTCTTGCTCGTTATAATTGTGTTTGATAGATATCCTTGAGTAGTCGTTTTATGATTCTTGTTATAAACGTTGATTACGCGAGCTTGGTCTGTTTATTGCTCAATGGCAAAATAAATCGTGGTTTTTACGCTCGGTCGATTTAATTAATGAGATCGGTAAACGTACTAACGAATAAACTCTAAACTATAAAAAAAATATGGAATGTAGATGTACTTCTATGAATCCTAAAATGAATACAGTAAACGGTAAAAGTATTCATAAATTTTGTTTGTTATACATAGCCATTACCAGCGTTATTAATAGAACTCAGTGAAATACAATAAATGACAAAACATTTGTCAGACGCTACGAGTTTTCTCTTTTATTGTGAACCCAATAAGGTATTTAATCCAGTGACAACCGTAAGCGTAGGAGTATTCCACATGATTTATCTGCAAGTTTTGGCCCGACCATTTTGAATAATTAATTTTTTTCTCATTTGTATAGGTTGCTTAAGAAAAATAAAAATTTCACTTCATTAGGCTAAACTTTCCCATTATTACATTCAGAAATAATCTATTTGTAACAATTTTATTGAAACATGGCGATTCCTATGCAAGAAGGTTAAAACGCGTGGTTATCAGAATTTCGACGTTTGATCTTCTCTCTATGAATTATTTTAGAAAATGTCATTATGTATAATTCATTTTGTAACATAAAAATCTGTCGTCTAGTAATTGACTTTCATAAATGAATATGAATACACATTGAAAAAAAGTGCAAAACATGTGTCAAGGTCATTGAAATCGGTGAGGATGTCAAACGTCCAAATAATGACCGAAAAAAAAATATATATCACACTGTTTATTACTACATCTTTGCTGATCTAAAGTATAATTTCAAAAAAGTATCCACTGTCCCTGACTCGAAATCTTTATCGTCTCGCACAGACCAAGACTGTTATGAGATTAAATATTCCCCTTTGTAAATCCCCCCTTTCATTATCATTGTTCCATTAAACTGACCGAGTACCAACAACCGTAGACTCTTAACTTAAATCCAGTTAATACAACAACTTGCACCCGCGACTACGTTACATTATGTATAAAACCAAAAAAAAAAAAAAAAAAAAAAAAAGGGGGGACCAGCAGGATAAAGGACTGATGTAAATTTAAAGGGGCGGTATATTGCAGCGCGGCCTTTTTCCCGTGAACCGACGGACCGCGTTAAAATTTATACGACACAGGTTTTCATCCGAGAATATCGAACGATCTCTGACACGAACGGGCCGGTCCGTTCCGTTTTTTTTTTGTTTTCATTCTTTTTTTTTCGGTGACACTTTATTTTCGATAGAAAATTTAATACCGGTGCCGGTGACGCGTGCGGCAAAACAAAGCGGATTTTAATTATGACGCTCGCTCTAGAAAATTTAAAATAGAACGCGTAACGGGACGTGGCGTACAATCGACATAAACATCGATTTAAACATGAATATTCATATATTATAGAGTAGAGCCTCCCGCATGCAAATATCCATTATCCGAGAACCCTATTATTTGAACGTTCTATCATCCAAATGGACTGTCTTAAACAAGTAAAACGCCTTCTCTTGTTGCAAATATGTACTACTTACATGTACAGTATGTACATACTTCGTTTGTTCGATCGTATTCTATGCCAGTCACTTATACCGAACAATTTCTGTAATTCAGGAGCCAAAAAGATCTGAGATCCATAAATATTTAAACAGACTGTCCGTAAGAACGTATTTTAACATTAGTTACACGAGGCAATAGAGAAAAGTATGCAGTTGTATTAAAAAGAAAACCACTGTCAACCTTGAAAGCTCCGAAAAAATGACGTTGAAACAAAAATTGGTCTCTTGATACTATTCAAATTGCATACAAAATATATTTTGTACCACCACAATTGGAGGAGATATTTAGGTGGCCTTACTTAACACGTTTGCTACCACCATATTCTTTCGAAAACGTCCGTCACAGACCAGTCTAGATCTCTATAACACTCTTTAATGGAAAGTTCATACCTTCTATATTAGATATGAAAATGACTTAAAACAGAGATAATAACGTAAATCATAATACAAATAGGTACCACAAAAAAACATTCTACTTTTATCAAATAAATTATGCTAACTTACAAATTACAGGGTCACACATATGCGACGTCTGGTAGCGAACATATTAAATAGACCACCAAGTATATAAAGCCATCGTAATTACAGAAAATATAAAATACCTCTCAAAAAACTAACAAAAACTCTATTCCAAAAACGTCGACACGACACAGTCTATTATATCAGAATAAAATTCCCGAATTCGTAGTTGGATAAACAAACACGAAAATGGGAAGCGACTGAAAGGCGTGGGATTGAACAGGAGCGACGGGTTGACTCGCCGTCGCCGGTTAACAGGTTAATCAAACTCCGGCCGACAGACACACGATGGCGTAAAATTGAACCGAAACGGACAAGAAGATCCGACGACGGTACACACGCACGCGCACCCTTCTATCCATCTCCGAGCCGACAATCCCGCAGACATCGAGTTCGCGCGCGCATAGGCCACGAGGATTCGTCGAAATGAAAGAAGGATTTGTCGCGGGCACAAGGCAGGGGGTACGAGGGATGAAGAACACACATACACGTTGGAAGGAGGCGGACAGGGCGCTACGGTATGAAAATACAAAAGGGGTATACTCGGCGGATAGCTGGGGGGTAGTCGCAGATGAGACGAGAAACGCAATGCATTTCAATAAAATTCCCCATATATATTCGAGATCGGCTAAGGGTTTATACGAGAGCGACTCTCGAACGAAAGGTGCAGCGCACCGGAATATTGAGCCTGGCTTACGACGTAAACGTAGCCACCCCTCTATTTCCGTTACACCACCCACCCCACACCCCGCGCGATACCGATACATATGAAAAGACATTCGCACCTTGGAGCGGCATGATGCCCCGAAGAAAAATACCCCCGGCCGAAAAGTAAAATATTCACGGGCGCCGCGACTCGCTGCCACGGAAAATAGAATTTTCGATACGTCAAACGCAACAAAACAGTGCATCGTTCATCGGCCTCCTCTCACGGCCTCGCCGTTTCTTTCGGCCTTTTATTTCTGGTCCGCGGGTTTCCGACCAAGGATCCTGCCGGGTGCCTGATAAACCTTTCTTCGTTCTCGACGTTATGGAAAATAAATATCTGCCGCGAAGATGTTTGGTCGATGGGAAATAAATGGCCGTTTGAGACGTACTTGGGTTAGAATTGCGCTCACTATACAGGGTGTCTCAGGTGACGTGGTCACCTCGAATAAACTTAACGGTGTAACTTAACGGTACACTTTATGAAAATTTTGACGTGTGGAATTTAAATGGCATCATGGGACACGTCTTGTAAGGTACGTGTTTTTTTGTAGGTGGAGGCATTTCAGAGATTACAAGGTCACCTTGATTTTTTTAAACGGAATAACATATTTTTTGTACCATAGATCGATAGAGTATCAAATTCTGAGTAACATGAGCCTATACTTTCGAATATGTAGTCCATATTCAGACCCTAGCTCTATGTCTTGAAATAATTTACTAAGACCGGTATTGAACAAAAACTGACCACCTTACAAGAATCTTACTGACTGAATCAAGGAAAAATCTTTCATTTCACGCATTCATAAATCTTACGAACACATACAGTTAGCAATCTATATTGTATTACTAATTTCTTTACAACAAACTAAAAACTTCAACCGCTCCGACAGCGTCAACGTGAAACAAATACAAAAACATGCTCTAAGATCTATTGCAACGTGTCATGAACCATGAGCGTAGCCAGGGGGGGGGCAGGGGGGTACTTATCCCCCACCACCCAGGACGGAAAAAAGTAGCTTTTGCCCCACCCTACAAGAAAAAATTGAATTTTGCCCCCCCTCCTCTCCTTTCCCAGAGTTACAAACTTTTAACGTAATATTTCATATTGCAGTATAATTTCAAACACAACCAACAGTCTCTATTAACGAAACGCACACATTTTCAACGATTTATGACTTTAAAAACAAAATAAAGTGTGTCTGACTACGTACAGCATTTTTCACTGTGGCAGTCGATGTGTTAATATTTTTGCCCACCCTCCCCCTGACTGATAAGCTGGCTACGCCCATGTCATGAACACTATTTCTTGATAAAATTTCAGCAAAATGGCTGCAGCATGGTCGCCATGCATACGCAAAATACACGAAAACATAGCGTGAAGCTTCTAACTGAAAAAACGATTATATACCTACATGTTTTCGTTTCTCGGCACTCTAGACGACCGGAAGTGCATCCGAGCACGAACAATCGAAACGATTAGACGACGATGGTGGCAAGAGTTCACGTAAGCGTGAGCGTGACGCGCGTATTTCTATACGGCGGCGGACGAGATGGAGCCGGGTCGGTAGCATCCCGGAAACAGCTTCGCCCCGGCTTGCACACGGGTGTTACAGCCGTTATAGATAGCACCTGTTACCTTTACTCAAGCTTCAGGCCGCCCCTGGCTCTCTCACCCCGTTTCAATTCGACGGTCCTCTAACTACTCGAGCATCGCTTTTACATATCGCGCCCGCCATCCCCGTCGCGTCAGACGGCGACGCATCCATTCTTTCGTCGACGCTACTACGAGCGCGCATCGTTACCGAAATTATAGAACGTTTCGTCTGGAATTATTTGCTTTAAAACGATGAAGTATTTGTAACCAACAATTTTGTCAAAGAATGATAACAATTTAACCCTGGAACGCCACCTTGGGATTACCGACGACTACGCAAAATTTGAATCTTATTTACAGACGTGAAAATAAACATTCGAACATTTAGCTCTTTTTTACCTTTTCTTTATTTTTTTTGTAACAGAAATCATACTGTGCAGTTATTATTTCGTAAGGTGTTTGAAGAAGAATTAAAGAAGAATAGCTCGAAAATATTGAATAGTATTTTAAATATTAAGATTTTATTTTGGATCACCGGCGAGACCGCGGTGTTACTGACGCTAAAGAATAGAAGAGTGTTGTTCTAGGGTTAACCTGTTAACAGATGGATTTCTCGGTTATAAACACATCGGTGAGGATTATTAATATGTTGATTGTCGAAATGCTTGTGACTGTATGACCATGTACAAAATCTTAAGTTGAATAATTACGTATTGGCGTATACACTCATTATTTGGACCATTATTCTGCCACTAACTATGTTTACAAGACTCTGAAGGTTACTATTTAGAAAATAAGGTCGACTTTTATTCCATCTTCTCGATATTTTTCTTGGTACAATAATTGTAGATTATATTTCATTTTATTGTTTAACACCACGTAAAACGTGTTTCTAATGTATTTAGATCAATGTTTCTCAATTTTCTTAAAGTCATCACTGCTCTTTATAACAGCCAAATAACCTGCAACCTCCTCTCACATTTGAATAAGAAGGCATTATTAATCCTCTCTACTCCAGCTTTTTCTCGGCTTATATTCGATCGCCAAATATTGTCTCTGCCTGGAAGGAGTACTTGGAGCGCAAAGGGTTAATAATTTAACATAATTTTCAAAGGTACGAATTAATACGAGCATTGAGTATGATATACATACATATTTATTTATATATTAAAAATTAGTGTGACATTTGCTCGACAATTTCTTTGCGGACCATTAAAATTACGTCACGGACCACCGGATGCCGACCGCTGCCCTACCAAACCTAGGACACATCATACTCCTCACTGCTTTCTCCTCACTTCCCTTTCCTCATCAGAGCCACTAAAAATATTTCATCCATTGCATATTACAATCCCGCAAACATTTTTAAAAAAAGCACTACCTGAAATAATTCTCACTGCCACCACAAAAACCGAAAAAACACCAAATTACACAGGAAGATCACGTCTACTAAACCCAGGAATGATATTTTCCTGCAATCATACATAAAGTCCTCCATTGAATCGGTGTCTATGAACGCGGATTCGCGCGCAATTCGCGACGGAAACGCGCAACCGGAAAGTTACCCGTGCCGGTGTAAACGAAATTACCGAGAGCTCTCCAGTGTTCCATGGAAACCCGGCTCGGCCAGGCGGGAAGGGAGAGGGCTCGTTGAAAATTAGATCTTTGTATCTCCGTGAATTATCGGGGTTATCAGGCACGTGTCGACCGCGGACCGGCGACGCTGGTTGCGGCGAGCGTTGCGGAAGATAGCTAGGGGGCGCGGTCGTGCGTACGTGTCGCGTTTAGATTGCAAACCGTCGCGCGCTCTGGCGACCAAACGTGGCTATTAGAGCGGAAAAAAGTTTTCCCAGAAACTTCCTCACGTTCCACGTGTATTTTCGCGGAAAACAGCCCCGGCGGCCGACAGCGGATAGGAAATAAAGAAGAAGAAAAAAACAGTGAAAAGGGAACAGAGTGTTTCAGAAACGCCGTTGATCAGCGAAAGGCAAACTCTCGGCGAGATCCCGTCCCACGCGCGCGTATTCGAGCCCATTACGCGAGCGAATTTTTGATTCTCTGTGTACCGCAACGGCGGTGCTGTTACCGCGTGGATGAAACTTTCATGCCGCGAAAGAGACGAATCCTGTGTGCCACGTGAACGTCGAATGGAAAAAAAAAAAGTATTCAGGGGAACATCGGTTTTTAGTCGGAGTGCCAGCGACATGGAGCTACTTTCCAATGTTTTACAAACATACACGTTCGTTTAGCTTCGATGTGATTTATTTAAAACACTTGACGGATCAATTGGACCGGTAGGATCTTGTTGGTTCAAAGTTAGAATATGGATTTTGCTATAGGTAGATTGTAGTAAGGAATAAACAATGAATGTTTGTACATTTAATTCATATTTTCTGATACTAAATTTTCATAAACATCGACAGTGTACATATACTGTGCAGACCTCCGAAATTATTTTAGGATCTACTTCGATCAAGCTATTAATACGTTCCCTGTTCCTTATCCCTTTCAATTTCTTTCGTATCATTCCCTCGATCCGTTTTCCCCCTCGGTTCTCGCCCGGCTGTATCCTGTTTTTATCTATCCTTCTTGCTGGCTGTTGATCCGAATTTCCAGCCATTCTTCTCTCCGCCGATGGAGTCGGAGTTCGAGGTCGGGTATCGATTTGCCGCGTTGGCACCCACGAATCCTCGTAAAGTCTCATACCTCATACGCATCGTTGAGAAATTGAAAGATATCGTCGTCCCCGGTCCAACAAAAAAGTAAAGAGAACCACACCTACCAGTTTCGCCGGAAATCGAAAATACAATTGTAAGCGATCTTTTGTTTAGTAAGATGGATTCTATGAAATTGTCTAGAAATATTTGGTTTGTCGACTTGGTTCAATTCCCAGACATTTACATAAACGTATAATACCTAGTCAAATATTAGAAAAAAAATAGCATGCTTTAGGTCCTGATGTAAGGATATACAGTGGGAGTCAAAATTAAGTGTACACCTTACAAAACGTGAGATTCGTGGTAATACTCTTGAAGCATCTTGCTGTTGATCATGGTAGCAATACAGTTGGATATGAATTTGTTAACGTTTAGGGGATAAATAGGCAGCTGACATGTCCGAGAAAAAGAAATTCGGAACTATAACCACAAAATTTGGTTGAACATGGTGAATATACTATTATGGTTTACGGGCAGGATGGCAATCTCTGATGTAGGACTGTTGGTCTTTATTCATAGTACTATGGACAGATTTGGATATTTAAATATTTCAAAATCAAATTTAGCTGCAAGCATGGGTCTTTTAGTAAGAGTTCATGACATAAAATATGTATACATATAGCAAAGGGGGTGAAAAATTGTTTGCTAGAAAACATTTTCAATCAGTCAGGTCCTACCTCCACAGTCACCAGATCTCAATGCAATAGAGCATATATGCGATACGACAGAGTCTAAAGTGAGAGAAATAATCCCATACTTTCAAAGTGTATACTCCCTTTTGACTGTCACTGTAAGGTGCGCTCGCCCAGCAAACGTATTTTTGGACGCATCGTTGTTCCGCCATATGAAAATATGATCGACTGGAAATATAAAACACTTTGGAAGCACTGCGTAAACGTGGTATAATATGGTAAATCTATATTAATATAGAAGTCTGTGGCAGTCGTTCCAAAATAATACAAGACTTTACTTCATTTTTTAGCGTAATATATATGTAATTATTATTGCTTTATATATATATATTAGATATGGCCGCCTAGAAAACAATTGAAAACAATTTGGAAGTACTATGTAAACACCGTGTGAACAAAGCCTTTCTAAGTTCATTTAGAAGTCTGTATTATATTTTAAACTTAGCTTTGGATGTTAGGATTCGAAAACCGGTTTCGAATATTGTATTTTTGTATGCACCCTATCTGCAACGCAAGATTTACGTTAAAATCAGCCACAGCAAAATGGTTAAATATTAACATTAAACCTCCCACAACCGTTCAAATGGCCAGTCTTTCCGTTCTAATATCTACCTTTTGGAAGGATTCGGTAGGTTTAGTGTTAAAACCTTATTTCGTACATCGTTATTTAATCCCTTCTGATCCGTCCCAGTCGTTCGTCGACACACAATTCATTTTTTTTTTCGGCCACGCGATGTGACCGACACGAAACGGTATTCGAAGACTGTTCCACCCGATATTTACATCGAACAAAGGGAACCGCGGTGCTCGAACAAACGGACCATTTACGGGGACGACTAACGGGCGAAACGATGAAACCGTTATTGATATTGGCCGCCGCGGATTCCGCGAACGTAATCCGCTGCGGGGTAGTAAGGGCGCCCGGCGATAAAGGGATCAGGCTCGTTTTTACGAGCTCAAGGGGCACTTTGCGAGGCCACCGGCCAATGTGTAGCCGGAGAGACCTTAAGTTTTCGCGGAATGGCGGTTCTAACGTATGACCGCGGCACGAACTCGCCAGGCGGACCTGTTCGATAATCGCCATCGTTGGCGGTGCCGGTCCGGGAAACGTTTCTAGTTCCACTTCCAACCCAGCCGGAAAACAGAGGATTCCCAGACGTATCCCCGATTATGGGAAAGCTTATTTTAGAACCGGGGTATCGTCTGTCTTTTGACCCTTTATGGCCTACCACCTCGCGTCGAGTCCATAACGTTTCGGTTTATCGCAATAAGCTTCTTTACCGCGTGCTGAAATATTTCTATTTTATCGTCGTTTGGTGGACTGCTAATAAGCACGCTCACGAAAAATTAAAGTGGTCACGGAGGTAAGGTAATTCTAATTGATCTTTATAAAAAAGACCGTTTTTTATAGTGATAACGATTAGATTGCGGGTATTTATTGTGGATTAATCCCTAAAACGGGGAAAGAATTTTCGCGGTGTGGAGTATTTGACTATAAAAAGTTCAACACAGAATTCTAATTTTTAAGCATAATTAAAGACAAAGAGATTTTTTTGTAGTATTATTAACATGAATTGACGTAACGGCCATTTTTGTGATGTCAAATTGTATTTTAAATTATAAAGGAACACGGATAAATCCGCTCTCTCAACTTAAGGGGTCAATAAACAGTTTATTAAAAATATATTGATAAGTATGTATAGGAAAGATGGTGTTAATGTAAATCGTGCTTAAAAGAAAAACTAAAATGTTTCGTTAAATCTACATGCTTTAAAAATAAATTAAAATGTTTCGAGGTAGGGGTAATAGTGGAAATACTGATAAATTCAATTTTTTATAAATCACTTGGAAGATAACAGAAACGATGTTCATTCTTTCTATTAACTGTTATTAAACATCAGTAACGTAAAGTTCTTGTTTTAAAGTGTACTGAATATTTATGTATGCTATAAATCCGCAGTCTCCTTATCACGATATAATAAAGCAACTTATGAGTTCAACGAAACGAAAGGTATATAATAAATGGTTTATAGCTAAACTTATTAGCTATATTAAACAGTAACGTTACGTAATTTAAAAAATGTCCCCTTTTACGTGACGAAATATGATTGTTCACTCTTTTATTCTTTTTCGTAAAATTATACACATTGACAAAATGGACATTGAACGTTAAACGGTCGATCGAGATACGTAGAAGTAAGCTAATGATTATTATTATTCTGCACATTTCTTCGTTGTACGTATTAACGTAATATACACAGAATATTTACTAATATCCGTTAAAATTACCACAAATAATTCAACGATACGGAATACTATGACGATAAACGTTTTACATATCAAAGCTGAAACATCCATTCGCTTCTGCTAATAAAAAGAAAAAAGAAAAAGGATTCTTCGTTGAAAGAGACGAATTCTACGGTATTTCAAATTCACGTTCTAAAATGAATTATTCAAACACGTTCGTCGTTGCAAGAACAACACGTCCAACGAGATACACATGGGAATACGTGTGTACGGCGTCTGAGTTGAGAATCGATTTTAAAAAAGCAAAGCCAAAAGACGAGATCTAAATACCACGATCTGGGTTTCTCCTTCATCGTCGAGATAAATCGCGTTTTTGCACGAACGACTGAACTTAGCTGGAACGTGACCGCGATTCCCCGGCGCAGAAGCAAACGGGAGGGTTACAATTCAGGGGAGGAAAGAAGGAAGAAACGGGAAGAAGAACGAAGGTAGCGAACGAATTCCGCCGATAGGAGGAGCCCGATAGGAAAATGGAATTTCCTATTAAGTGCTATGCATACGAATTTTCCATGAATTCAGATTCGGGATAATCAACACTTAACAAGCAAATGAAACAGCACGGAATGAAGTGACTATCCTTTACGCTGCCGCATTTAGATAATCTCTGAGAAGACATTTTTAATTTGGAACCAAGTCTGATGTCCTAACGCAAACTATCGAAATGAGTATATATTATTTTACATGTATTTCTTTAATTATACATTTAAGTAAATTGACTCAAACGAAATTTTTCATCTTATTATACTATTGTTACATTTCATCCTGAATTAAATTATAGATGTTTCGGAATACTGCACCTATAACTAAAGGAAATGGTAAGACTGAAGACGTGGAATAGTAAATTTTACGGGATTGTTCATGACAAAGTTTATATATACGGTTGTTTGTTTCTAAGGAAAACTTTTTTTTTAATTCACGAAAACAAAAAGTTTAATCATCGAAAAACGCTATGTTTGCGTTAAACAATTTGTTGAAAAACCCCTTCATTTACCTACTAAATAAAGTCATATATTAGCAGAATCTTTTTCAATTGTTACTTTCAGATGATCCAGCTTCGAGAAATCGTACTCATCGCAAAGCGTCTTTAAAAAAACAGCTTCCGGGAGAGTGGATGTTAGTCAATCATTTTTTAATATTTTGGTACAAAAAAAACTACAATCAGTTGCACAATACATACATTTTTGAATAAAGTATTAGTTGTCAAAAAACGTTCATTAATTTTTCCAACAAAAATTCCCAAAGATCGTCTTTTTTGGCTTGCTGACTAAGCATGAACCCTTAAATACTTTTCCGTTACATACAGTAAATAAAACATGATAACAATCATTTAAAAAAAAACAGCCTTTTTATACCAGTTTCGTATTAAAAATTTGAAAGCACAGTTATATATGCATCCGAGTGATAAAGTCACCAAAAGTTATTACAAAACGCTCCGTATCATCTGCTTTCGTACCTCTCAGAAACCACGAGCGGACAGCCAACTTGTACAAGTAAGTTCTAAATCTATTACCAAACCAGAAAGCAAACCGAAATGCTATTAAATTCCATAAATTTTCCTGTTCCGTTGCTCTTCCCACGCCTACCCACCTTGTAAACACATAAAATCCAGCCAGTAACGATAAGAGATCTCAAAACTTTCGAACGAACGGTATGAATTACGATAAGTAACAGCCCTACCCCGAAAAGCGAGCAAACAAAACGTTCCCGGTTAAATTTAAACGGGGCAACGATCGATACGTCACCGTGGAGGATCGATTATTCCGCGTTTTATCTCCCGCGAAAAATCGCTTATCCGCCGCTTGCACCCGTAATTGCGGAGCAGCCGGAGCATAGAAACGATCCCGCGTATTCGCTTTGGACCATAACCACACCAAACACGTATTCCGCCCGGACCGTTTTCTGGACCCGACCTCCCCGTCCCCTCAGCGCGCTCGCGGATGGAACGCCAGGATTCGTATAGACGCTTTTACGGCCTGCTTTAGATTATACGCCTGAGATAACGGGGGCGAAGGAGCGGGAAGCGAGCCTTTATTTGCAGTCGGTGGAAGGTATGCGAATCCCGCCCCTCTACGTTACCTACCACCACTACCCCCTTTCGCTTTTTCCCCGTAATGCTCCCGGGCCCCCGGTCTCCGGTTAGCCCTTTCCCTTCCGGAACTGCGACTTCTTTCTCCTTGGAGGTTCAAGGATCCAACGGCGTTCTCCGCCTCGAACTAACTTCGTACCGAGAGGCGATTTATTCCCAGGATGAACGAGGAACAGCCGGAATTGCCGGGTTTTGGATTCACCTTCTATTTTTTTTTCTCTTTTTCCGTCCACCCCCATTCCCCCCCGGATGATGGGTCTCCCTAGAGAACTCCTCCCAAGTCGGCTTTACTGTGGACTTAGGTGATCGCATGAAAGGTACCTCGGTTCTTTGACTTAAACATGAGTAATAATTTTAATGGTGGTTCCGCGAGCGTACACGGGACATCTGGGGTTGGATTATTAGTTACGGGGACTTGACTACTGTTTGAGGGTTGACAAATTGTATTGCTTCGATTGTATGATATTTGTTGAAAGTATAGAGAATTGTCCAGTATAATTTCATTAACCCTCTGTAGCCTCGTGTGATTTTCAAGTCACATAACGATATTTCGATACTTTTGTTGGTTTAATTGAATTTTTGCCAGAATCTGGTACACACATCGTGTTCCATAACCTCTATTTAGAAGCTGATAAGTTTCTCTGCAACGATTATCAACTGTAACTTGAGATATCGAAGTAATAATACAATTTTTGAGAATTGTAAATTCATTGTTAATTGAAAACTGTAAATTCATTGTGAATTTGTATTTAGACTGATGTCTCCTAATTTCACGTTACATAAATTTGTGTGTAGGCACGAAAAAAATTCGGGCTACAGAAATTTAAAAACATCGTAAACGAAGAATTACAGCTTTTATTTCCACGCGATTTCTGTTGGATTGCTTCGATCGATTCAGATCCAAGCAGCCCGGAGTTTCATACAACGATTTGATAAAACTTGAAAATTTAGGAGGTTTATGAATTTATTCGTGTTCAGAGCTCGTGTATCAACTTCATAAATTAACGTCAGAGACCATGGGCGTAGCTAGGTTATCAGTCGGGAGGGGCAAACATATTAACACATCGATTTCCACAGTGAAAAAGGCTGTACGTAGCCAGACATACTTTATTTTGCTTTTAAAGTCATAAATCGTTGAAAATGTATGCGTTTTGTTAATAGAGGCTGTTGGTTGTGTTCCAAATTATACTACAATATTAAATATTACGCAAAAATTTGATAACACTGGGAAGGGAGGGAGGGGGGCAAAATCGAATTTTTTCTTGCAGGTGCCCACCCTGCCCCCCCTTGGCTACGCCCATGTCAGAGACATTTAACGTACACGAATATCGTGAGACGCCCTGTATTTAATGTCAAAGAGAAGAAAAAAAAACAGCACGATCGACCACTTGGTCCTCGAGGTTCAACAAACTTTCCGTCGCCCTGTTCGCTCCGCGAATTCTACGGATATCGTGCAAGCGCGCGCGAACACAACCATTTCCGTGGTCCATGCGTGTTCTGAAAACTAGCGCGCGCGTGTATCGAGCAGTTTCGTGGTAATCTCGCCAACATGTTATGGCGGGTTGAGAATCATACTAGTGTGAGTCACACTCATGCTGGTTCCCGTAAAATGTTTTTTGCGTTTACTGTTTTACAAAAAAACTCCATGCACCTATTGAAATCGTAAAAACACGTCTATAGTTCAGAGAACTGTTAAAAAATATCTGTGTGTGAAAACGGAAGTATAAAAAAAGATTCTATACCATGTGGAAACGAATTAATCAAGTAAGATTGACTTGCACCACTGTTTCTAAACATTTTGGTTGTAAAAATATTAAGTACAGTGATTACTTCATGAAACGAAATTGTTTTATTAATTTCTCTTTCAAGAATGTATGTTGTTGCCATTGAAAAAAAAAGAAAAACTGCACTAATACTTACAATTTTATGTGCCATCATAGCAGAACTATTCACTTTTACATACAATGAAAAATATAGTGAAGGAAAAAATGCAATTTTATATTTACCGAAGATGGACTTAAACCACTATAATTCGAAAGGGTTTGTACCCTTGTTTAGTGACAAAAAAAAATAGGCCATTTTTCGGTAAAGAAAGAAATTATATTTCAATTAACTATGAATGTAAACAGATGATGCTCTTAAGATTTAAAAAATAGTATTAACTCAAATTTTCAAAATTAGGACTCACACTACTACGATTTGCCCTATGACACACCATGTGTATCGCTCCCCCGTGGAGGACAGTCGGGGATATTCGAGCCACGTAGAGAAACCTCTACTTAACTATCCATTAAATACGAGGAACCGCCATCCGGTGTACGGCAACGGAGACCGAATCCACGGTAATCTAGGGAAAATTTCATGGCCGGTAAATACCGGCGTGCGCCCGTGTGTAACGATCAATACCGCCACGTACCGCGCGTAAAACTCTCTCTGCTGACCAGCCGCAAGGGAGGGAAACATTCGCCGAAACCAGGGGAGGATACCGTCCCCGAAACCGCTCGTAAAGCGGACGTCGCGTCAGGCTGTCGGTTGACGAATCGTTGTGGTACCGTCTTCGATTCGGGACAGAAACGAATCGCGCAGATCGGTATCATCCGTCATTCGAATTCACGAACGATTTTTCCACGAATTGAATGTTAGTAGATGACGGGCTCCTCGAGGCAGTAAATCTGGTTTATGCGGAGTAGTGATGACGTCTGGTTGGATATACTGTGCGAAGATATAGTGTACAGTTATGGTCTAGTAGAAGAAATTAATTGGGAACACTTAATTGGATTAATTGATTACTGGAATTACACGTATTATACAGGATGCGGGCGAAAAGATGGTACAAACGGACAGAAGGTTATTCTAAATGTAAAATTAAGTTGAAAATGTAGAATTAAATTTTTTCGTGTGATGCTTCGTTACAGGGATAATCGAATTTGAAGATCTGCAGAATTCGCGCGCAATTGACTGTAAAGGATGTCCCCAAAATCCCGTCGGGTAGTGATTCTATGTGCAAAACTAAGCAGAGACAAAGGAATATAATTGTTTCGAGTGATGCTTCGTTTTCGAGGTAATCGAATTTTGAAATTTATTGGATCATCGGCAGTGCAAGCTGTTTCTACTTACTGACAGCAGTGCCAACAGCAATACACGTAATTTAGATGAATTTTCAAACCCAACTTTCTTAAAAACAAAGTTTTAAATGAAAAAATGTTATTTTTTTTGCAATTTATTTTTGCATATAGAATCACCACTCTGCCGATTGTACCGCCATTTTGTGGACACTCTGTATAGGACTTTTCTAACGCGTCTGTTCATTGCATTCCGTTTCTACTTACTGTAATCACGTATAGATACACACAGATGAATCTACGAAATCGATTTTCCTGAAAACTACTTCTTGGATGAAAAAATTGTATGGAACACTTTTGATTTATTTTTGCATAAGTCAGATCAGGTCCGATTGTATCGTCCTTTCGGTCGCACCCTGTACAATATTCAAGTCTTTAAAAAGTGAATTCTTCTGAGGTCGTTGAGGTAGTAGTATCTGGGTCCGTTTGAACCCCATGTATCTTACCTTCTCGACAATATTCAGAAGATATTTGTTAAACAAGGAATACCTTCTTATTCGATCTACTGCATACAACTTCTGTACGTAAAGTTGCTCTCCAGCAGCTCTTGTAAACCCGAGACAAAAAAGATCCAATCATCGTCGTCTGATGGTTAATGTCTTATTACACGAATCGATCTTTAAGATTCCAACGAAATGATGATTCTCGAGAAATTTAGACGGTGAACTAACTCTAAAGTGCCTGGCATCCATCGAAATCTCGTCGGTCACGTTAAATACCGTAGAAGTGTTATCATGCGCGTCCATTATACTCGCGTAAAGGATTCCCATCCAGGCGTTCCCATTATCTCGTAAAAATACGACTCCAGTTTTCGGGGTGGAGGGGGGAGGCGAAAGGTCGCGATCATTTATACCGCGATTTAATAGCAGGTTAACGAGGCAATTTGCGTCAAAGGAAGGAGGGTCGTTTAATCGGCGGAGACGGCTAATTTGTCATCGACATCGATACCCATCTACTCGTAATTTCGTGCCGGATAATTCGTGTGGCCTCCCGTAGATCGGCCGTACCACTTTCCCGCCTTCAGTCGACGATCTATAAAACTAATAGATCTCGTCTCCGACGTTTTACTCCACCGGCAATAGGGCCCCCGAGCTCGAGGCGAGCCGAGAGGATCGATCTCCCTCGATTTCCGTGCCTGGCTTCTTCCCGTTGGTAATTAGAGCGAAATATTTTTAATATTCCCCGTTAGCGTTCGCTGTCTTCTAAATGATCATTAACGTGTGCAATTAGCTTCCGTTTCTACAATACGCGTTCCTCGTGCTCATAATGTTGTACATATTGTGCGTTACATGTTGACGGGAAATTAATTAGCCCCGATCGATTCATCACGAATAATCGAGATATAATAATATTGAAAGGCCCTTGCCGTGCTTCTGTAACCTCGTGCCGGTTTACCATTATCGATATTACCTATACGAGGCGACAAAATAATTCTAATTAATTTACTATGGAACAGTAGCTGCCAGCTATATGCTTGGTTAATTGTTACAGCGGATGTTTGAAACGTTTTTCATGTAAATTAACACCTTTCATGCGGAAATAGCTGATAGATGAATGTTTTGGGTGATCGACAATTCGGCTATTCGTCACAGTTATTTCACAACTATTTAGATGACTTTTGCATTAAGAGAATTCACACAATTCGAGGAGATTAAATCTAATGACGACTTTATAAACCAGACCTGTGAAATTGAGATAACGAAAACGGATGACGGTAGCTCTAGGGACTTGGAGCTCAATAGGAACCTTTGAACCCATAATATCTCCTCGAACTAACTTTATAAGAATCCATGAACATCTCACGTTTGACTAACGAAATACAGTAAAAGCTCCATGAGAATTTGAAACTCAGGACCGCTTCAAAACTTTTACGGTGCACCACAAATCGTTTCAACGCCTCACAAATCTAGAGAAAGAATCTCCGAAGCCCGAGCATCGAGAACAAAGCGGGAAGGAGGGGGAGAACAATAAATGATGCGCCTGACAAACAAATACGCATATAGCGCATAACTAAACCCTTAAAACATTTTGAACAACCGAAATAAGAAAGATAAATACAAGTTGTAGGGAATAAACCCCAGAAATCCCTCCGCCAGGGGTGGGGACGAAGTAGAAACTCTCGCAAGGAATTTCCAGCGCAACTCTCATGGAGTCTTTACTGTAGGTATGTAAAGAAGAAATTGATAGCTTAGCAAATCCTTGGTAAATATGTCAAAAGACATAAAAATGTTATTGTGATGTCCCGTAAGAAAAAATCGAATTCACATCACGATTAATCTAACGCAGACTGTCGTCGAAAAGCAAATCAGAACGAAATCTCCGTACGAGATTCCCTTTCGTGATCGCGCCGCAAGCTTTCATCAAACCAAAAACATCCGAAGGTGAATTCCTTTCATTCTAATTAACAGACTCGAACGTGGAAAGGCGGGTGAGGCGCGGTCGTCAAAGGTTCATCCATCTTTTCGACATTCTCGCGAGCGGCTCCTCGAAAGAAAAATTTTCCTGGGCGCAGGAAAGAGGCGACCGGCCGGGGCTGTAATCGATCGACACGGTCCCCCACATCTAGGTCGCGACTTTTTCTCTAATTACTTGCGGCTTTGAGAGTGGTGGTGGCAGCCAACCAGGTTGCAGCGCCGATGCAACTTTTCTACACGCCGCGACCAACTTCCCCCCTACCTCTCTCACCTTCTGTCTCACTCACTCGCCCCGTGGTCTTTTTTTTTTCAGGAATCAAAGTTGTACTCGTCGCGCAGCGGGCACGCCGGCGGTGATCAAAATCAAGGATCAAAGGTCGTCGCTTCTTTGCTATTTCGCGAAGCAAGAAGTCTGTTAGTCGGCTAATTAATTATCGTTCGGCCTGTTCCCGTGTATCCACCCGTCCCGCCCTCCATTTCTAGCCCCCTCCCACCTGGCGTTACCTCGCTTCCGCGCGGATATCGAAAAAGAGTTCTGTAACGAGCGGGGTCGTGTCTTCTTTGAATGGCCGGGCATCCGACGGCGCGTATATACACGGTAATCACCCCGTGATTACCTTCCTCGGGAAAATCTTTCAGGAGGGAAAGATCGATCCTAGCCGTCTAAGGAGGAGGGGCGTATGGGGATGGGGCTGGGTGGGGGGGGGCGGGGTGGGGGAGGGGCAAGGAACGCGACGACCGCTATAAAACGTTTTTCAGATCAATTACGCGAATTCGCAGTAGTAGCAATTACTTCTGGGAGCCAGCCGGCTGATGATAGACGTGATCGTGATTCCGCGAAAATCTCGCTCTCCTCGTCTCCTCCGCCGCAACCCATCTCCCCACCTTCTTCTTTATCATCCAACTCCTGCACCCTCTCGCCGTAGAGTTCCTTGCCTCCGCGTGGCCTTTTTTCCTCGCTAATTGCATCCGGTCTTTGAAGCTAAGTTTGCGAACAGACGCTCAGTCGACGGGGGATGAAAGAAAGGAGAAGAGCGCGGCCTCCTATAGAGGCGCCGAGGTGGAGTTGGAGGAGGGGGGGAGGGGTTGGAACGGGGGCATGCAAACGTGACGCGGACGGAACGAGCGGATAGGTAGATAGGCGAGTAAAGAGACAGATGAATAGAGCAGCGAGGACGCGGAGGAGGAGGGGAAGGATTACGAGAAGTTGGCCGAGGATGGGACCAAGGGTGGAGATCCAAGATAGAGCGAAAGAAAAAAAAATGAAACCAAGGGGAACAAGAGCGATGCGTGGAATAGAAAGAATCGGCGGTGGTGAGATGCGAAGGGAGTGGGAGTGAATCGATTGGATGTAGCGGTTGAGCGGAAACGGCCCAAGTATATTGGCACAATCAGTCCGCGGCACGTTACTACTTGTCGAACTGATTGTGAACCTAAGAGCGGACACGCGTACGTCCAACGATATGTATTCGGTAATAAGTCGAATAACGTAAATCCGCCGTGTCGCGGTCGTCGGAATTAACGTGATTAAAAATGGTACAGCGACCATCGAACGACCCCAGAAAGGGGCTACATTTCGGCGGTTTTGGATGGGTTCCTGAATCGAAATCCGAAGGGATTACGGGGATCACTGGCTCGATGAAAGCTCCGATTCCACGGGAGATTTTATTGAGATCGAGGGTTACATCGGTGAATCATCTTACACGCGGTGCTTCATGATTCCTCGGTAAGCGAAAATTGTTGTAATTTTTTAATGTTGTAACATGATTTGTAATCGTATGGACGAAGATAAAATATTAAACATGGATGACTTCACTCCACCACTTTGTAACTTTAAAACTATGTACTATAATTATATTCGTTTATGTAACTGTTTCTCAATTTTTCTGTGTTAGACAGACGTAGGTGGAGAAAGGGTCAGAAAAATTTTATATAACCATAAAACATATATAATAATACATTAACATATTATGGATTATTATTATATTCGAGTTGCAGAATGTATAATATAAGAACTTTGGATACTATTACATAATATTTTATATTCATACGGGTATACTTAGAACAGGTATTTAGTATTACAAATAATACTTATTTTTTTATTCTAGATAACTAAATTAAAAAAAACAATCTGTATTTTTATTACCTTCAAATGTCACGATTTTATCAGGTTTGTACATATTTTTTGAGGCAGAAAAATGGAAGTTTGGTAATACAAATATCCAAAAGCACGATTTCTCTCTTGCACCGTAGATAACGTATTCACTGATGGATTAAACATGTCGCAATTTTTTAATCCCCTTAAGCTTTGTGATTTTATAACATTGATATAAACCCTGCTTCATAGAGTTTCCAAAATAGAAAATAGCTACTTCTGTTTAGGTATAAAATATTACAAAACACGAATTATACATAAAAAAATTATTGATCACATTGAAACTCTAATAAATATGTTCTGGTCAATAACCTCGAGTAAACAACTTTTATTTAGTTTTTCTGCATTTCACACGAAAAGATATTGTTATTATTCAACTGCTTTAAATCATATGAGTTTTTCTTCAACAATATATTCTTTTTGCTATTACAAGCCACAAAAATATGGGACTGCCTCCTTTCAAATGGGTTAGTCAACTCATTTTAGTAATATTTCATAAAAACATCAAAGCACGTTAATACGTGCATATCAGTTACTTTCATAATGACACGTAAAAGAAAAAACTTAAAATACGCAAAGCATCGGCAAAATGATGAGCAAGATGATCGAGGATAAGAGCCTACTTTTCTAGCGTATAGATAAATCTGCGCGTGTAGGTAAATCAATTTCCTGTCGCGCCGGAAGTCTTCCTGAAGAAAGAAGCAAGTCTTTACGTCTTTTTTTTGCGAATCTTTTTCAAACTCAATTTCCTTCCGTCGATGAAAAGCTGCAGTTCAACACGGGTCTAGATAAATCAGAACGTTGATGACGTATACTTTGAAGACAACTTAGTCTACTAGATTCTAATCTTTTGGTATATACCGTGTTCTTGATAGAACAAATACCGCATATACTTTATTAATTATTCACCGTACGAACAAGCAATAAAAATTCAATGCTGTATATAAACAACGAGTCCGTAAGAGACAGACGATTCCTTAATAGCTATGAAACATTTAGTAGCCAATATCCACCAGATAAATATTGTATGCCTATATCTATAAGATGTAATATTGTTTACGAAGCTACTTGAAAGAACCTCAAGAAAATCACTTTACTCACAAAATATATAGCATGTACAAAAAAAATGATTCTAATACTTTAGAGAAAGGTAAAAGAAACAAAATGTGCTTAATTAACGTAATTTTGTGAAATTCTCCTCTTCAATATAAAATATATTTTTATGTCACGAGAATTCAATAACATAATTGTATACTTTTTGCAACATGATGAATGTGAACTGAGAAATTCTTCCTACATTACATTAGCTAAAGAAATCTTTTAAACAATAATGGTATGACAACAGAGGAATATCCACTGACATGAACTAAGATGTCTTGGCTGACGCAAAACTGAAATGAATCTTCTGTATCTGTTTGTAGCATGAAGAGTATTACTGTACTTACATTTTCTGCATGCATTATTCTACTGCAGAAATGGCAGATATGCAGTTTATGTATGTTCCTCCTAATACTTCTTGGAATCAACTGGAATACGCATCGATCGTACCACGTGAACATAAAAATATTCTTTTGAAAAAATTGTCTTTTAGACCAACACTGAGTACATACAGTTCTCTCTGTTTAATAAACGCATTTTATCTCCGCTTAATTGACACGGAGTTACTTACACGAATTCTCAAAGGTACGAACCCTTCATTTTGATATTGGTTTTTCCCTGTTTCCATTTTCTGAAGATTGTATTACTATTTTAAAATTGTCCATTTTTGCTAATCTCAATGAAGCTTTTCGAAAATACTTCTCAAAATTCCTCCGTGATCTTGACTGAAAGTTTTCCTAGATGTATGCTGTATTTAAATCTCACGGAAAATTTTAATTAAATCCCTCAGTGGTGGGAATAACGCCGTTTCTCGTGTAGCATTCATCAAGGAATCACTGTATCTAACTTTTATCAGCAAGGATCCATAGTTTCATTAACATAAAGTAGATCTCCGCGGTTTTCAGTTACAAAATACCAGTATTCCCCAAACATAAATAGAAAAGAAACAAATGAAAAAAGAAACTAGACCTCTAAATAACAAAATACAACACATCAATCCCATAATTCTGAAATAACGATTTAAGGGTCTAGGCATTAAAAGGTTCATCATCATTATAAGAATGCACCAGTCGTTTTAACTACTTCGGTAGTTCCACTATTAAAATCGGCGACCCAAAATTGGTGCCCTTTTCTCGCGAGAATAAACGCCTACAAATCAGTCCACTGATTGTAACCCGACCATTCCCGCAACGAGGACCTCTTACAGCACCAGCAAACTCCGATATCTCTTTCGCCCCTGCTGCTTCGCAATTATCGGACGATCGTTTCGCGGGTTGCCCGTGTGCCTTTGACACTGTCAAAAGACGGTCTCGCGGCCGCGTTGTAGTAGTGTGTACGGTGGCAGAGAAAGGCTGCTGTGGAGGGGCGGCGGTGGCGGTGGCGTTGAAAGAAAATCGCAATTCATTAAAGTCCCCGGGTCCGCGCGTCGCCGTTTTATTATATGTTGAACGTTGATTTAGGAATCGCGACGGGGGAGCAACCAACCGCGGCGCATTGTCTCGGTACTCGCCTCATGCTGGGCATTGTTAGCTCTTCCATTGTCCGGTACATCGTCCCTCTCGCCCCTACAGCCCACCCTGACGGGTACGGCAGCAACGGCTAGTACCCGCCGCGAGCACGTATGCGTGTAACTCCGTGCCGGCCAGCCTCGAGTGACGTGAAGAGTATTTTCCAGCGATTAATTGTTTTCCGCGAGAGCGCGTTCCTTTTTCCGGCGCAACGCTACTACGATCAGGAACCTTCCCCTACCTTCGACTGGTTTGAACGTCGTGTTTTTTTTTTTTAGATCTTTTTACTTGGTTTCGATCGGTACACCTCGGCGAACGGTTTTCCTTCCTTGTTTTACACAGGGTGTCCCAAAATAGCTTCGACTCCCGGAAATGAGGGGTTCCTGGGATGATTTGAAAGAACTTTTTATTTACCGACAATTTTATCCAAGGTTTTGTTAATATTTTTGCTAAGGAAAAACATTTTCCAAATCACCTCACGAGTGACCGATTTCAGGGACCTACCCTATCAACTCTTCCGGTAGACTTGCGAATGATTGGTCGGGGTTTTTCGTTAATGGCTCGTTTACAAAGCCTCGGGTAACATGTTCGCTAGAAACAAAGTTGTTTCAAATCGTCTCACCTTTTTGGTACCTTGTGAAAAAATTTGTTTCCCAAAATCAAGAACCAATAATTATTTCAAGATTACTTAAAACATTCAAAACAATCTGTTTATAAACAATGCATCTACTGTAGTGGACAAATATAGTTAGCCAGTTAATATAAAACAGAATAAATTTTTATCGATTAATATACAACAAATCTGAAACTATGTGAACATCAGCAATCTAACAATCAAGCATACACGGCTAAAAACTGATCCACATTTCTACAACTTTATAGACGGTTCGAACATCCTTCGTCCTTTTAACGCTGTCATAAACCAAACCGCAGACCATTCAATAATACCATGCAGTTCGACGCACCTAACCATCGAACACCTTCAACGCGCCTCGCTAAACATCGAAAGGGTTAAATCGAAATTATGCGCCAGATACCTACGTAATCGTCGTCGTTCCCACAAACATCGTGAAAACGCAGCTGTGACATCGCGGTGGTCTGTATACCCGGTCCCGCAGGCCCGTGCAAACAGCGTAACAGTGGCTCCGAGCGTTATGAATGTCGTGTTATCGCGCGTGGATTGGTCACACGGACGTCTACGCCTACAACGTCGAACAATGCTCGTCGTTGAGACGATCGAGTGTGCATACACATCGGCCACGGGGATATGTGCGTGGTGCGACTCTCGAATGTCGTGTCGCTGTTCGGTACAACGCACTGTCACGATTCATGATAACCAATCCTTCGCGTTGTCTCCGTTGGTATATACACGGCACGGTCACGTTTCCGCGCCGACTCGCTCTGTAGGCTCTCTCGTTCAGCAG
>NW_015373923.1:9849954-9946180 GCF_001272555.1 Dufourea novaeangliae
CCTGACAGACGCACACTCCCCGTGCCGCCACTGCGGGTTATCGCGAGCAATAAAACAAAGGGGGGTCGAGCCTTTTCAAGGCTTCTCGTTTTGCTTTATGATGGACGAGTGGTGGTCACCCAGCGACCAATTATTGAACGGAGAAAAATAGTAGAGAAGTTGGTATCGGTGACAATTAGTTGGACGGCAGCTTGAGGGACGTTCGTGGTGTGGGGATTTATGAACTGTTGTTATTGGTACGGGTTTTACGATTTTGTTTTTATATTAGGGTCAGTGATGATTAGACTGCGGATGTTTATGAGATTGTAGCAAATGTTAACGTGGAAAAGGCAGTGTGTTCCGTCGTAGACCGAAACGACGGTTATACAGTCAGACGATACCGTTACTTTTTATTATTTTATTCCTTTTTTTTCAGTCAATTTATATATTTTGCAAGACCGACCCTTTGCAATTTTAATTTCGTTAACACAAAGAGAATAATAGACAAAAGAAGCGAACATTTGGTCTGCAGTCCGCCACATGCGCTCGGTAACCTGGGACCCATCCGCGCCGGGCCTTACCGGGGCGCGCTGACTCGCAGACAATATAATCATAAAACCCTACCGTTGAGAGACTCGAAAATTCGTCGCGGTCAACTCGCACCGCGACCACGTGCGCGATATTTTCCTGACGTCCGCTTCGCCCTGAAGGAGAGGTATTCCACCTCCGCGTCGCGTGAAAAACCCGAGAAATTTGCCTTCCCCTTCAGGGCATCACCAATAAGGAGGCGAGTTTTGGTCACGCCTTCATCAAACTTTGAGGAAGCGCGACGTCACACGAAACTCGAACAGACAGTCGAAAAGATACACACAGTCGAAATGATACACGCAGTCGAAAAGATACATTCAGTCGAAAACATTCAATAGAAAAGACTCGTTCGCAAACACTCGTTCGCAAAACATACTCGTTACGACTAGAGTCACACGGACTCAATTCATTCGCATTAACTCGCAATCGAACAATCATTCGACAACATTCGCATCACGATTCGCCAGCTCCAACGGTCGAGCAATTATTCGTTTTTCTCACTAAAGAAATTGAAACAGTTGCCTAATATTAATTTGGCGGGCAACAGTTCGCAACCGGACGCGTACCACGACGGTCGAGCCTGGAATTTACAACTCCAGGCGGATTCGAAAGAGAAATCCACGCGGACGGACGCGACACAGTGAAATAAAGAGACTGATGAAATTTAATGATATTTATGTATTATTATCAACGTAATAAGGTATATAAAACAGGAAATAAATTTCTAACTAATTTTCATGTTTATAGAATAATATCTAAAACTGCGAATTTTCATAAACATCCGCAGTCTAGTGATGAGTTACTTCAGATTCTCTTTTTATATTTATATGGGCTCAAGGCATATTAAAATGAATAGTAATTAATTTTTTTCAGCATCGTTGTAATAAATATTTGTAGCGTTATTGTGATTTAAATATTATATACTTAGCTATTCGTCAGTGCTCATGCTGGGAGTTATTCATAACTCAACAGCACATATTATTCATTCCTTCCATTTAAATCTCATGAAAATTATTTATGATTTGACCAGATTATACAGTTTTATTAAAACATCGAGTATTACAATTTCAAATATTCCTCGGTTCTAAAAATACTAGTATCGCTGTTCATTGTTTGAATGACACTCGAAACACATCTAACACTTCTGATAAGTCCCCTCCATGAACATCACCATCTGATGGGAGAGCCTAAATAGAAGATTCCAGACCTCGAGAGACGCTCGTCATCGACATCACACCGCAAGGATCAGTACAGAGTCGACTTACATCATTATCCAGGAGAGGAATCGCGCAGACGAGGCGAAATAAAATTGTCAGAAACACTCTCAGTGCCGACGGGGTCGTTACGGAGGGGCAGGTGAACCGTCCCTGAAGATGCTCGTACCATCGAACGGTCATAAACGTTCCGCAGAGGTCTCTGCGCTTGATGCTGCAACACCATTTCCAGATGCCGGTTAGAAAAGTGTATACGGTCGGTCTTGGACGGTAACTGTGAGTAGGGGAACTGTTATGATCGAACGGGACGAGCGTTAAGGGTTCGCGTGCGCGGCCATGAACGAGCCCGCGGAAGTTATAACTCGATATTAGGAACAAAGGTGGGACTGAGTAGACTGCAGCGTTCCCCTTTGATCGAGGAAGTTACCAGGTGAGTCGAAAATGGAATAAACACCGCGACCATGGCTCTATAAATATACAGGTTGTAACAAAAATGTTGTCCGACCCGGAAATGGGGCACTCGGGGGGTGAATTGGAACAACTGTTTCCTTAGCAACAATGTAATCTGAGGCTTCGTTACCGAGATATTAACGAAAAACCCCGACCAATCAGAGCGCGAGTTTGCCAGCCGATTTCCCGCGGTAACGCTGCCTACCAGTCGCAGCGCGGTGACTCAGCTGACAAACTCGCGCTCTGATTGGTCGGAGTTTTTCGTTAATATCTCGGTAACGAAGCCTCAGATTACATTGTTGCTTAGGAAAAACTTGTTCTAATTCACCCCGAGTGCCCCATTTCCGGGTCGGACAACATTTTTGTTACACCCTGTAGAGAGGTCCCGTATACCTAGAGATAGGGAGAAAGGACGGAGGATCTATGGGAACTCGATGAATAGAAATCTGGCCCATCTAATGGAATCGGAGACGACTGCACCTATCGATCCCATGACGACTTATATACACCGGCGGAGGATTTGCTTCGCCGCGAATAGACGTTCTGTGGGATTAATTCGCGCTACATAATCGCGTTACAACGCCGTCGAAACGTAAATGCTTAGTTACAAGAGCTTAACCGGTTGATTGGGGGAGACTGGCGATAGGCTTTGACTGGTCCAATCTCTGTACGCGTGCACCGGTTGGCAACGGTGAACAATCCCGTATACACAATTTCACCTGGGATGTAAAAGTGATTGTTCCGTATCCGTGAATGTTGCTTAATGTGAAACAATTAATCGTTTTTTTTACAGCGTAACTTTGAAACGCTGAAATCAATAGAGTGAATTAACAGGCTTCGATATACCCTGAAAACATTGTAATTTGACTGTTGGAAACGTTCTTGATAAAGTGTAAATTAATTCCGTGCTGAGTTGGGGTGAAATTGATTACATTTTGATGGTTTGCAATTACAGTTGAACATCGTTCACTGTAATTGATGTGTAACTGACACTCATGAAATGTTAAATTCTTTTCATATTATTCAAGGAAAAATCATGAAAATCACCACGTCGTAATTATTACTTTCTATATATTATAATATATAGAATCATTCATGGCATAGTAGATATCTAATTATTATCTGACAATAATGAACCTATTTTGAAAAATGCCTTTACAACTATCTAATTTATCTGAAAGCTAAAAATAATAACTACACCGTAATGATCCTCTTTATTCGCCAACGAATAAGATATAAAAATATAGGAGTATCGAGTAAAAGAATCATTCAAGTAGGAAACCCCGAAACCAACGCACCAAGGAACAGAAACGACTGCATCGACAGCACGGAACGATTTTCACCGCAAAATTTCGACTACTCCTTGCTATTAAGACATCACGCGGAACAAGCTTTACGGTATGCAGTTACGGAAACACGGCTGAACGAGGAGGCCGAAGCCGAGGCGAACGAGCAACATAAGTATACATGGCCGCACGAGAAGTAAAAGGTTCCCGCGTGGGGTAGGTACGTGGCGCGTGCGATACCGAGAGAAGAAAAAGCGAAAAAGGGTGCTGCGGGGTCGAAGGGTCGATGGTGTGTGTGTATATGGTAGTAGTAAAGTCAGCTGCGGAGTCAGACTGGGGAACACCGAAGAAGAGTTTTGCTCTTATATCGCGGAAAGAACAGTACCCAACCATCCAGGTACTCGTTTAAGCCCGTCTTACAAGGAGCGCCAGGATAGAAAGAAGGGAAAATGAAAGGGTAGGGAGGCCGGAAGAAGGGCTGCGAGAAATAGAGAACCAGGATGAACGGAAGAAAACGAGAGATAGAGAAAGAGAGTGTGGTCGACGAGATGGTTGAGAGAAAGATAGAACGCAAAACATCCGAGAACTACGCGGGTGCCTCCCACAAGTTTCGTCCTATTCCAAGGTTTCCTTTTTCACCCCGGCCTTTACGGACCGCGCCTGAGTCGTCGACTCGCCAGGAACTTTTCAGGAATCTATATATATATATATATGTCTTCCACCTCCTCGCCCTCACCCCATACCTTCGAAACGTACGTACACGCCGCGGAAGAATAAGACTGGATTGGCTTCGTGGAAAGGATTTCGTGGAATTCGAATTAGAAACGAAATGTCGCGAGGGCTTCCAGCTACCAGCTTCTGGCCCGCTATTGACTCTATCGGTGGGGACCTTGCGGCTGACGACCGAGGGAAACACCGCCAGAGGGAAAACCTTTGGGAAAGGGAAGTGACGCGCCGGGAATATTAATGCCCCCGCGTTATGACGTTCTACGAGCCGAGCAAATTACCGTAATACGACGTAACGTTGCCCACAGTTACGTACCCCCGTGACAAATAGAATCCGTGCTCACTCCCCTCCACCTTCCTCTCTGTCTACCCTTTTCCCCTATTCCCCTGTCAGCGTTCCGCCCCCCCGGCCACGATTTTACCTCGAGTGCGCACTCGTTTTCCTTCTCGAAAGGAAAAGTGTGTACAGGCTTTTAGCGGCGCTGACGTGTACGTGCCGCGGCATTTTACTTCGAAAAGAAAACCGGTGAACCGAGTACGTAGAGGTTTCCCTCCATTTTTTTTTTTGTCTGACTAGGTCTTTTTTCCTTGTTTCTAAGACGAATGAAAGGAACCGGACGAAATTCAAGGTTCGGGATAATTTGAGCCGCGCATCGGGACTCTGGGCTAATTGCGCTTTTTGTGACTAATTTTTTGATTAAAATTAGATTCACTTGAACAGAGAAAAATATATATTGTATTGTATTTGCAACAGGAGGAGACATCTGTTGCCGAGAGACACTGTTTGCATACCAGGGCGTTCGGATAGTAGAACATTTTAATATTAGGATCATTCGATTGCTGGGTGTTCAGATGCTGGAGGCTCTATTGAATTATACTTTGATATCACTTGGCTTTGAATTCTTGAAAAGGTTTTAAATATGTTCTTTGCAATTAAGTATTATTTCCATGACGCAAGGTAGGTACATATTTAGGTAAATATTTGGAAAAATGATGGAAGAGATCTCCCGATTATGGAATAATACTACTTCAAAATGTGTACATAAATAATACATGAAAGTACAATCCTCTCGATGTACCATAACAACTTTATGCTAGAAAAGTATAAGTCACAGTCAATCCGAGCGCGGTCAATATTGACTACAACCATTCACGAAATTAAAGGAATACAGAGTTAGAAAAGCAATTTTTAGATTAAAACATTTGAATTAAAAAAAAGAAATGCAATCTAGAGAAGGGCATAAGGATTCCATTTTTTCTTATCACATCATACAGTAATCTCCGTCCTTCGAGAAATTAAAAACAATAAAAAGAGACCACGGAAATTTCCAAGGTAGCCAAACATTCCGCACTAATTACATTTCCGCAATATCGAAAACGCTGACTACTCGTCGTGCAAATACGATCTTTAATTAACCGTATTGCGAACGTCAAATAATAATAACGAGGCAATCGATGATATTTTACCATTTGATTGCCATGCAATTAATTAAATTTTCGGGGCTCGATTATACCGGTGGCTGTTTACGAAAAGATCACGCTGCGACTACATATATTTGGTGCATCGTGCCCGGTACAACACGGATCCTTGTTAAAGCAACGTCGTTGGGTTGGTGAAACGAGGTGGCCTTTTCAAAAGTCATGAATGACGCTTCCTACGACCCCGTACACGCTTCCCAAGTGGAACGTTGCACGACGAATATAGTATCACGCGACGTAAACAAAGAAAGATACTGAACCTCGGGCCACAGGTGTCCTCGAGGATACTACCAATAGAGCATCCCGCGTTCGTGGTCGTCTTGCGGTTTGTGGAGACAAAACGGGAGGCAAACGATCGTGGAGCAAGACGACCGGAAACTAAAGAAACGGGAAAAGAAAGGGATGCGGAAACCCGGTGAGATTCGTAGGCTTGTATGGAGTTCTTCGTCCTGCAAGGAATGAGGAGCTTCGGTGGTATAAAAGGATGATCGTAAGATTATAGTATTGTTGAATGACCAACCTATTTACTCTGATTCGCTCTATGAATAACTGCGACCCCGCTGCTCTGTCCTAAAAAATTTAGCCACTCTTATTTTGACATAAGTTCGAACTCCTACTTACTCATCCAGTACTAAAGTCCACAAACATATCCTCCCTACCATGGAGTGACAGTATATAAGACCCTACGCAATTTCATAAAAGGTTAGACCTAATTCAGATACAGACTTTCAGACACAAACGTTTAGTTTACATTTGGACCTTTATAACTACATAGACTGCAGATTTTATGCATTTATCCTGTCCTCTAAAAGTCAATACATTATAAAGATTCAGAAAATTTATGGAGGTTTTCTTTTTATTTCGAATCTACTGGAACCCCTAACAGAGTAAATATAGTTTTAGTGGTCTCAAATTTCGAGAAATTAATCCATAATTCCTGTATTTGCATAAATATCCGCAGTCTACTTATGACGCTCTGTTATGTGTAACTGAATAAACTTCTTCAAGATTTTTTAAAAGTGTTGCACTCGATTCTGCAACTCGCAATCCAACAGTATAAAGAAAAAATGCTACGTTTAACTGAAGGATAAATTAAAATAAAAAATAATTCGGAAACGTAATTGTAATAGAGTATGTATACCTGTCTTCCATGTACACACGTCTTAAAGGAATACAGGAATTTTCAGATGGATAGATTTTATTTTTCGTCCGACTTGGTACGATCGTTCATAAATTCCGAGAAATTTATGGAGTAGAAATGCATATATCTTTATAGAACATCTACCGAGACTATAAATCTTTGCTCGCTTTATCGAGCACCCCGGAGATTATACCGGTTTACGCGTATCATGTCAGTCCTACGTAGGTACTCTAGAATGTAGCGAGTCACAGTGCGCGTTCGTATGATCGTAGTTGCACAGGTGTTTCATGATACTACAATGTTAATCGTGATGATTAAAGTGCAGATGTTTATGCATTTATAGTGAATTTTATCCTGCAGAACCCGGTAAAATAAACTTTAAAACGTTGGCGCAGACCTGCGTCACGAGCTGGGATTTAAGGAATAGACACCAAAAATGGGGCGCTAACGTGTTAATAAAATTTAGTAATACTTGTGTGATATTATAATAAAACAACTAGTGCACGAAATAAGTTATGGACCCATTTTCATGTGTATAAACTAGTGTCTAAAAGTTTGAAGTTGTCATCATCTAGTGATGACTTTGGTAATAACTGTTTGTTCCTTGTCATCGAAGTTAGTACACAGTACATAACTATGTTGCATCGCGAAGTAGCGACTACAGGATTTCGACGGTCTAAATTTTAAGCCTCGGTTAGGTATGATCCCTACAAGGACCAGTCTACCAACTAACCATAAGGGCAACACCTAGACTTTGTTAAACTTTAACCAATAGAGAAGTGTCTCTCTCCTTCACAGTTTTTTTGATCGTCACATCCAGCGAGAATCGTCAGTCAAAGTTCGCGATACTTCCAATCTTCCTCGAAGTACGTTACAACGCCAACCTGTATACAAATTCCTTCTCTTATTTTTACCTTACACAGTTAACAAAGGTAGCAATAAAAAATAACATCCTCTTACAAAAGCACGCTAACCTCTGGCTCGATCCAATGCTCAGATCCCATCATTAGTACGAAACGTTGCATCTCCTTAATACCTTAATTATATTTCATCGTTCTACAGATCAACCAATCCAAACAAGCATTTCAACCAATCCAAACAAGCATTTTCACAAGTGTCGCCGCAATAGTAGCGGGTTCACCCGGGACATTAACTTGTCCAGCGACTTTTTACGAGCACTATGTCGCATCGAACGGTCAGTGAAACGACGGCGGCCGGGCGACGAGATTATAAAAGTGAACTTTCCACGTGCAAAACATTCGACGCAGCTGCGTGTGGGCGTAATGAAACGCGGGGGCGGAAATTTTCCAGCGAATTCTCTCCAATTTCACCGCGATATCCTGCGTCGCTGGATACGCGGCGGTGGCGTAGAGAGAGGGGGGAGGGCGAAAGCTTATGAAGCGGCGTGCCTACCCACGAATTTCAGCTATCCCCCATTGTTTGACTTGTTGGGCCAGTAATAATACAAGTTAAACCTCGGTATAACAAACCTCCCGCACACGGAATTCGCCGAAGCTTCGCCCAACGGTGGGTCGTACCTCTAGCTGACAATGTCTGTCTCGTTTCACGGAGGGGAGGGGGGTGGGGGCGTGCTTTTCGCCGATGGCGAATTCATTGCGCCGGTGATTCGGAGTTAATGAGAGGCCCCGGACCGTATCAAACTATGCCGAACAAGTAGGTAAAATACGGTCCGGGGTATTTATAAACGAGCGTTTGTAAAGATAACTTTGCAGCAGCTGTATTTAACGCGAGCTTAAGATATTTATAACCTTCGGGCAATTTTTTCCGCGTAAATTAAAAGGCGCACTTGTGAACGGGACGTTGGGATATTATAGGGATATTTCATGGTTGTGTTTTTTTTTTTTGTCAGTCGGCGTACTTATTCCTTTTTGTGATCATTTTTCGATGGAATTGGAAAGGTGTTGTATCCTGTGGGTATTGTTTAGAGTAAATTAAGCTACTCGGGGAAATATTCGGGTACCAAGTTCTGTTGTATATTTTAAGTGAATATAGAGGGTGATTCTGGCAGCTGGACCGGGCTATAACAGAGCGTTCCAATTGAAGTCAGAAAAAAATCGTAAAGGAAAATTTTGCATTGTTCAATAAGCTTTCAACAAGTATAATTTTACCACAAGTGCATCAGCAACCTCGTAAAATATAATTCTACTTTTTTTAAATGGAACATTACAATTTTGTTCGCATAAATTGATTCCTCGTGTTATCTTTTATATGAAAGAATAATTCGATTATAGAGATTCTTAAGCAGTGCAAGAATTTTCATTTACGATTTTTTTCTAATTTCACCCATAACAAGGGTATATAGTCTGGCCCATTGCCAAAATCACCCTTTGAATCAAACAAAATATTAGGAAAAGATTATGTTCTGTATGTTCTGAACAAAAAGTTTTTGTGATTTTGTCAACTAAAAACTAATCTGAGTACTTCTTACTGGCAGTACTTCTATGTACGTAGTATATTCTGAAACATTCCTAATACATTTGCATAAAGAATCTCAAATTATTACAAATACGACAATACTTGTAATAATGTTGTACAGCAATATAATGTAAAATGTTCGATAGTTGAAAATATTTGCACTGTGTGATATACGAAAATTAAATAGCTTCGCTGACGTAAACGAACGTCCTGTAATAATTCGAAGGGCAAACCTTGATACGTGTTCCCGATGTTCAATGCAGTTTCCGATGCACTGGCAGCCGTGGTCTAATCTACAGGAACCGAAAAGGATAACCGATAATGCGGATAGAGACGGACGTAGCTTGTTACGGGATGAATGAAAGTTGCCAAGGCGGTCCAATTAATGTCAACTCCACGAGCTGACAGTGAGTTTACAGTGGCTTACAACCAGCCCCAACTATCTCAACTGCCGCCATACCCGAGCATTATAAGCTTTTATCACATTTTAGCGAAATATCGCGTCTACCTCGTTTCCTAACATTCCATCTTTCTTCGTTTATTTCCTTTATTTCTTCCTTTGTTTTGCTTAGCGACTTGTTACGTACCGTATGTACAGTAATTTGTACTAATTGAATGAGCATTCTGGACATGACATTAACCCGTAACTACAGACCACTCGTCCCAGAGACAAATTTGAATTTTTCTTTTACTATAACAACCTAGTGGATAATTTTGGAAGCCGAATACCTTCAATCGGCAGTAAATGGCACACTATATCCGAAACGATATCGAAAAATATCACTTGATGGTTATTAAAAGTGTTACGATGCTTATTAGACTGCAAAACTTCTGTATCTATGGCGTATGGAAATGTTCCAAATACAATGAACTGAGAAAACTACACATTAGTGATCGTAATGAATAAATATTTTTATCTACAACTCAGGTTTTTACTTCCTCTACGACAAACAAATGAACATTGCCGTGCTGGAAGACAAGAGGCTAAAACCAAATGACAGCACAAGAAAATGATGATCGAACAATCCTGGAGGATTTCCCTGAAGTCACAAACGCAAACCCAGATAGCACATGACTCCTCGAAGACACCCATTTTACGGCTATTTTATGTCTAAGACGCCTTTGAGCTGTCTTCAAGGCGTCATTGGGCGTCATATGCTATCTGGAAAAGACTCGGCTTGCAATCTGACATTTAATTAAATTACTCCCAGTATTACGTCCATCATCGACGCTTACGCAAACCAGACGAAAGAACGCCATTATCCGTAAATTACAGCACCGTGCGAGGTTCACCAGCTGACAGTGGCACGGTAACCTATTGCAAAACCATTGGGGAACGGGTCTCGGGAGCTAGCTGAACGTAATCCGGGCCTGGCGGTGGTGAAAAAATAATATTATTCGAGCCGTGTCGGGCCAAAGTTGTCCCGTGGCCATGGGAAAGTTACCACACGCCTGCCGTCCCCGTGACGAAGTTACTTTCACATTATCCTTTTGTCCGCGAAGGCAGTTCCTGTCCGGCGCGTAAGAAGTTTCGCCGATAAAGGAGCGCGGTCCTCTTCCTCCCCCGAGCACGGAGGATAACACAAAGCGTGTTCTTAATAACGGTCTTTTCTCCCTCCTCTTTTATAAACCCTCGCCCCCGTACACTTTCCAGTTTTATCGGGGACACGTTCGTAAACGTGACGGCGAATACACGCTGTTAACGTGTGTTAATACGTGTTTCCCACCTATCGGGAAAATATACTCTCCATAAAATTGCGGGCGCCACGACGGAACGGTTACGCCGCGCGCGTTTACACTAGAATATTTTCGAAGCGACGAAAAATCCGCGGATTTTATTCGATTATAGAGGATCACGGTAACCGCCGCGGAATTTGACGGGGCTTTTTCTCGTGGTTGTACAGTCAATACAGTCCATGAAGTCCATAGAGTCCAGTAAGTCCATAGAACTCATAAAGCCCACAGAATCTATAGAGACTATATAGTCAATACAGCCTACACAGTTCACTGAATCCATAGATCCATAGAGTCCATACAGTTCATAGAGACAGTATATAAAATCCATATAGTTCACAGAGTCGATAGAGTACATACAGTTCATAGCGTCCATGCAGTTCACAGAGTCCATACAGTGCATTGAGTCCATGCAGTTCACAGAGTCCATACAGTGCATTGAGTCCATACAGTTCACAGAGACCATAGAGTACATACAGTTCATAACGTCCATGCAGTTCACAGAGTCCATACAGTGCATTGAGTCCATGCAGTTCACAAAATCCATACAGTTCACAGACCCCACACAGTTCATAGAGTCCATGTAATTCATAGAGTCCATGCAGTTCACAGAGTCCATACAATGCATTGAGTCCATGCAGTTCACATAATCCATACAGTTCACAGACCCCACACAGATCATAGAGTCAACTGATAGAGAAATAGAAAAACTTCATAGAGAAACTGACTTTTTGCATACCTTCAGCAATATGCAAGGATTTGCTCGAATATAACTGCTTATTTCATGTACATTTTGAAAAACATGTTTCATCGCGACGTAGTTTATTTAAGAGCCACAGCTAAAAATTATGACATAAGAATTTTTTTATCTCCCCATTTAATTATGAAATGAAGACACTAATATTTGTTGAGTCAATTCGGTGACGATATCCGAAATACATATTTCGAAACTTTTTACGGGACGAATGTCAAAAATCAATTTTCAAAAAAAAACAGCCTATCACACGACAATATTCCATTCCATGGTTTCAAATTACTTTTGCATGAAAAAATACCTTCCTTTCAAATTACCTACGGCCAACGCGGTTTAATTTCAGTTTCCAAAGCGCCGAAAAAAATTGTTCATCCGCGAACGATTAAAAAGTACAGAAATTAATATAATACGCAATTTAATATAAACTCATCCGAACTAGCCGAGACTGAGACACGTATTTGACGCGAAATTTTTTCGAAGAAAGAATATTTCCAGTTTCAAAATCATCTTAAAAACGGCGGCACGCTTGAAACCGTATACGAGTTGTCACGAAAAAAGAGAAACGAAAAAGGTGTTCCCGGTTTTAAAATCGTCCCAATAGCATCGGCACGCTTAGAACCGCATCCGAGAATCGAACGGAGACAGTCGTCGCAGAGAGATTTGATAGGAATGATATTGGCAGCAAACAAGATCCCCTGCGAGAAATCGTTTTTCGCGAATAAGAAGGGCTTTTATGGCCCTGCTGAGTCAGGCAGGGCGCATAAACGAGTTGGGCGGTACCTGGCAGCCAAATATACTACCTTCCTCCCTTAAATCCTGTACCGACTCAAGGAGAAGGCGAACCGTCGAGAGAGGAGAGATGCTCGTTCGTGTCCCAATCTACCGTGTGTACGTGTTAAATCACTCATACAACAGCCGGAACGGCTGGAGCGCGCACACACACACACGGCCGCGTACCAGCAGAGAACGTGTACAGGCCGAGCCAAAATACGATCACTAATCAACGGGACCGACGTTTCCGGGCATAGTTTCCGGTTGCGCTCAAATAACATCTTGGGAGGAGCATCGATCCGGACGTGAACCAACGATCCACGAAATAACTTGGTGTACTGGAGGCAACAAATATGTGCAAAGGTTGCTGGCATCGACGGACCGACGTAAAAGCTGTGCTACGATTTTTATGTAGCTACAGCGTGCGCGCTTGGATACTTGTAGCAGAACCGAAAAACGAGGCCGTTACATCGGACAAAAAACAGATTGAAGATACGGAGCAAAATTTTATGAACGTAATATAAGACATTTATAGACTTATTAGTAGTTGGACACGAATTCAATTCAGACTTTTTAGTAAAAAAAAAAATAGTTCAGCTTTTATTCGGTTTCGTATTCACAGGGAGTTTTAAAAATCGTAAGACCAAGTCGGGGGATAGAATAAATTTTGTTTTTTGGTACTGATAGCTACTCATTCCGATGAAATGTAAGTAATTATAAAATAACAAAGTCAAAATACAGTAGATGGTGATCTAGAGAAAATTAAAGTAAAAAACTGATTTCGAATAAATCTGATTTTCCTTCCGTATTATCTGAGCATCGCCTGTTTGTTTTAACAAGTATTATACAGGGTGTAACAAAAATGTCGCAGGCTCCTGAAATGGGTCACTCGTGAGGTGATTTGGAACATGTTTTTTCTTAACAAAAATGTTATTCGAGGCTTTGTTAATAACTTAACTTTGTTAATAAATTTATTTTCGTTACCGAGATATTAACGAAAAACCTCGACCAATCAGAGCGCGAGTCTGTCAATCGCAGCGTGTAGCCAACGTTACCGCGGGAACTCGGCCGGCAGACTCGCGCTCTGATTGGTCGGAGTTTTTTCCTTAATATCTCATTACCAAGGCCTCGAATAACATTTTTGCTAAGGAAAAACTTGTTACAAATCACTTCACGAGTGAACAATTTCAGGGACCTGCAACATTTTTGTTACACCCTGTGTACAAGAGGTCTTGTATGAAAAATGTAATATTATTATGTTTTCACCAACATCAACGACTATCGTTAATTGATTAAACGATGCAGTTTCGGCTGGCTCCATTACCATCAGGGACGCTCGCGTCGTACAAGGGCCAGCTCCCTCCTAATGCACACGTGGTCTCGCGACCCTCTATTATACATTCTTTTCCATTATGCAAATTCCCCGCTATTATGCAGATTCCGAGCTCTCCTTTTGGGCGGACGGGCAAGAAAGATATGTATTTAAAACGGAGAACCGGCGAGGTCGGCGATGTCACAGAATTTACCTCCGCGTCTTCAACGCGACGTCCCGCTACGAGCCAAAGAAGGAAAACACGAACAAAAAGGATGGAAATTTGAAAAAGCAGAACAAAGACCAGACAATTCTGCTCGCGTGTACGCGTAGTACAAGAAACGGATAAATCCTATCGCGAAGTATGTATATCGTAGATCAAGCATCGAGGGGTGAACCGAGGATAAAAGGCGCGAGAAAAGAAACCATCGATATTAATCCGTCGACGGGAAACTTGTCGCTTAGAAGCTACCGGCGGGGTATCGTTTCATTTTTAACGAACATCCACCGTGGCCGGCCGGTGGAACAAATTTCAAGGCATGAAAACCTTTTTAAAAAGTTATTACAGCGAAGGCACCACCCGTAACCCCCCGCCTCTTCCCCCACCCCACGGCGGAATAGGAGATCGCCGTTGAAAAATTCACCGCGCGTCTACTCACGCGACTTCCGTTCGACTCCTCTTCCTACCCGGTACAATTTTGTTGCCGGTATATTCTCCGTCTTCCATCGTTCGTTCATTTTTATTTTCCACCGTTCCGAGTTGCTTTTTTTTTTGTTATGATTTAATCGAGCGCGGAGTCCCTGCCCGTCGATTCCACTTGCGCGCGTGTGTGTGTGTGTGTGTGTGTGTGAGTGCGTGCCGCGACCAGCGTGTCGCGGTGAAAGAATTTATCGGTCCAACTCGATGGCCGCAACTAAATTTGCGTTCACGGTTGGCCAGATAAATGCGGTGCCGGCGACGCCGCCGCTTTTGTTAGCCTACGGAATAATATAACCCTCCCCCCCTTTCCCCTACCCACGACACTGTGTATGTGTGCATATGTAACCTACTCCCCCCTCCATTCCTGTGCATCGTTTATATGTATAATATACACCCACGGAAGTGCGTAGGTTTCCACCTGTATAGTTGGCCCGCAAACTATTGGATGATTGACCAGTGCGAGGAAACAATAGGCTGTCACGTTGCCCCTGAAATACCGCTCGAACAGGCTACAGGATAAAAAAAAAGCGAATTGAAAGGTGGGGCGGGTGGGTGTTGTGACGCCTGCGTAATGGCGATGTCGAAAAACAGATTGCATTTCGAGAAATTAGAACCGGTCGAGAATGGTCGGTTTTTCATTTAATTTCGTTTAATTCCGTTTCGTTCGCGTGGCGGACGATCGGTTTAACGCATTCATCGGTGATCGATATGTGATAGAAATTCCGATGTCGAATAATGCGATCGGCGTGAACGGAACGTTTGACGAAACAGGCTCCGTGGGGAACGTGCCCATGTATGCACAGCGTGATAGAGGGTGGAGTATGAAAAGAAATGGGGTACGATTGATAGACGCGGGTCATTTTGAATGTAAGAACCGTTTTGTCATGAACAGAGAACAATTTATTGTAACTCAAAATCCTTGTTTTTACAATGAAAATGTATGGCAAACTATTTTTCAACATAATCCCCCTTGACATCCAAGCATGTTTGAGATCAAAAGACGATCAGCTCGTTAAAGAACTCTCCGCCTGTTCTTTGAATCAATTCTTTGTTCTTTCAATCATATTTAAGAAATTATCATGAGAATAATAATGAATTAGTAAAACATAAACGTAATATGATACATGTTTTCCACATCCCCGTATTGCAATTAAATTTTAAAACATCCTTACGTGTAGTGTCAAAAGTGAGATTGCCATTGTATTCACGTATTAAAAATCAGGTAAATAAAACCATCTTCACTTCATCATTTGAGAATTTTCGAAATTTTGTTGAACAGTGTTATGGTTTGTCCCTTTCGTGTCTGCTGATACATTACCTACCGAAATGTGTAGGTTTTTCTTTGTTGAACATTTACACAGTTGTAAGATGGTAAATTTATTATCGACACGTGACTAGTAGCTTGTGTTCTATTCATAAAAAAAAAAAGAAGCTTGACTCGTTCTGAACAAAAGAAGCTAGCAGTTAGTGTAAATTCACGTGTTTTCCAGCGCCTTCGTCCACTAGGTCCATTTCTCAGAGCACTTACGCGATGAAAGGTGTATATATCCAGTGTTACAAAGACTCGATGCACGCCCACGAATTTGATGGGCGTGAAATCCAAGCCAGGGGACGCAGACACCTCCTTTTGTTATTACAGCGCTGAGACCTGGTCCCTGTGTCTCAGAAATCTCTGTCCCTACTTAGCATTTATCTCTGGAATTGGGTTAGCTACGAGGCCTCTCCTACACCCCATTTTTCTGCGTTGCGAGAATTTCGAGTCGCCAGTTCGGGGCCACGGCGCGAGTGAATTTAAACGAGTTTCCTCATATAATATCCAGTTCTTTTAGTTTCCCCGATGGCATGGAAGTTACGCTTCAAGACGAAATAGAAATTAACAGATCTGTATTTAAAAACACGTTGTCCATACATATATATTAAAATCAATAAAATAAGCGTAGACATTTGTTTCCTCTCGAATTAAACAAATATTTACATGATATGCTTGTTTAGAATGTTTACCGTCCGTTAACGATGAAGGTAATTCAATTGCTAAATTATTATTCATGGTTCTGTGAAAAGTAAAATCTAGCATACATAATTCCATTACCATAACCATTACGGTAACGATGAAAAATTCATAACTCAATTTTACACTCGAATAATAAAAACTAATGAATTACTCCTAACATTTGCTTGTTAATTTGTCCTTAGTTACGTACAATTTTAGCGTTGAAACTGTTTCTCTATAAATTTCTAAATGGTTTTATCCTTTTCCGGCTCATCCATTGTTCCGCAGTTTCCTGCAAAAACGTTTCTCTCCGCCAATACCTAACATCGCCATCGCCGGCACGAAACAAAAATAAGAAATATCACCAGTTCTTCTTTGCCCGAGCACAAGAAGGGTTCAATTCACCAAGTAGAAAAACCCAGAAACCGTGTTTCCCGCTTTACACGTGACGAGACCAAGGCGATTCCGAAACGAGCGGTGAAACGATCCGACACGTAATCGTTAATTGAACTCCTCGAATGAGATTCTCATAAAATCGTGCGCGAATCCAGGGCACGAAGATATAAACTTGCAATTAATTAGAAATGCAACAGGTGCACGTCACTACGTGAAACTAATTGAATACACGCGAGATCGGTCGGAAAAATTGCCACGTTTCCGGTCATCGTTCGCCTACCATCGTGTATTAGGAAACGCCGACACCGTTGGCTGAAGTTGCAACCCGAGAATTTGCTCTGTCGTGCTTATACTAAGTACCTCGTTCGAGTAACCAACTACGTGAAAACCACGCTTATGCCGATGAGGGAGGAAGAGGCCAGGGGAAAATAGAATGGAAGTACGTACAGGGAGAAGAGGGGGAGGGCTGCTCCGTTGTACCCGCGGGAGCCAAAGTTTAATCTCGTAAACGTATAAAAAGTTTAGCGAGCCACGCCACTAGATAATATTACGCGGTCGGGAAGTTAGAATAAAGACGATGCAAATTGAAGGGGCTGAGGTGAACTGGGCTAGGTGGTCGAGATGAATTCCTAAGCTGAGGGAAGCCTGAACGCGCGATAAAGATTAACGAAACTTCCTGTCATACGAAGAAAGTTCTTCATCGTCTTCGGGTTTCCCTTTTCCTTCCTGGTTTCGCGTAGACTCTATGTGTGCGTTGGAAATCTTGCCAGGAGTACGTTCGTTCATGATTCGAATAAGAATACATATCACTTTCAAAGATCATCGATTTCTAATGAAACTTTTGTTTATCGTTCTGCAGTGGATTAGTTGGAATTGTTAACTCGAATTAAATGAAATTCTTATTCGCAACAGTAGCAGGATATTTTTTTCAAGAATTAACCAAATAGAGTTGCTTCTATGTATACCAAAAGATTCAATAATTTTGAACATCTGAGAATTACTAGTTGACAATCACACGACATCAGTGTCGCGTTATCGATCACTAAGAGATGACACTTACATAACACCACTGTAGCGTCATCGGTCGGCATAGTGTTAATAATGAGAATTCCAAGTTCTAAGACGTGAAACATGTCGCAGAAATGTCATTTCTCGTATTTTGGTGAAGGACGTATAAAAGCACAAGCTCATCGAAGAAAAAATTCGAAACTTACGTGAAAAGTACTGTGGATGTCTGCAAGAAAGATCGAGCGAAGAAAGGGCGTAGCCAGGTTATCAGCCAGGGGGGAGCAAAAGATATTAACACATCGACTGCCAAAGTGAAAAAGGCTATACGTAGCCAGACACAGTTTATTTTGTTTTTAAAGTTATAAATCGTTGAAATTGTATTCGTTTTGTTAATAGAGGCTGTTGGTCGTGTTTCAAATTATACTGCAATATTAAATATTACACAACAATTTTGTAACTCTGGGAAGGGTGGGGGGTGGGCAAAGTCCAATTTTTTTCTTATAGGGTAGGGCAAAAGCCAATTTTTTCCATCCAGGGGAGGGAAGGTGCCCCCCCCCCTTGGCTGTGCCCATGAACCCATTCCCTCTGAAGTTTCCTAACCTAACTGCATGTATCCATAGAACAAAACTTATGCAACACACGCATCGTTCGTATGACAATGTGACAGCTCGCGTTTCGGAGTAATCGACTTCAGCATTGGCTACAGCTGTTTCTCAACGGCGGCAACCGTGAGCAGTCTCGTGTCTAGTGTCGGCTGTAGTTTACGTCCTCCGCATTAACATAGAAAATACGAATTGTCCCGAGTTTTCTCCAAGCCCCTCGGTCCCTCTCGCGGCGCGTTAACAGTTACGGTATCGTTTTCTTGCGGCAATAAAAGCGGCAAATTTTACCGGTATACCTCATAACCGTAACCTGTTCCCCCTATTCCCGGGTAACCGTAGATTTCTATACCGGGCCGCACAGGAAGGCTAGAGACAAAGCAAGTGTCGGAAGTCTCGAGGCATCCGGCACGACAATACACAGCTTCCTGGCGTTTCCGTGGACTTCTGAATTGGCCCGTGAAAACCGGTGTAAAGAGCAACTGCGCCTGGATGAGACTACGGGACTGGTGAACCTTTACACAGGACCCATAAGCAGACGCCAAGTGGTACAAAAATGTATTTCCCATTCGTGTCGTTCGACCCGGGATTCTTGATCCGTGAACTGTCCAATACAGAAAGGATCGTATTCCAACTGAATTACTTGAAAAATAACTACTTTCAATTTTTTATCATTAACCATTTTGATGTTTGTGTCGAGTATACTCATCAAAAGACAGAATTTTTTAAGAATCTGCATTTGCAATTTAAAGTAAAATTTACATAAAACAAAAAAGCATATTTCCCATTTTAACACATTTTAGAATATTTTAGGACGAAAAAAGAAAACATGCAAAGTAAAAATCACTTGAAAAGAAAATTAAATATGCAGCAGTGTATGTACGAGAGTCGTTTGATAAGGCAGTCAGTTTATTTTGATAGTAGATGGGGCTCAAGTCGCAAGAGTAATTTTGTCATTTTATTAGAATTATTTTCAATTTTCCAGCAGATGCATTTATTCTGCTTTTGTCGAATATACTCGTCATAGTTTAAAAATAATTAAAGAGTTAACAGGTCCATGGGTGTATGCCGAAATAATATATGTGCCTTTTTGTGATTTTTGGGTTCAAGTTGAAAATCGGTGATCTGTTACTTATCAAAAGATGTAGCTTTCAATAGATAAGGTGTTTCGACAAGAGTGATGGTAAACATTTTCTATGGACGTACGTTGAACAGTTCACAAATGACAGCCATTCAAAAGTCGATCACTCCTAATGAAATACCCTATATTAGGCTACTTCACAAACTCTCGATCTAACAATTCTATAAGCTTCTCCAGATTTGCCAGACATTTAACAATATGTTCTCAATTCGATTACCAAATTCTACGACATTCTGGACACCTCACTGGCAGCCTCTATGTAGCTTAGCTTAATCCAAGAAATTCCCATATTGTATGATATTCTATATTTTAGAGGAAAACAATAATTCTGTATTCTTTTATTTTATTATACTTTTCCCAACGTACAGAGCAGTATCCCATGCCCAAAATATTACTATCACCTAGCGTAAAAATTCTAGTTTATCCGATCATTTCCTGAAGCCGTAGATGAAAGTGGAACGCGCGCGTGTCCCGACACACGTTTTGCAGCGGGTAACGTAATGATTAAGACGCTCGATTTCTCACCCGTCCCAGCGTCGCAGGACGGTAATAACAACGACCGGTAGTAACGATAAACTTGGAACATCTTCTATCCACGCCCCCTCTTCCTTTCATCTTACGCAGGAATAACGACGGACGAGTCGACTTTAATGTTCACCTAATTTTAATATCACAGACCGTCATTTACCTTCCTCGTTAATGATTCGCCTATTAAGACCAATCCTCAACAAAGAGGGCTGCTGAAACTTCAAAGACCGATACCGGATAACGTCGGGGCCATGATTACGTAACAAACTAACGTTTTTCAGCTTTTTTCGTTGTTCTTTAGTTTTAAATTCAGAAACAGCTTCCTGCTTTCAGGGCAATGTTTGTTTAGAATGCTAACGAATGGCGATTGTGTTTGTTCTTTACGTGATACAAAATGCTTGAAAAAAAGGTACGGTATAACTACCTCTTTACAGTTTTTCGGGACTGACAATACGATTATAGAGACGAGTGAGCACGATTCTCTAATTGTTTCCTTGGCTGGAAGTTAGCTTCTTGTTTCCCCCTCGTGTTAGTTAACCTTTTCGTAACCAATTAACTACTATGTCACACTGGAGTACTCAAACAGAAATTGATCTGAGTTTAGCATCCATTACGGACACGATGATCGTTATAAACGACAAACGCTAAGAAACAAATATTTCAGTCACGAAAGTGTTGAGAAACTTCAGTAGGACCCTTGTGTATGTCAGTTAACTTAAGATATGGTGAGAATGATGGTTTGATGATAAAGAGATTGATAAAGCGTGTTTATAGGGACGTTATACTGTACTATTGTAACACATAATAATACGACAATATTCTGGTGAAGATTAATTTACTTTGGATATAAAATAATCTTCTGCTTGAAGTTTGTAGAAAAATTAATATAGCCGAAAATATCAGAACATAATAGTGAATAATTGTGTAAAATGAAAGACTATTTGTGTCGTGATATTATTGCTTAATTAAATTCGATTATTTTTCAACGTCTGCCAATAATAAGAAGGTAGAACAGACTGAAACCTCTGGTGGCAGGGTCTTTTATTCAAGCCAGACGTCTCTCGAATGTTGCTTCTGAAATGTCTTTTGTAAGTCTCAAAGGAATGGTATGGGTCCATGAAGGCCTGTCGATGTTGGAGACATAGATAGATTGCACCCTTACGTTTGTACTGTTTCACGTCTCCGATTTCATTCGACTTATGGACAGCTTAACGAATAGATCCCAATAGGTTCAGTAAACGTTACGTAAACCTCTTGGTAACTCCAGTAACAAAAAATTCTGAAAAATTCCTTGAATTGTAACACTGATATTAAAAGATCGTGTTAAACAATTTAATAATTGAAATTATAGAAGATTGAACGATTCTTGCAAATAGTCCAAATTATAACTGTATTCCACATGAAAAGAGAACAACTAATCAAAGAAAAATTTGTATGACTGAAAAAGCTCTGTAACTGTACCGTTTTTAAATTTTATATAAGTTAATACTATCGAATATTTTGTATACAAAATTTTAACTGGAAATTAATAGTCTGCCACATCTTTAGCTCTTGTAGAATCACCATAATTTTTGTGATTAAAACATGAAGATCTGGTATTTTATTTTTAACGAACATTATTTTGTAACATTATGTAGGCAATGTGCGTCAAAGCAATATATACTCTTCTACTGCACGGTAATAATACGAAATAATATACTTGTCAAAAGTGTATCATCACCCAAGCTGATACATGATTCTCCAACCAGTCCCCTTCCCGTCCAAGAAACTTAGTTCACTTTTATAAACCCCTTACACACTAGGAAGCCGATAGACCGGCGCGCACAAACCCGACAAAACTTTATATATCTTTATCGGCCTTCTGAAAAGTTTCGACGAGAAATATATACCGTGCTTCAAACTGAATTATCGAGTGCACCTATTAGGAACTCGGCTCTTCAAAATTTCTCTGAAATAACTTTGTTACAGCGTGACTGATCCAAGATTCTCGAATCGAAAGAAATCTTCGGTAGCTCTGGTCAATTTGGTACAAGCACTTTTTATATTAAATACATTTACTAAATTTTTACATATAATAATACAAGGGTAAAAACGTGTGGGTACAAGGAATGTTATTTTTTCAATGAACTTTTCAGATTGTTGTTTCGCTTTATCTCGTCTATCAACTTTATCAAAATGTTGATAAAATCAGCCATATAGGGGGTGACACAATTTCTGGTCCACAACTAAAAATTAATCGTTAGGGTAAGGTATCGAATAAGACGAATTTAGTGAAGGTCTGCAAGATTCCAAGAGATTAAGGTAATAACTACTGCGTTAAATCCGAGTTTAGAAGTCATAGTATCATTACAAAAATTCCTCTGACTTTGTAGAATTTTCATGTAGATTGATCTGGAAATTAATGTGTTAAAACGTTGACTGCCACAGTGGTCGTCGGCGCCCAACATTACTGAGTTGTTGCAGGATATATTCCATTCCTAAACACTAAACAATTTGATTCCTAACATTAAGAACTCAATGCATAAGTCTATATGGAGTACACTTAGATAAATTCAGTATTATGAAATACGATTATCAGAAAAAGATTGAAAAATGAATAAGATTCTTTCTGCTCATCTACTGAAAAATCAACCGACAAAATTCATGCCATAACAAAATATTATCCTCATGATATCAACATGAACTTATTTATACAATAATGTTCAATTTCGAATGAATCGTCCTAATGGACGGTCATACGGGAATTTTTGAAGGTTTTTCGAGGAAGCAAGTAGTACGATAAGTACTAGAGCGATAACAATTTTTGTCGGACCGGATAGATGCGACGTCGCGGTCTATCTAACGGAGCATTTAGCCAGGGAAAAAGTTGAGGGAAAAATAAAAGAATGGGAAAGGAACAAGGTAAGAGCGAATCGATAAGGAATGACGATGCGGGCGCTCGACCCGAATATTTTTGCGTTTACATGCAATTTTTGCAAATCACACGGAACGATATAGATCCACGATTTGATTAAATCGGGTGATATTGCGCCTGGAAAGACTGAGCTCAAATTCTCAAACATTTACAGGTACAAGAAATTAATTTAGGTCGAGAACACGCTCGATCAGTTCTGCCCGCTGATATTATCCAATCATTCCCGATACTATAACGCGGGTGCAATTTCGGTCTAATTAGCGAATGAATATTATGATACTATAGCGAACCGATTATACGTTATTTTTCTGCCGATAATTATCGGGGCCATTATTTCTCAGAATCCTGGAGCCAGATAATTAATTAATTTGAGAGGACGCGACGATACCCATTTCGCACGGGACGAACGGTGGAGAACATGTAAAAGCGAAAATTAACTGTATGGTAACGATAATAGCTTTATATTTTCCTGAATCCCTACGAATATTTTGGAATATAGTATACAGGGTGTTACTGAACACCAAACTGGAACTTGGTGGAAAACATAAATTTCTGGGTATAAAAAATATTTTAGGCAACTTTCGTAATAATTAATCATTACTATAAGTAACGAATGCCAGTTACTTCTTTTTATATTTGAATTTCAACAGCCACGTGGAGTGAAGTGTATGATTGATACAGTGTGTTAATAGTAGCCTAAAGGGTGTTAATAAAAATGTCGAACACTATCACAGGGTGGATTCTATTCTACATGTAAAACTAAGACGAAAATCAAGAATGACGAAATTGCGATTGAGGCTTCGTTTCAAAGTTTATAATTGCTAAAAATATAAGCGAAATACGCATAAAATATGTCTGACGCGGCGGGTTATTCTACTTTAGAGACGGGCTCTTCCATTGTTTCACGAGTTGGTTTGATTCATTTAATTTTGTTTCGTTCACAAATTCAACTGGGTCATCGAAGTAGTATAATCTATCGCACCAGATATACATATTTCATGCATATTTTGGCCGTATTTTCAGTAATTAATAACTCAGAAACGAAACCTTGTCCGTAATTATGTCATTCTTGATTTTGGTCTCAGTTTGATGTGTAGAATTCACCCTGTGAAGGTGTCTCATATTTTTATTAACACCCTGTAGATTAACTAAACCTCTTTTAGAGAGTGAAAAGTGAATGAGTTGAAAATATAGATTAAGAGAGAAATTGTAAAACCGAAAGGCCGTTATAAGCCGAAAAGCGAGAGCTATGTATAAATAAATAAATAATTAAACCTCTTTTAAAATCCAGAAACCAAAATCATCCACGAATCTCAATTCTCAAATAAGCAATAGTACTACATGGTTGCATACATGTAAAAATGAGTTGAACATTACAGTCTTATCGAACGGAGCAAGCACTCAACGAGACTCCATACCATTCGCATTCGATGACGGGTTGGGTTACTTGCGTACCAATCGAATCATGCACCAGTACTGCTTCCGGTTTACGGTTAACTTTGATGTCAGATCGTGGCAGTAAATGCGAACATAATACTGGCAGTAGAGTAACCAGAAATAGATCTCATCGATACCTTTGTTACGATTAGTCTGGCATTGTATCGCAAGTTGATACAGCGTCAGTCGCTAAAGCTTGCCTCTCCTGTCTGTCGCTCTCTGAATTAGCGTCAACTATTATGAAGACATTGTGACTTCAAAGCGTCATAAATTACATACGGATACACGGACAATTTTCATCAGAGAATTTCGTTTTATACTCGCATGTTCGGTGTATATTTATAAGGTTGGTGAAAAATAAATAGAAAAACACTATTCATGTCATATGTATTCACTATACATAAGAGTTTGATTTTTTGAAACTTTTGTTTTCTTTGGAACCTGTTAGAATAGTAAATAAAGTAAATAGATCTGGGTTTGACTCCAGTCCCTGTAAATTAATCCAGTAAGTAGTCTAGTTATAACTCTGCAAAGATCATAAACATACCTGAAATATTACCCACCCCAACTTATTTTAATTCTACATAATCTAATCCTTATTATGTCATACAAATAACTGAAGAATTTCAATGGAAACACCAATCTGTGGGGGTGGATTGGGTACTCCTTGCACGTATTCGTGATTGCTTAATGAAATGTACGAAAAACATTTATCTTGATTATCAAACGAACGACGAGCGTTTTGGTTTTTCATGTCGTTCGTACAGAATCGTTACAACTGTCATGTGTTATTTTGTGATTAAGTATTATGCATACATTCATCATTACCTTTCCTTGTTAGTACAGTGGATGAGTATTCGAAGGCTTCTCGTCACTGACAAGGAGAGCTTCCCAAGTGTAACGTTGACTTTTTAATGAGGTTCTGCACAGTGATAGAGCTTAGAATTCTAAAACCAATGATATTTGTTTCAGCCGCATGTGGCCATTAGTTTACGAAATATTTAATGTTCAGTGTAAAGGAGCCTTCGAGCACTCATCGAAGATTCACTGTACATTGAAAAGTTAAAATCCTATTTAATGAGCTCCTAGTATATATTACATGGGACCTAAAAGAAGCTATAATAGAATGATTCAATTTCTGTTACTTTCTAATTTCCGCCCATTAGGTCCATAAACAACAATAGTCCACTTATCGTCTGTTGCTACTAGATCCCTTCGTCCAACGTTCTGTCAGACATCTAGCCAATCCCCATAACTCGCGGCACTCGCAGAAAAACCGGGTTCTCCACTTTCTCTCCTGGTCGACCACGATTTAGCCGCGCTTCATCTTACCGGTTCCCTTCATCGTTCCCTGGTGGCGATGGTTCAAACATCGGTCGGACGGTGTGCAGGTAATACCCGCGGGTCTGCGAAAAAGAGCGTGCGCGGCGGCCGCGTACGAAGAAAGATTTCCGTAATCCGCGCACGTCCAGAACTCGTAAGCGTTCGGAACAAGCCGTCCAATTTTTCGGTACAGTCAAGTTTGCGCGGACTCCAATTCCTCGTTACTTGCCCCCACCCCACTACCAGCCCAACCTGGACCACCGGTTCGTTTCACCTCTCTATTCCACGGTTCTTTCATCGTCCTCGCTCCCACGACTTGACCCGTGCACCTACGTTGAATACAGGTCCACCTGCGATCGTTACGGAGCCAGAAAGTTTCGCGGATCGATCCCGTGCGGAAGAAACTCTTCCCGCTTTTCTTCTCCTTTTATTCGTCCCCGTCCGGTCCCCGTCCCCTTTCCAAACCCCCCGACCCCTTTTTTTTCCTGCGCCGTCACTAGTTTTTCCTCCTACTCTTTTCACCTTGCACGCTTTCTTTATCCGGTCCCACGGAATCGTCATTCTCCCCGTAACCACTATCGCCGACTTTTATCCGTGGCTCTGCCACCGAAAAAATCCCTCCCCTTTGTTTCTTTCTGCCCTTTGTGTCCGTACGTTGGCATGCAAAGCTCGACCGCGATACCGCGTTTTTATGGGGGGGGGGGGGGACGATTCCTCCGGAGGAGATTGCGCGTATAACCCCGCGTGCAGACTTGTAATTTTTCGTGGACAGACTCGGTCGGATGTGCTGGTGCTGCCGTTGGAATGACAGAGTTTTGGAAATTTATTGGCGTTAGTTGTATCGGATGTAACCAATAAATGATCTAGTATTTTTTAACGAAATTGGTACTCATTTCTGTAAAAGTCAAGGATCTATACTGCGTTGCGTAACTATGAGACTATTAAAATGAAAATGAAAAAATTGTATGTTATGTCGGAAATCATATTGAGAAGTAAGATTCCTACAGAAGAGGATAGATTATATTCCCTAGAACAGCGGTTCCCAATCTGGAGTATGCATACTCTCAGGGGTACGTGCTTAGTGTCTCAGGGGTATGTGAAAAAAATTGAAATAATAGCAACTATATACATTACAACCATTTTTCTAATATTAAGGAATTAAAATTTAAGGAAATTGGCAGCCAAGAAGTTCGCAAGTCAAAACGGTTGGGAACCGCTGCCCTAAATAAAAAAGACGGCAGGAAACTGGTTTGCTGTCGTTTCGTGTCTATAGAACCAAGCGTATGAAGATTGTTTTCCATCGATAATTTGCCACTCTTGTGTTGATTAACGCAACACAAATACAAAAGCATTTCTTCAATTCATAATGCCACGTAGAAGTTATCTGAATAAACAAGAAAGAGGCCAAATCTTAGCTTTTCAAGAAAATAACAGGGTAACACGTGAAATTGAATGGGAAACGAAAATCCAATGGGAAACACATGGACATCATCGTCCAACAAATGCTGGTAACAAGCAATATCAGAACATATAAAATCGAATATTTGAACTTACTGCAAATAGAGAGGGGCCTTGGTACACGTAATATTTCGAGAACAATATTTATTAAGTGAGCTGTGTTGATATTTAAGTGTAGTCTATTTTCTGGGACCCGACGAAAAGATGATGAAGATAATTGAACACATTCATTGACGAGATAATGATAAAAAATGGAACATTGATCGTTTATATTGTGGTCTCCAAATAACCTGTCTTTTACTTTCATTTCCTTCTATCTTGCGTTTGGAGAAGAATAAATTGAAACGTCTGACATAATATCTCGAAAAACTTTCTCTTTTGTACTTTTTTCTTTACAACTGCATTCTGAATAATTAGATGTAAGGAACAAACATCACCATAGTTCAAGTAATCATGAAATTTAATGCGGTAAACGAATAACGAGAACAAGGTGTCTCAAGAAATTAATACATCGATACTCGTTCGCGTGGTAATATGATCTACTAGGAATATCGAAGTGAACTATTCGATATGAGATACAGTCTGGTGATGATGCGGTTGTAATCCAATGATTGATTAATCAAAAGTCGTATTACGCAAGTTTTTCGTAATGAAGCATTAATAGAGATTTGAATGATTAATATTAAGAACTCATATTAAGTTTAATTGCAGTAATAAGTTTAACACTGAACACAGAAAGCATTGTCACTCGATTGGCAAATATTGGAAATACAATCTGTTGAATGTCTTATTGTCCTCGTTTCAGCGTCTCGTTTAATTCTGTTGAGATTAAGCGATGCATAAATGAAGAATCGGCGTCTATAATATTCTATTGTCTTATCCATGGACGCTCGTTAGAATCTTTCTGAATATTAAAACCGGTAAATCGCATGGCTATTATGACTGCATTCACATTCATTACGTGAATAAAATTTAATTTCCAATCTTCTAAAGAGAATAGAAATAAAATCCTCAAATAATTCACAAACCCGATCATGTTTTTCATATATCAAACTTCAAAAATACACTATCCTTTTGAATTTTCCTCTTGTTACTCGGAAATGAACTAATTGACAGGAAATGTTGTTTCATTTTCGACAAATCAAATTACACAAAATACTCTACAGAGTAATGAGAAATAAACTGGGACCTCTCATAGACAAGAAACATCCAAATTAAACTTTTTAATAGGATAAGGTTTTTCGTTAATATCTCGTTAACAAAGCCTCGGACAACATTTTTTCCAAGGAAAAACTTGTTTCAAGTCATCCCAGGTACACCTCATTTCCGGGAGTTTCGAAGCTATTTTGGGGCACCCTGTACAGGCAAGTTCGGCAATAGCGTTCGAACACCTTGTATACGATACAGCGCCGAAAATGGTATTTCCCTGTTTACACGACAGGTCGCGCGGGCAATCCGCGACGAGGGTGAACGCCATCGAATATTTTCAGAGCAACTACGGAGAATTGTTCGAACCGTTTACCGACCGAACAAATCATGCGAAGATTCGCCGTGGCCCCCGGGTGACGTTAATCCGGATATCTAGAATACATACGTATATACTTCGCCGCGAGTAGAACAACGGGGCCGGAAGACGGGGGGCGGGCTTAACCGTAAGCTCGAGAGATCGACTGAGTTCTCTTGTTCGCGGAAGACGAGATAGACCCAGAAGCGAGCTGCTCGCCTCTTCCCCTCCCACGGATTCAAGGGCGGACCGAGCGTCAAATGATCGGAAATCCTAATCAGGAACCGAGCAATCAATTATCGTAATGCGCGTCGGCAAAGCGTTTAAGCGAGGGGCGGAAGGGTGTGGAGCCCGCGCACGCAGGGTTTAGTGTGTGCAACCGGCATAGACGAAAATCCCGTGGAGAAATTGTGTGTTCGATTCAGCGGAAATCTTGCAAAGCCAGGACGGAAACTCGAAACCCCTTCTCCGCTCGTTACGCATCCATCTGTCTAGGCGTGTCGAGTTTACACGCTCACGCGAAGTTGACGGTTACGGTTGACTGAAAGTTACGCGAACTGGGCGTTTCGAGCTTTGATTAGGACTGCTGAAAGTCGGGTGTAACGTATTGTTCTCTGTGCACAATGAAATACTGGTCGTTTTAATGTACTGTAAAATCGTTCGTTATTGCTGACTGATTGAAAAGTTAAAAAGAACTCGAACAGCTTAGCACTTAGAGAATCAGAAGAATATGCTACTTTTTTAGAATGACCCTGATAATCAGTTGTGTATAAGTTTCGAGCAAATTGCCAGCTATAAATGACAAAAGTTTTCTGAAAAACCATAGCCATCTGTTTCCGCATTTGACTTGGAATTTGTAGGCAACGCCAGCTGACAGAATGGTAAAGCAAATTGGCAGGAAGTCTTGCAACATGACCTATGTCAAATTGAGAGCAAAACCGGAACAAGGTTATATGTTGCTGTCAATTTGCTGCCTGTGTTGCTGCCAATGCGCGCGCAAGTTGTTTATAGCAAATTTTACATCAAACTTGTAGCCATAACTTTATAACAGGCATTGGACAAATTGGGCTTTGCAAGTTTGGCTGACTGGGGAAAAGACTACATATTTACAGTTGCGGAAATAAGTTTGCCTAAGAGGATGAACTGTAGCTTGAATCATAGATATTGTGATAAATCTTTAATATACAAGTTATCGATTATTATAAAAGAAAGACTGTTCCCGATTACCGCGCCTCTAGAGGACCGGAGTCGTAGTATGTGTTTTTAAATGTTAATTTTGCAACTCTGGAAGAAGCTGCCTGTTCTCAAAGAGGATTTTCTTAAAAATTAATTCTGAACGAATTGTGTTAGGAATTACTCCCATATCCACCTTATTCGATTGATCAAACAACTAGCAACTATCAACTGTTGCCAAAATTGAAAACAAATAAATTAATGAAGAGACTCCGATGAAGTTTTTTCTGATGACCTAAAAAAACTAGTTCCGCGCCGGGACAATTACGTACAGTTAAACGGAAATTATAATGTAATATAGACAAAAATTAATAAAACGAACAATTCATAACACAATTCGCAGAACTTTGGAAATACCCCTTGTACAATTTTTGAAAACTGATTTATGAAAATAAAATTAGATATTAGCATCATACGGAAAACATGACAATTTATCAAACCCAGATCATTTCTTTCGTTTCTTTCACTTGGTTGACGCAACAGGACCGTTTACAGTAGCAATCCTCTAATTATTTTGAGCAGTGTACTTCACACAATTCTGCCATATCATCACAGGTGAGGATCTTCTCGAAATGACTCGCACAATCTCTAACCCATTTTCTACTACATCTAGACATCACGAATTACTGGAGACATCTCGGTCCAACCAGTGGAACCAGAAGAGCGACGAAGGGGAACCCAGCCGGATCCATGAATCAACAGTGTCGTCAATAACAATTCCGCGAAATAACAGAAATACTACGGGTCTGTCGTTCGCCCATGGAACAAAACGAACAGAACGCAAGACACTGAGAAACTAACCAAGTAGAAAGAGGTGACAGGAAACAAGAAACAGGGCAGGTGAATCGAACGAGCGGCCGAACGAACGTAGAAACTAAAGAAAATGAATCCCGTCTAAGACATCCTGCTTTCTCCTCGTTTGCTTCCTACGCTACTCCTTGACTCGTGTGGTCAGAAGCTTTCCTTCTTCCGCTGATCAGACTATCCCTCCTCTCTGTTTAGCCTTTTCTTTCTTCGGTTTGCCCGTTCCTGGTCCCGTATACCACCGACCGTACTTCGTCCAGTTACGAGACGGGCCTTTTCTCTCCTGTTCCCGGCCTTTCACCCTTCCTGCCGTACACGTAGAGCCTTTTACCACGTGCCCCGGCTTCTTACGCACCCTCCTTCGACCCACCAACCTCCAGCTAGAACGAGGCTCGCCGGTAGACTCGTATACGTACATGGGTGCGCGCGGAACGAGGATTATGGAAGTTTTCTCAGCGAAGGTAAAGTTGTCGGGATGAAGCTTAAAGTCCCACCCTACCTACCAACTCTCCTGTCCCTTTTCTTTCTCCTGTTCCCTCCTTTTCAGATGTCGCGGACGCGACGGAGAAAGGAGAGCCGAAGCCCGCCGAGCGCGGCAAGTCGGGCTTCGACTACGCGAATCCATTATTCCCTTTAGACTTTAGCTCCTTCCGCCAAATGCGACGTGCACACAAACCGTCAACCCTATCGTGTAGTACATACGTGATTACATACACGCGCATACATATATAAAACATCTGTCGCCAGACAGGAAACCGGCTAAGACAGGTTTTCAACCCACCGAAGCTCGCACAGGTTTCCCCTGTTCTTTGGCTATCCTTCGTACTCGAGCGCCTTCGACCTAGTCCTAGTGGTGGGTTTACGCGAACGAACGGTTCCAAACGTGTTTGACCTTTCATGAACACGAGGAGTTTGAACAGTCAGAGCCGTGTTTAATGTTCGGCGAGACGTTCAAATGGTAAGGTTGCATTCCAATTTATCAAGGAATTTGATGAAAACTTTCTAACTTCAAGCTCGAGTCGTTGTAAACTCTTTGAACAATTTGATAATTTTCAGACATCATTCATTCTATGTGACGAAACGTTTCATCAAACAGTTTGAACGCCTCGCCAAGATTACACTTTGCGTGGGCTGTTTAAAGTCCTCCGTCATATATTTGAACAAGTTGAACTGTTTGATTACCCACCATTACCTAGTATTTGGCGACCTGACAGGTCGACGGTAGCTCGTTTGAGGTCGAAACTTGCGAAAACGGCAAGAAATCGTGAAAGTTTCCTTGTTGTTGGTGTAAAACTCGAATCCCTATCCTTCCGCAGCTGCCTCGTTCGTCCTGCACCTTCACGCCGCGAAAGAGGAACCTCTGCCCGGCTAAAACTACACAGATTCATTATTCTTTTTGGATTTTTGCTCTTTTCGCGGCCCATGTTCTATTTACGGTGATGAGACCGACAATGCGGTCGTTACGCGCAAGGTTAACCGTAGAATAGCGAGGCGAAGCCCTGGTGATCCCTTCCGTCCGTTTTAGCGCGATGAATAATTCGTTGAAAATTGTAACGTCACAGTGAACGAGACTGTCGTAAAATTAATATTCTAACTGTCAAGTGAATCGAATGAAGTAGAATTCGACGGAAACAATTAATTTTAGGTCAGTTTTAATAGCATATTTTCTGAATTCTGTCCACGTGTCATCGAATTAACTATGAGAATGATAATACAATATGAGAATTCATATACATATAATACATGAATTTAATAAACTTTCATTTTTTCATTACTAAAAATGTTATTATACTTCAAGCTTTCTTGCTTTTTCTGCAAGTGTTTAAATTATCCTTACATAGACACAATCTTTGTGTATCCTTTCAGTTACCTCTAGGTAAAAGTGTCTCATAAAAATAACCATAGAAAAGATTAAAAAATCTCCTAAATAAATGCTTAAATCATTATGTATTTCAAAATTATGAGACTGATATATATGTCGTATTTGATTATTTTCAAGTGGAAAATATCGATATTAAACCGATCAATTTTTTTCTATTTTTTTCCTCTTGTATTTATTTTTAGAGAAAATACTTGCATTTCTCGATCATTAATTTTGAGATCTATTTTACTATGCGACAGAATCTAGTGCACTTTTAAAATGGGTGTTACACCGATGTAATACTGGGAGTTAAAGAGTATAAACGAAAGTGTATATACAATGAAAAAAGATCCACTCCAAAGAGGCTGCTTTCAACATTGTCCACACTCGCGATGTGAAAGGAAAATATCCACCGATTGAGGCGACACATAAATTCGGAAGGAAGGAAATGTTGCAGCCGAATGTAACGAGAGGAACACGAAGTACTCAAACGGTTTCCGAGCTGAGCCCGGATGTTATTGACCAGCCGAGAACTACGCGAACATCCGTACTTGTCGGCACGTTGTTCGTGATATTGAAGACAGTACCGGAGATGGCATGGGGATACAGATGTCTATCGGTGGGGTAAAAAGAAAACGAAGAACGATGAAATGGAGGGCGGGCGGACGAGCAGAAACGGAGGGAAGCGGCTCAAACGGTTCCGATGGATAGAGTTGGATAGGGTTGCTGACGTTACCAAGCCTTCGCCCTCCTTTTCCGCTGTCGGGGAACGAAAGAAACGGGAGGAGGAACGCCAGGGCTGTAATTTTCCAAAACAATAACAGTTTGCGCCGACGACACATCCATATGGCGGAGACACTTCCTTTTTTCATGGGAAAGTGATATTCCCTTTATCGGGAGTGTACCTTTTTCTTCCCTCCACGATAGAAAGATCCGTCTGAATGAATGCGGTGATCGTGAACACTTTATGGGTTTCTTTATAAACGTCGATGGGGTAGAAAAAATATTAAAAACTGTATGTATAACTTGATTAAGAAATCTTTTCATTAAAGAATGCATTTTCTTAATTGATTTGTTAGGTAACGTATAAATTCTGAATTCAATTATCCAAGAACAACGAGCGTTGGAAATGTTGTTTAGTCAGTTGATAACCATAGCTGTATCTTCCAATGGTTTTTCATTTTTCAATTCGGTGGCTCGAAAAGAAGTGGTTGATTAAGAATTCGCTTAACTCGTTCAATAACTTTATACGCGGCTTTTTACAAGGAACAATTTATTACCAAATCATTCTTATTTGTGTTTCATTGTGCTTACACGTGCATTAAAGTAGATTTTGTGTGTAAAATCAGAAAATATTAGAAACAAGAATAATAATCAAACGAATTACCTTTATAAATTGATAAATACTGTCCAAAGTCTACAATGTGTTCCAGGTTGGAAAAAGAAACATCTTCAGCTTTATAATAGCCAAAGAATGTGAATAACGTTTCCCCGTAACTACGTCTCTCGACGTTGAAACGGACGAAAGCTGACCCCGAGCGGTGGAATAGAAAACGCTTTAGAATGAAGAATAGATGAAAAAGTAACGTTAAGGGTGGAGCAAGAAGTGGGATACAGTGGACGGAGAAAATTGTATACTTTTTAGGTTAATCGTAGCTCGGTAAACGAGCCATCGAGGCGGTTCTCGCTCATAAAAAAAGGCCCTCCATCTTCTCTCTCCGCTCGCTTCGTCATACTGTCTTATCCTGAGGGATTAATTTCTCGAGGTTTATGTACGTCGGTGCTGGAGGGACGGCACCAGGCAAATCCTACGCCGTGAAACGCGGAGAAAACTACGACCTGGAAGAATCGGACAAGTCCGGCACTTCTTCCCTCACATCCCTCTTTCTCATTTTAAATCATCATTCGTTCCTTGGAACTACGAAGTCGGGAGGGATTAGTTCGTGGAATATCCTACAGGTTGTGCCCGGGCCGAATGTATAGTTGAACTTAAAGATAGAGGATTTGTGATGCGCGTTTATTTAAACGCGGCTACTAGTATACTCTTAAAGTCTGGTACAAACCCTTGCGTTAGTCCTTTACACGACTATAATTTTCAGTGGCTAAATCCACCTTACTATTTAAGGGTACAACCTGAATTATAATTTGGGTGGTACTTCTTCATGTCAGCGGACACTGTCGCGGTACCTACAGATGTGTAAGTACGTTCAGTGTAAAATAAATTTCTAAGTAAATCATACATACTATATAAACAAAAGAAGATTAATATTGGAAATTTTTTGAAATTTTTTTGAGAAACCCCTGTATTTGAATATCCATCATCCGAATGACCTACTATTCGAACGTTCTATTATCCGAACAGAGCAAATCGGATGTATTGCAAATATTATCCGAAAAATTCCTTCATTCGAACACTTATGTCCCTTACGTTCCATTATCAGAAAATCCCTTTATCCGAACACTTGTCTCTCTACTAGTTTGGACACGTGAGGCTCTACTTATACAGTAGAGGTATAGGACTAAATCTTCGATGATGAATATCATATGATTACAGCCCAGTCTGAGCTAATGTGAGTTCAGGTCAAGGTTAAGTGTTAAACCGATTGACCATAAACTATTCCAAACTGATTATATAAATCTGTCCCTGTTGGTAATACTTCAAATCGAGATATCTTCGTAAGGTTGTGCCTATACTACATACATGTATAGCATAACACGTTAAATGTATGTCAAAGTTATAAAACCTGTTAGAAAAACAGAAAAAAATGTTATATAACTATTTCTCATGTTATATGCCAAGTTATATGTTCTATCAAGTGTGACACCATTATTAACAATGAGATGCGAAATGTTACATAAACTTGTTATAGACTTGTATAATCTTATAACACGTCATAAAAACATGTACAGCAAGGTTATATAGTAATTTATTATATAACATTGTTTTGCTATATAGGCACAGTGGCCAAACTGCGGTTCACGAGTCGCACACGGTTCCTTTAGACTTTAGACCCTTACTGTGGCTCCCATATACTTATACATATCACATATACAAAAGGATGTCTTTGTAAGTTTACTGACTTTATTATGAAGTGTGAGATATACACACAGATTGTAACGGTAACTCACAATTCAATACTATTCCAATGTGTCTTTCGAGTATTTCTGATAAGCAATATATAGGACCTACCCTAGCAACGTTTGGCCACTGCTGCTAGATAGTGCAGACGCAGCTTAAGAATGTAATATCATTTCTATAAAAACAGCTCATTTTTGTGTCGCTAATCTACAGTGTACACAAATCGCAGAGAAGCTGAAACGGGAGAATCGAGAACGAACGAGTCGGAAGTGAAAAAAAAAGAGAAAAAAAGAAATAGGCAAACACGCGGAGAAACGACCGCAGGTCCCGTCCCCGTGGAATAAGCCGCGTCGATATTGAGTTATTCGGTGAAGGTGGATCCTTCGTTTTCCAGAAGCTCCGACCGGGACCGGCACACACTTGCTTCCACCTACGGGTCCCAGGTCTGTCGACCAAATGAATATTAGTGGCACCCCGGAGACAGAATTAATAACAATCGTCCTCCACGGCACTCGTGCCCCCGGCCGCAGACAAAACACATACCCCCTCCACCTCCACCGAAAGCAACGGAAATTTATACCTGGCAACTAGTCCGTTCGAACGGGTGAAATCGCCTGGAAAAACGAAAGTAAGCTTCCCTGAGCTGCGCGCGCGCTCGCTGGAGATCGCGCGAGTGAATGGAAAACGATATTTTCTCGGTATCGGGCGGTTATCTAATTTTGTGTGAACGCCGAATTGGCGAACGGCCAATCCCACCCTTTGAAACATTTCCAACATGTTCCCGGTCTTCAGATCTGCGTCGGATCATTACTTGCTCCAATCATTAACCCTCGCAATATCGAATCTTTTCTTTGTTACGTGGAGTACCAAGGATGGTTACTTTATGCTGATCTGATGAAAACCTGGAATATCTCGCAACATGGAAGTTGAGAACATGGAGTTTTTCAGAAGAATAAAAAGAGACCAATTCATTACGTAGCATTTCATATACATACATATGTAGGTACTATTGAATTCCACAATGTCCCATTTTCAAACAAGTTCTGTATCGTTAACCTTTTGCATTCGGAATTTCTAATTTTCCATACATTTTGTCCCTTCAGAGGGGACAGTCGAGTGCAATAAAAAAAATGTTTCGCTTTAACTTTTTTCAATTTTAACGGAATACTTTATTCTAAACCCTGAATTCATGAGATATCGCATCTCAGTGGGAAAAGTGTCACAAGTCAAAAATTGTCAAGTTTCATTTTATCGCGTAGAATATCTTCTAATACGTAGATCGACTATGTAGAAAAATGTCATAAATTGTACTTCAATACTTCCAACGAAATGACACTATATCACTTTGTTTAATACGTATCCGGTGGGCATACAGTACTCTCCCTTGATATTGTAAAGGATTATTTTAATAGACTTAAATGAGTTTCAATATTTAGTACATTTTAATTGTACAGCTTAGCCTTTAAAAAAAAAAGACTAGAGACTTCAAAGATTTCTTTTACCTATCGCAAAAATATCAATTATATTTTCTTCAGGTAATTTGTTCAGCTCAACGTTACGCAAAATTTTACTTCTATTAGCCAAATACAAAGGATGTTTTTTTTGCATACTCTTTTTAAGGGTAGTTGTATAAACTTCTGTGCAACTGCAGTAGCGCGGACGAGAGGAATGGGAGGGGGCGTAAAACATGAGTATTCCGCTTTACCTTTCTACGAGGATTATCTTCAATGCGATGCTTCTCGGTGCATCCATCTTCCCGTGCTACATACATATTTAATACGTTCATCTCATCCACGATCGGCCATTAGATTGCATCGTGTATTGGCTAGATCCACTAGCAGACGAGAACGAGTACACGTAAGATACAATAACCGTACATGTGAATTCTGCATGTTATTATAATAATGCGGTTAGAATATATACTGGGAATGGACAATTTGTTGAGACTATGAATCAATAACTATGTATATAACATCTTAGACATAGTCTGTTTTGTATCACCCACTGTATCATGTTATTAGTGAACCAAAGATTTAAAAAACTACTTACAAATTTTCGTATAATTGTATTTTAGTATGATACTACTATAATTCAATTTTTTAAATTTTGCAAAAGATTCTGATTGTATTCAAATTTTTGTAGCAATACCGTTGACAATAAGAACCTTCTAGTGAATTTGTAACCTTTTCAATTGTCGGTGTTTTGAATACCAATCGTAAAAACTTGTTTAAAGATAAATTTCGTATTTTCTTTTTAGTACTCCTGTAATTAAACTGGATGTATTTAAATGAAACAAGGCAAAACTTATTCCTCCCTTTTTGCAATAATTTTTCATCGTATGTGTTTTTCGTATGATATACATATTTCCACGATGAAATAAGCACAGGTAATGTTCGACAGCTCGCAGCTTTCTATAATTAAACTGGGAATGTAATAACAGCAGTGTGTTGGCACTGTAAAGCAAATTCTAAAATTTCCCCGTTTCTCTTCGAATAATTAATTAATTGATGTCGTCCACATAGATGTGTTTCGACGTGTGCAATTTTCAATGAATCGTGTAATACCGCGAAGGAACTGTAATTGGAACACCCCACACACGCGTGCACGAGCGAAAATATAATTTTTCGAGTGTTGTATAGCAACCATCGACGAACATCGTTTCACCGAATATTGACTTTGATATATGTATTCTCGAATCTCTATTCATAATATATCGATTTCCTTCGATACGAGCTTGTTTGCTTTTTAAGACTCCTTGTACAGTTTGGAGCGCTTTTAAACTTCCAACCGGAAATATCGACATTATTTATTAATGTCAAAACGCTGCTATTGACCGACAAGTGGACAAATGTTTGTGCGAGCAACTTTACTTATGAGCACCGAGAGCTCAGGTATTTCATAATACATATTATTAATTATTAATCATGGTATACAAGCTGTAGAATAATAATAACCATAATTTCTAGCAATTTGAATAAATATACGCTCGACATTAATTAATTATATATTTTCAATAAAATAACTAAGAAATTATAATCTAGCTCTGTCAATGGTATATGTAAAGCGTTTCAGAACGAGTGCAAACAGTTTGGCCACGATTGATATTTTAGAATAAAATTACAGGTTTAATACGAACTTTTGAGAAATTAAAACACAACAGAAGAACATGAGTTTACAGTTTAGTAATATTGTATCTACAATATGGGTGTAATTGAAATTCTCACTGTTAATGACTTACAAAAAAGAAGAATTCGATAAAATAGACTTACCTACTCTATTAAAGTTCCGCTAGAATTTCTATTTTCTTGTAGTTTCCACACTTACTTATGTTATAAATGCATAAATATCTGTAGTCCAATTATAGTACAATGGTTACAGAAATTGTATTCTTGGAGCTTGAAAGAAGGCATTGTACCGACGAATCATGTATCGACAAGAGTTAATCATTAAACGGTTACAATTACGTAACTATTAGACGCAAAATCAATTCACAACATCTTTTGTTAGTAATTACCAGAACAATTTCCCATACGTTCTGTCAAATTGTTCACAATGATCTTGAAACACCCTTTAATTCCTTCACAATAGGGAACAAGAAACGTCAGGATAATAGTTTACAACTTGTACACCTTTTTATTAGAACGAGGCGATTAGTTGAATGGAAGAAACCCGACGCTGTTCGTAACTTATTGTCGGAGACTAGGTACTTTATCGAAACGCTAAACATCGCGGCGCACAAGACTGGAAATAAGAGGAAGCCGAATATATAGGGGATGTAACAAAAGGGGTGTCGCAGCTCGTAAAACTTTTATGCAGCAAACTTACTTCTTTTTCCTCAACTCCTTACCCCGCCGCCCTTTGAGACGCCATTGTATTTGCATCTTCGTCGCTTTATACCGGTTCGATTATTAAAGTAGCATTGCCTTGCTTTTTAGCAAATGCATCCAGACTGCCTGGAAATTCTCCTCTGTTGGACAATGTGAAATCGGAGAACCTTATTTCCGTGCTTAGAGGACGGTAAAAAATAAATAATAACATAGAGATAGTTAAACTGACTTTTGAAAATCAGAAAGCTGTAGAATAAATATTTTCAATTTACGTACAATATTATCACAATATAACAATAATTGACAGTGGCGTAATAAAAACGCTGAATATGAGTTCCGTATATAAACTCAGCTATTTACAATATTGAACTATATCAATACTTCCATAAAGTAGAGTTATGAGACGGTTTAGTGAATAAAAATCCAAAGGACGTAAAGAAACGAATGTTCCTACACGCCATAAGTATTCTCCTATCAATCTATCAATTACTATATTATTATTAACACATTCTCAATGAATATTCAGGATTATTACAATACTTCGTTAAAAACGTAAAACGTTCATAGGACCTATTATACCCTTGATAAGAGTAGAACACGTTTCTAAAAGTTGCATCAACAATTCGAAATACATTCTTTACAGCTTAAATTATCAATACCTAAAAATATGAATGAATTTACAGATGCTGATAAAGCTACTTGCGGTTGCTGATCCAATATACTTTCCTTAATTGTTGATCTCACAGAGTATCGAGGATAGATCAACCTACTATATTTAGATTATCAATGCAAATGGGTTAAGCAGTATAAATCCTCGTGTACAAGGGGGATACACAGAAAGAGAGAAAGAGAGAGAAAATAAATCCTGGACACTGATGCACAGCCAGTGGGTCAGGGTGCAGGTCGAGCACAGTGCCGCTTTTGTATCAAAACCAGAGTGAATGATCTAGGAATAATGAGGAGATCAGGGAAGGCAAAAATGAGAGTCGGTCGAAAAGGTGAACGCCGGATGGCGTCTTCCGCTTTCAAATCCATCGAATCATTATCGCACTTGGGCGATCGATGCTTCGATTCGTTCTGTGCCCTACTTTTTTCCCCGTGGATGCCCATTGCTTTCGTAGATTACTCGCGTTATTGCAGAAAAGCTTCGAAAGCATCGGGCCGTGTATTCATCAGGTTGTAAACCTTTTAGGTCCCGTATGAAACGTGGCGAAACCGAATGTCTTCCGGTGCCACAGAAATTGAAAATGGAAACATCTTACAACTGATGAACAGTCTATTCGCCGGCGCTGATCCCATGTTCATCCGGAAAAGCTGTTATTACATCTTCACGTTACAAATGAAATGTAAGGAAAGCAGATATACCTTGGTTGCCGTACGATTCGAGCTAAAGATCGATAGTGATATAAATGAGATTCTCTGAAGAACGCGCAGCCGTGACAAATTCTTGTTTTCTTATGAAGAAATATACCTAGATACATCGAAATCGAACATTAATATCTGTGATCTTTTATCAAAGACATTGCTCTGTGTGAAGTGACGATTGGAATCGGTATGTCGTACAACCGGTTTGAGTTAATTCAAGCAATAATAAGTATTGCATGATAAAAGTGTAATAGATTGGTAACACCTTTGGTGATAATTTTAGAATTAAATGGACTTGTTCTGACAGTGACTGGAAACTGGAATTAGGGGTCTGAATATAATGTATATTGTAATAATGTATTGCCAATCGGTATCATTCTGGAAGTTTTTCGGTCGTTCTACTTTGACGGCGGAATGTAAGCTATCTTTAGGGACTTTTTCCTCGGTAAATACAATATGGAATCGAATACATCTTGTTAGTATTTATTGAACTCCTTATAAATAATACTATAAAACTGCAAAAATAATTTTAGTATGTTTGGTTTTAAGTTTTTTCTTAGTATGAAAGTGATATCTTAGAAAAAGGGATCTCCATGGAGCAGGTGATTTTTTAGCTTAGACTCGTATGAAACCAAAAATTCAACAAGGTTCTTAATTAGTATGAGCGTCGCTATCACAGGAACTACAGTCTAAGCTAAACGAGTCTAAGCTAAAAACTCACCTACGTCATGGAGATCCTTTTTTTTGAGATGTCACATTCATACTAAAAAAAAACTTAAAACCAAACATAATAAAATTATATTTATAGGTAGTTCAATAAATAGTAGGACGATGCATTTGATTACATATTGTATTTATTGAGAAAAAAATCTCTTAACCTTTTCCTCCGTCAAATAAGAATGACATGCAATTAAATTTCTATACTTCTAACTCAAACCTCAACATATTCTACAATCTATACTCCGTGGTGATATTCACAGTATCCAATGTTCCAACGAAGGTCAGTGATCGTACATTTTTAACGGCCCAGCGAGAATCCACCTTCAGATCGCAGTACCTGATACAAACATCAGGAAAACGATGATAAATAAATCAATCTTCCCGGCTGCAGTTTCCTCGAGAAAAGCAACATGCATTACAACATTTGACTCGGTTATGACCCAACCAGACTATTTCATCTCTTTTTCGCTCGGCCATACCGACCAGATAGCCTTCGAGCTATCAGAGGTTTTCGTAACGCTACCCGATCTCCACAACGGGCAAACGCTTGAACAGGTTTATTAACATGATTGATGGAGCGTGTCTACACGGGGTGCGCGGCAACGGAATGAATAAAGATCCCAGAGAACCGCGAACGCCCCCGAAACTTTCACGACTTTCACGCTCGCCCCGATAGTGTTTTCCTCCCTGTCCAGACACGCGAACCAGGCTGAATCACTTTCGGAATCAGCGCTCGCACATTTACGCGTTACCGTTCGAGTGTTATACTTTCACGGGGCGTCATTCAGGAAACTTCTTTACTTATTCACGGGAGCTCCCTCGCAGGTAGTTAGAACAATGGATGCAGGGGAATTCACGTTAGTGCTTTGCGTAGCCTCCTTGGATAGGGAGAAAAAGTAGATGCGGAGAGAAGATTCCAGCTGGTAAAGAGCGAACACGCAGTAACTGCCAGATATGTACTAAAGTGGACAGTGCTGGTGTGCGAATTTATCACCTCTCCAATAATTGGAGGTGTCCAGCGGTGGGAATTGATTCGTGTGTTCTTCCACCTTCTATACATTAACAGAACTAAACCAAAACACAATACTTAGGAAACATAACATAGCAACCATATTTACTACACACACAAAAATCAAACAGGTGCTAACCTCTCCCAAAGATCCACAACCGCAGCTTTCATCGGCGGGGATTTACAAAATACTTTGCTCATGCGGAAAAGTTTATATCGGCGCAACTAGGAGGAGTGTGAACACACGACACAAGGAACACGAGTGATGCACCAGATTGGGCTACATTCAATCAGCTGTTGCAGAACACCAGAAGATAACAGGACACAAAATACTCTTCAACGAAGCTAAAGTTAAAGATCAATGGATACTTTCCCAGAAAATACCGGGAAACGTTGGAGATGCTAAAACACCCTAACAACATCAACAGAAATACAAGCCATCATCTGAACCTAATCTAGAGCTTTCTACTCCCAGTTTTTAATTGTTCAGCTGACCAATTAAAATTTCTTTTGATTGGTAATCAATGAACCGAAACATGAGCAAGCTCCAATAATTAGAGGAGCACCACAAGGCACACGCCAGACCTTTCATCACAAGACACCTTTCAACCCCCTGGTGAAGCTAGCTGCAATGCTTGCAAAACGTTGGGAAAACAATTTCACGAGGACACGGCTTACACCCTAAAGCCTCAACAGTAAGAAAACGCATTGCTCGATAGAAGGTATGACGTTTCCTCGATTTGACGAAAGATGATCGATACAAGAAGAATAATGGCATTATATATAGTACAACCTTTCCTTTTTCCTTAGCGAATAGAATGTCAGAAAATCGAAATGAATACTATGGGATGGAAGGGAGGAATGTGTGGTAGTTAACCTTTTCGCTACGACGGAGTTGACCGCCAATATGCTACCACTGTCCAGGACAGTTGAGTCACGAAACTACACTTTGCCGCAAACGGTGCAACATCTGCTTAAGTAGCGCATATTAGTAATGAAGTTAATTAAATTTAAGTTAAAAGAAATTAGATTTAATTCTTAACTAACGCAAAATCTTGACGGGTGACTATAATCATCTTCAGGATACAAGATGTGCTCAACGTTGGGTGACTGTAATGATCCTTAGTAAGGAAAACATAAAATGGCAGTAGACTATAGCTCCCCTAACTCTAGGTGGTCCTGAATTTAGATAATCGAGTATAGACGAAAGTCCTTAAAATTTTGAAAACTGACCACCTAGTCACACATTTGGGAGACGGAAGTTTCTACAAGGAGTGCCACAGAAGAATAGTTCAATTATCCGTTGGCACCCCAATCGTTGTGTAAATAATCATGTATGTATGCATATTAATGAAGATTATAAGCTTGTAAAATCGGAAGAAAAAGGGTTACAATAAATTTGTATTCAATTAAGAATCGATGGATATTTTTTTAGTGCATTGACACACTTAGAACATGTAATTACATTTTTCATTCTATGAAAAATTAGAAACTTACTTCATCGAACATTAAAGATTAAGAAGAAATTATTCTTGATTTCAGTTTAGTTACCCAATATTTGCACATTAACGCTCCAACGATGGCCCTGGGTGTCTATTGTCCCAGACTTTCAAGATCCCTTGCCAACTCTTTAACGACGACTGACTTAAAAGTCAGGAATGTATTTATACATAACTGCTAGTTTTATATAGAGATCAGCACATCTAAACAAATTACAGCCTACTATACAATTCCATTCGGAAGTTGAATTCTGGGCCGACTAACGGTTTGCAGATTCCAGTAATCATATTACATTTAACCCACTGTTAAACTCGCTCATACTTCGGGGAGTTGCAAAATACGCGGAACGGTCGTATCAATGATAGGGTAACTTCATCAAACAAAAAGCGGGAACGAGACTCTTGAGAAAAACAATACACTGTTGCGGCGCTTCCCCGGAATGCAATTATCCCGCTTACGACCGCGTTGAAATAAGAATAGATCGCGTACAAAATGTTCCCGGAGAGCATGGAATTAAAAAACAAAAATTCAGTGAAACTGTTCCGCGTTAAAATTACGCGTTCGCATTTTCGACGCTCGGTTTTCAAGAATCCTGACTGAGTGAAAAGTTAATGCCGTACTTTTGAGAAAGGACTGAAAGTGTAAAATGATTTTTTTATATTTCATACAAAGCATTACGCGGTTAATAACTTTTAAAACGTTCAGAAATACATATAATAACTTACAAATGTTAAGAAATCAGATTTAATACGAAAATATTACTTTTCGACGATCCTTTCTTTTCAATAAAAAATTCAGAAAAAAAATAGGCGAAAAGGGGAATTTCAAGAGATTTGTAATTAAAATCATGGGTAAATTACGAATGAACGGTTGCGCCGAAATGGGTATCAAGAGAACAAGCCATTCCATCAACACAGCCTGATATATAACGGCGCGAAACTCAAATTAAATATCTCATAATGCCGTGCTCACGTTTTCTGGTATAGGTGGGCTCATCTGTACGTGTATTTGGCGGCACTCGAGTCTGCTGGCTGGGAGCCAAACTTCGCAGACACGCCAGATTTGATGCCTAAAAAGGATCGTAAATTTATCTCATCGCGCGTTCGTCCCACATCTGGCTCCAAATTCATGAAATAAATAGAATTTTCAAGGTTTATGGTGGCCCGTGAAAGCCTTAACAAATCTAGTTGGGCTGAGGCCACCGCTCGTCGTTAAGACGAATTCGTTGTACTTTCGAGTGCCCGTCGCGCTTTTCCTTTCGTTTCCCTGGAGTAATTCGAAAAACATTCACATTAATCAGAGAAGAGAGTGTGCAGCTGGAGAGAAAAAAAAATTTCCCGGCGACGAGACGTACACGGATAAAGAAGAAGAAAGTATCGGCCATTTTTTATGGAGGCGACATTAATCGCACCCCAAGGCGACCACTTCCCGTTGTTATTACGCCCCTGAGAAATTTACTATTCGAGAGCGATAGCACGAAGTGCAACGTTTTATTATGATTTATGACGGTCACCCGTTGAACTGGTCCAGTATCCTTGAAATATCGCGGACGCGTGCACGAACACGGCGTCAATCGGCAACGCTTACTTATACATATATAATCAACAAGATAATCGGCAGAAAGCAAGTACCGTTTAATAAACTTAAGTAACGTTGTAAATCATAGATTGTGGAGCGTTTCATTTGTAAATGATTCAGTCACATTAACTTGAATCTTATACAGGGGGTAACAAAAATGTACGTCCCTGAAAGGGGCCACTGGTGATGTAATTTGGAACAAATTCTTCCTTAGCCAAAATGGTATCCGAGGCTTTGATAATGAGATATTACCGAAAAACCCCGACCAATCAGAGCGCGAGTCTACCGGCCGTGTTCCCGCGATAAGGTTGGCTACGCGCTGCGATTGGGAGTCAACGTTACCACGGAAACTCCGCTGGCAGACTCGCGCTCTGATTGGTCAGGGTTTTTCTTTAATATCTCGTTAACAAAGCCTCGGATAACATTTTTGGTAAGGAAAAACTTGTTCCAAATCACTTTACAAGTGACCCATTGCAGGGAACTACTACACTTTTGTTATACCCTATATATGTATAAAATATCGCTCATAAGTTTAATTGCACAACGCAAAGGTTTAATCAGGCATACAATATTCGGATATTTCACGTTGTCATGCTATTGCCCGATTTGACATTTTCATATCGTGTAATAAACATATTCCAGTTTTCAGTAGTAAAACAAATTTATAACCGAACTTCATACACACGCAATAATATTGTAATTAACTCGATTGTTATTTCAATACTCAGTTTAACATATGGTTAAAGTCTCCTTAAGTGTTTCCCATGGAAGTTAGTATGTATCATACCACATTGGAATGTACTAGCTTAGATGAGGAGAAGATAAACACGAACAGAGTTACTTCGTGTCTTCCCTTTATTAGTGTTCATTACGATCATAACATTTATTAGCAGATTCAAATATGTTTATTGTTGAATGTTTTTTCGATTAATACGTGTATCTATAATTATTACATTACCCCCAATTTCAAGTAATATGATATGCAACACAATTCATTTTTCTCCTACAGTTACTTTCAGTTTTACTGCATCCAAACGGATGTGATTGAACTCATGAGCGGTAGTGTACATATGTACACATATAATTAAGTCTATTAACGTCAGTGCCAACAATAGAAAAACTGCTCATTAACTACCACTGTTGAATGCACACTAAATTGCATAATATAATATTATGAGTAATATATAATACAAGTTAGCATACCGTAGTATGGTATAAAGTATACAATAAATTGACTGTCAACATAAATTCCGACACAAGCACCTTCGTGACTTCAATGATTGAGAGGCTCAGTGGAAAAGGGGCACATGCTACATCTACATCGATTTTAGCTTCTTGTACCATCAACAAACTCCAACCTTATTTTTCCTAAAAGTAATTGTGTAAATTTATAATATTGAGGCATGTGCCCCTCTTCCACTAAGCCCCTCGAATTGTGGAACAAGTCATCTGAAATCCGTCCTGCCGGCAGATATGATAGTTTTAGTGTTTGCTAACATTTAACTGTTCGAACCAAGTCAGAATTTTCTCCATATCATCGTGGCTAATAACCGACCGGTTTTTTCTATCTCCATCTAAATATACACTTGTTTCCCGTACCCGCTCGATATATCCGCATACGTATTCTCAAATTCCCCAAAGGCGCAATAAATATCCAGGATATGTACAAGCTACTTGAACAACCTCAAACAGGCCGCATTGAATTTCAAATGGGGTGGGGGGGGGGGATCTAATAGCACGAAAACTCTCGGTGAATAAACCGTGCGACCTGCGTGGCAACCCAACGGACGAGAATAAGGGAAATAGTGGAAACCGTCCACGAGGACAAGGACAATCGCATTGGCAGCTACAAGCCTTTTTGATCGAGTTTACAATTACGCGTCAGCCGTCCCACGTGGCGCATTATCGGAGCTTATAACGTATTGCCGCGTATCGGCCGTTAACGCCGCGCCGTAGTTCGTTCATTAATAATAGAAACGTTATTAACGACCGGTCTGGCCGGAAATATTACCCGGTAATCAGCGCGCGCCCGCTCGTGTTTTCACGGGGATCACAATTTTTCACGGTAATCGTGGCAATCGATGAAAACTCCGAGCAATGTGTTCTCACTTGGAACCGGTTTTATTTAATCGATTCGTAACCTCGTTCATTAATACGACAGACCGATAAAATAGTATCTATTCAATTTTCATGAGATCGTGCGAAAGATTCGTCGTACTTTTTAAAATACAATCGTAAAAGTATATTTATAATTTAAACAACTATAAACAACTTTGTCGAACATAAAGGCTACACCCAAAAACGACAAATCTTCTGCTAAGAGAAACAAGAGACTAACGACCGAATAAACACCGTATAATCAAAGGTGACGTTATCGAATACGTAGCATACAATTCCACAGTGGTTGTGACGCGTTGAAGTGTATAATTCGGAAAGAGGTCAGACGTTCCTATTCCGTGAAAGATCTAAATCAACGTTTCAAGCTTTCACAATGTTACATTGTGCCACCAAGTATACTCGATAGATTCGGGACACGTGCCAAAGATTGCACTTCTGAGATTCAAGTTTGTTCGCAAGTCGGGAGTCGACGAAAGACTGACCGGCTGGTTCTGGTAATCTGTTCTATTTATATGGTCAGACTGAATTATTAAAGGATCTTACGATTTATATCCCCAACTGAAAGATTACTTTTAATTAGACCGGTGAAGATGCCATTTCACTGCAATTCGGTATTGGCGAATTCATTTTTATTGAGTAGACATCCTTTCTCCCTTCTTTGGAAATACACTCCTCGAAACAACTTAGGACCATATAATTGCTACCCGCTGCAATCGTCAATACGACATATCTTATACAGCGTATATTACAAACTTAGGTGTTAACATTTCACGGAAATAATGTTAATTTATCGAACCTATAGCATTTTTGTCGTTTCTGTCGCTTGATTAACACAACACAATAGTCCACTGCAGTAACTGCTCGATGATTGTTCGAAGATTCCTCGGCACTGACAAGGAAAGGTCCCCAGGTGTCACGCTGACTTTTTGATAAGGTTTAGCGTAATAATAGAGCTTGTAATTCTGAAGCCAATGATATTTGTTTCAACCGCATATTGCCATTAGTTTATTAAATATTTAATGTTCAGTGCCGAGGAGCCTTCGAACAGTCATTGATGATTTACTGTATAGCGATCACCTGATTGTTTTGAACAGTGAAGATACTATTTCAACCAGAAATAAGCGCATACGAATGATTTTGTAATTAAAATATAATAGTAGTGCACAAATCATTGATACTTATAGTTAATCGACAATAAAATTTCTGGAATTGAGAATGTTAATAGTATGTTCGATAACCATTGATAAGATGATTATAAAGTGCATACTTGTGTACTCTTTATTCGAGAATAAGGTTAAGTAAAAATATTCTGCAGTTACACAATTAACGAATACGATCTACCAAAATATTTAGCATTTGATTACAAATAAGATCATGAATGTTTAGGAAACACATCGTTCGAACACTTTTTGAAGTGCATTTTACAAGTTTCAATATGTACATATTATGTACATACCTGCGTGCAAGGACAGCGAGATGAGTGTTTCACGCTCTACCGATGATAACGTCAAAGTAATTGCAATTAAAATTTGTTTCGTGAAATTGGTTACCCACATTCTATGTGTACCTGCCGTCGCTCCCCTGTCCATCAGTTCGGAGCTTTTACAGCCACCTGCGTTCTTTTTATTATTCCCTTCCGACAGATCGAAAATCGTAATTAGTAGCTCGTTCACGCGACACGTACCCCTCTCTTTCGCCTTTTTTTCTCGTCCCACGGCTGTAATTAACAACGCGCGGTTGATAATTGCGCGTCTACTATATGTTCCAACGCCGATTTAAACGTTCTCGGGCTGGAACATTTTCGACGACCCTACGCTTTTAGCCAGCGCCGATTCGTTTTCCGTCGAATTAAGACCGTATAATTGCAATGTAAATTGTTTGATCGAGTCGTTACGAAATATAGTTGATTCAACCGAATGCGCGTTGCTTTCAGGGGAAATCAATTTTCCGTAAACGTCGATCTTAAATGAAATAAAACCACGAGCACGGACTTAAGTACATATATCTATTGAACGACTGGACTCAATAGGGCTCCTTTTGTAATTTTATTGCATAATTTTTTATTCACCACAAGCAGGATAAAAAATTATTCCATTAAATCTAGTTTTTCTGGGTGCTGCAAATTGTATACATAGCAGTATACTTAATTTCATATTATCTTCGATGCAACAGTGGACAGCAACAATGAAAACAGACATTGCTACATTTCGGTGAAAAATATGTAAATAGCACTAACAATTACCCGAATCAACTAGCAATAAATTTTCTGAGTGAAAAACAAACACAAAAAGGTTAAAACTTTACAAACCCCAGAACTTCGATAGATTTAAATAATTTCAAATGAGTAAACAAATATACTATTAAATTTTTTCATTTTAATGGTGTAAGTATTTAACGCACACCTACGTGTTATTGTTGTAATACCTGCTGGTATTGGGTTGCCTAAGAAAATTCGTACGAGTTTTAATTCGGCTGACATAACCAAGTTGCTGCAAACGGTTTTCTACGCTTGATTTCACTACTTTGAAAATTTGTGCAATTTCCTGTGTTGTGTAACAAGATTAAAGTCGATCCAACACTTCACTTTGTAGTTCTACATCTCCGCTGGCCAGCTAAGGCGTGTTGCATTTTGGAGAGAAAAATCTCCAGAACGAAATTTTACAAATCACTTCTGGAATATACATTCTTTGGTGGCAGTTTATCCGTACACCTTGCACAACTTTTTACAGATTTACTCCGCGTTTGTTCCTTTTTTGCTATAGAACAACAAAATATACCCAAAAGTGCTTTTCTGCATGTCCACCGTTAAAATTATGCTACGTTTCTAAAGCAAACCCCATTTTCAGACCTTTTTGTTTAAAATATACAGCTAAATGTTAGCTTCCAAAAAACCACGTGTTTTCAAAATTTGATGTAAAGTTAGTTGCGGTTTAAAAACCGCACTTTTTGGTCAACCCGTGTATTAACTTATTGTCAACAGCCAGATTGTAAATAAAAGAAACAAAATAATGAAAATAAATAAAAATATCTTCGATCACCTCCATCCATTTCTCGAAGTAAGTCTCTCCAAAATCCATTGCGTGAGTCAAACAGACCGCGGAGGGTTAATACGCCGAGACTTCATGAATAAAACTGAGGCACGGTTTGTTGAACACAGACGTTAATATGTTCGCGCGAGAATGTTCATTGCCACGGAGACCTTTCTTTTCTTGCTTTCTGTAATTTCCCGTGTGTAAAGGAAAACCGTAAGTTCGTTCGCGCATTCACCGTAGTCATTGGCGATAAATGGAATCGCTGGCCGACAGGCATGTAACGTTTTATAACGAATCTGTCGGTGTAATTAAATTCAAAACGAAGGAACGATAACCGGACCAGAAATTGCGAAACATTTGTGCCTCTGTGTTTGTGCAGCACGTTCACGCAAATACAGACACCCTTGGATAGATACACTCGCATTTGTGTACAGGTTCGATCTACGTTTGCCTAGGCGATACTGCACACCGGAAACCTTCACTCGACTCGCCTACGGGAAATTCGATTCAAAGCAAAATCGAGCGATCAATCTCTTTGAAAGAAAGGACACTGTGTTACAATCCAAATAATATCATAACATAGCTCTCAGCCTGTGATTTTTTGTATGAAATTAAAATTGATATTTTATGTAGTATAGAGAATAAATATGAGTTCACTTTCAAGTATTTCTTACAAATGGTAAATTTTACTGTATCCATTTTCCCTTGTCATTATAGGTGTTATTAGTACGATTAACTGGTTTAAAAAATGATATCGTTTGACGCAGTTATTTTTTAAAAGATATTATTAAGTCATTGCGCAGCATCAATGCGTGTATCGATGGTTGATAAATATGTAAATGCTACCTGTAGATACTTGAACGTTGATTGAAATACAAAATTGAAGGAAATCTAGTTTATAACCATTGTATGTATCTGGTATTCCTTCAAAGGGAAGTAGGTTACGGTTGCACATGCACCGAGAACTTAAGAGTATCGAACCTTAGAGGAGGTTTTCTATAATTTATGAGAGTACGATAATCAAACGTCGGCAAAGAATAAAACTCAGTCTGATTATAGAAGCATAAACGTGTACTGGATGAATCTGTGTCGACGAAATAAAGGTAAAAAATTGCACGTCTATTAAATATCCTTTGATATAGTAGCACATACAGATTTCAAAGGATATAATATTATAATACATTACTTAAAATACAGATAACTTATCAATAAAATTTGTCTTTGAATGAGTTCATAAATGCAATTCATTGAGTTAACGTTTGTATTGAAATGTAAATTTTTGTTTTAGCTCATGAAACACGATGTTTGCAGTATCTCGCGATCTAAGGATCTTAATATTCTTTTAGAAATAAAACAAAAAAATATGTCACTTCTGAAATTATATTATTTGAAATATATTGTCAAATAAATCGATAATATTTTTATTTTCAAATAACAGTATTGAAAATAAAGTTCCAAAATAGATTATTTCAAATAGTTATTTCTTATTTTCATTTCAAATAAAATGTACCCAGGTCTGAGTAGACGAACTTCGAATTGAAGAGTTCATTGGAGAGTTATTCCAGTTTTAGCTGTATGAGCCATTACTTAATTACGTTACAAATCATGTATGTACCTTTACATTTTCTACTTTCTATAATAACCTAAAGTACGAAGGGATTAAAGTTTTAACGTTAACGAATAATAAATCATTAGGAATACACTCCTCTTCTCGTGATATCGTTAAATCTTTCCATCGCTACAATCTGATTACACCGATAATCTAAATCTGAATATCGTTCCATATCTGAATCCAACGCTCGGTTATCCAAACAATGTAATCTATATACACTGTTTTCAAACTAAAAAGTGAAGAGGCCTTCAAATAAAAAAAAAGTGAAGAGGCTATTAAATCATTGTAATTTCTGTTTCGCGACAATTAATTTCCTCTTTCCTTAGACCATAGTCCATACGGTCATCTAAATATTGCATATACACTTCTGTCCCAATTCATACAGATAATCGGGACCGCGCTATATGTATTCCGAAACTCTCAATAAAACTTCTGCCATTTTTTTCGATCCGGAAGGATCATTAAGAAGCACTTTTCCACGAGTCGCGTGTACTTTGCACACCGGGCCGGAGCATCAGACTGCGCAAAAAAAAAAAAATAAAGAAGGAATAGATTTACGATCTGCTTCCTCGAATTCCCCGATGTTCCGTGTGCGGGTAATAATAATGAAAAGTTACGTAACAGAACCGAAAAGCCCGAGGAAGAAAGGGAAAGGGAAACGGTTAGTGATGAGGGTTCGTGACTGCATACGAGCTCCTATAGGTAACGCCGACTAGCGTCGGAAAACCCGGCAAGAGATTGATGAGCCCGTAAGTGAAAGGACCGAACCGGTGAAAAACGAGACACCGCGAGCATTCCTTCCCCCGAGTCCGGTGGACAAGAAGAAAATGCCCTGCCGTCCCGAAAAACGTGGCAGAGTAATTAAGGACCGGGATAATTACAGGCTGCTGATTTTAAGCACGCCGATATTCTCTTCCCCGGTAGTTTTAGTTTCGCAGTCGAAATCGTTGTTTAAAATGAATTTCCTTCAAGACGAGCAAATATGTATGTATCAACATATTGCTTCCACCAAAGTAGCACACGTTGCGGTTTCGATATGATTAGCATTGTATTTTTCATTTCAATATGATATCTATTTATATCTCAACATCTATGTCTTAGTTATTTTTAATGCGTAATACTGCGAAACGCATTCATAAAAATACATAAATACTGTTTTACAAATCCATTCAGCGGTGGCAACACGTGCAGACGAACCATAATTTATTGGATTGACAATTATAAAATGTCCTTCGTTCCGTCAACGAGACGTGACACGACTATTATTCGTACGAACCAGCGAATACGAGTTACACCACGTGACAATTAAATCCTCTCGAATTTCATGATTGCTCAAGCAAACGTTACACGGATGTGTCGGACTACCACACGTTCGTAACAGTACCCTACGGAAGTGAAGATTTTATGCGAAAGTATTGTAGTTACCGAGAGATCGTTGACCTAATAATTTTTTATTTTATCTTCATATCTGATATGAATTACTTACAAGGAAGCGTCAATTCAATCAAACACATTAAACGACTTGATAGAATTATTCATGGTATTGTTAACTTAAATATATCTTACAAATAATAGTATTTTGAATGAGCACGTTGCCTCTTATAACTAAGAATACTATTATGGTCGCCATTATTGGTTCAAAATGGTCCTGCAACCGTCGATAACGGTAGCAGAATTAAAAATTTCCACTTTTGATATAATTTTTTCTAGCAGCATTAAAAACATCCCAAATAGACATTGCATATACATATGGATTTAATAAAAAGCGTATGAATTACTAAAATATAAGCAAACTGCAATTACTCACCAAATGAAATATGTCTCGTTGAAAACTGCGAAGAAATCCCACATTCCGAGCTAGGTAAGTTCAATGGTCGTTTGTTGTTACATAGTTTACCACCTCGAAGCGCGATAAAATGGGGTGAAAATGTAGCATAACAGCGGCACACGCGAAGGAAAAACAACCGATCATTTTTCACCATGAATCTCGATCAAAATTCGCGACTTTGTTCTGACAGTTAAAGGTGATACACGCGAGATAGCACAGTGTCGACATCGGGAGGGAAAAATGCGCGCTGACAAAATCAAGCCAATGATAGGCTAAGCATTTTTAAACGGAGCGAAAGAACGCGAATGGGACCGAGACCTGGCGAAAGATTTAAATGCCACGAGTAGCCGGGCCCGGAAGGGAGTACCGTTGTGTGAGTCGTGCGTGAAAGTAGTTGCCCTTCAGCGACTTGGATTTAAAGGGCCTGGAATAGAATAGTTCCACTCGCGGTTCACCCGTGCCCGGCACACACGCACGCAACAATCACACGCGTCGACACGCCACGGCGAACGTATCGCAAGAAAATACGGGACCCACGCACAGACTCCGTTAGCTCTCGACGTCCGCGTTGACGTTTCCCAAACGGCGACGAATTCGACGGGCCGCTGTCAAAAGAAACGAGAGCGGAAAGTTGACAATCCTGGGATATGCAGATGGCACGCAGCTGATGCACGATGCACTAGGCAAACACAACGCTCGTGACACCTGACGTCACGTTGACAATACACAGACACGTTTCACGCGCGTCAACCGTCCGAAAAAAATCTCCCGCGGGTTGACGTTTTCCTTAATGATAGAAGAAATCAAACGGGCCGATCGAAAGCAGCACCGTTGTTACACCACTGTTTCGCGCTGGAACGGCACGATAGTGTTTCGTTTCCCTCCCTTCTTCTCTCTCCCTCTCGTCCACCGTTCTGACATTTGTTTACTAGTCCGTGCTGGACCACTCTACGCTGGTTCGCGCGTAATTGTCAATAAGCACGTACGTTCTGTCAAGCTGCATCGTCGTACCGAACGGCTGTCAGCTTATTAAAACGACTCGGTCAACGGGTCAAGGCATTCGTTCACCGGCGACACAGACCCTATAATTCGCGTACGAAATAAACCACCGCGCACAGCATCCACATTCCACCATAGGGAATCTGCGACCGCGCAACCGCCGGGATCAAATCACATCCGCCGGCGAAAGTAGTGCCGCGCTCCGCCGAAACCGCGAATCAGATGGAACGGCTATAGGACGGCTGCGCGGCCCGGATACTCATAAACGGGAAGTTGAACATACGATTTTAATTTCTTTTAAGGAAATACTCGTTCTGAATTCGTTATTTCGTTTTGTTGTCAATTCATTTATTTGAACGTAAATATACACGTTTGTGTCGTCGAAGGAGTTAAAGACTCTTCGTGTCATGAATATTAATGCAAGTTGTATTTACGTGTCTATGAACTTCAGTTGTTTTTATACGGTAAGTAGCGTAAAGTGTGTTCGAGTGTCTTTTTTGTGATATTAAAGTGATCGAAACTGTGGAGTGGTCATTCATATTGCTACACTGTATTGTAATTTACATTGTGCACGTGATCGATAAGTTTTTTTAAATCCGCGGTGAAAATATTTAGCCATCGGGAAACTGACCACGATTAGTGAAAGTTGTAATAAGAATGTAAAGTTTTACTACGATAATAAAACTGAACTGTTTTATAAGAACGGAAAACACATTCCCTAAGAAGAAGGTTTTATAAGGAACTTCAGTTGTCGATATGTATCTAATCTAATCGATTATTAATTTGAAGATTCAAAAGTGCTGTTACTGTATCTCGTGAACGAGAGGGAAAGGGTACGGTCGTGTGAAATTGTTGCCCCCGCTTCCCACGTTAACGGAGATTCACTTTCCTTACGATTATTCTTTGCATTTACATTCAATTAACGTTTCGCTATCGAGCATATCGCGTGATTGTCGCAAGTAAGTAAAAGTCAGCGACGAGATACGTCTTAACCTACGTAGTAAAACAGTTGCACGCAGTTGCGGAAGTGACGTCATTCGTATCCCAATATGGCGGATAGTGAACATCGTAAACACGGTGGTGACTACGGGACTTCGTATGTGGGTAAGTGCTGTTAATATTTTATAATGTTTTACAACACTACGAGAGAGGAAAGGATAAGAAATAACAGTGATATTGAAATATGTATATAATAATCGCTGAAACGTGATTCAGACCCGAATTGCCAGCTGTAACCCGTAACCGTTACGGATTGTATTTTTTTTGACATATTATCCCACGGTTTCGCTAGATTTTTAACTGCATACTGAAAGTGTTAACGGTTCTCGTTAGTTCAGTTAAATTCTGGCCACGTGTTGACCCGTCAGGAGTTCCGATAAAAATATTGTTCGCGAGGGAATGTTGCCAGGTGTACCTGAAGACCCCATGGAGAATCTCTTGTATCGTACGTCGTGACGCAGATCGTATACGCATTATTAACGATCATTATTATTTCATAATTGAGAAATACATATGTAAAGCAGAAGTGCAACGATTAATGAGAGTGCTATGTAATGTTCGTGGCGGTTGAGGTTATAACACAGTCGTAAACAGTTTTTGTCAGTGACGTGTGACGTTTTAATTTTTTGCATCAGTGACAAGATAAACTATAAATAGGGTAATAGACTGTTGTGCATTTGTAATTACGCGAACTAACACAGTATTCTGTCAAAGGAGGATGACGTAGGCTCGAAGCATGGTACGTAGGTGCTGCCACTTCGCGGCCGAAATTTGAAGTTTGCATAAGAAAACGAGGGAACTTCAAATTATGCCTGCCAGTAGCGCGTTTGTCCTTGCTGCTTATTACTCAGCAAGATTAATAATTATTCTACTTGTTACGACATTCGAGTGAGATATTGTAGAACTACTGTTATTTGCCGACATCAGAAAGAATGTACTAATACAGAGTTTTCATCGTACTGATATCCATAATTTTTTAACCACTTAGAGTAATTGAAATTAGTAAAATATTATTTTTATGAAAAAGTCAAGGTTTCATCTTATATGCCTTCATCGTCTTCATATTTTTTTGCGGAACGAAAGTTTGTATATTTACCTAACATGCCAGAGTAAAATTTCTACAGTTAGAAAGACATAATGCCGCCGGCCAACATTGGCCTCCGCGGCACCATTAAGATCTACTATGTTGGCCACTAAAAAAGACATTTCGTTATCGTTGGAGTTGTTTTGAGCGTTATACAACAGTCAAGCGACTAAAGGATATAGTTCCATTTACAAGGTATTAAGAAAAGTATTTTGTAGCTTTTTTGTTGTAATTGATTAGCGTCTAGAAAATAATTGCTTTTGTGTATAAATTTTTTTGCCAAATTTTTCTAAGTGGTGAAAAAATTGTGGGTACTCTTACGATTGTAGGAACTTCATATTCGTGTCATGACAAAGTTATACGATAAGTTATAAATATTTTGTACAGTATTTTGTGCAATGAAGCACTCTCTGATTTCATTTGTTTTAAATTTCTTTTCATTCCGTAAGAAGTGATAGATTGTTTTATACGTTTTGTTGTATTGGATATTTTGATGTTCTAGAACTATTGTATAGTTATTGATTAAACGCGTTCTCGTCGAAGCTGAAAGGATAACGAAAAGGAGATTGGCGAAATTGCTGTTGCAACAGGTGCATTACGGCAGAAGTTCTCAGTCACAATAACACGGAAGTACTTCAGCGTCTATTCTTTCTATAAAAGAGAAAAGTAACCATCTGTATAGAATTATGTAGGAAACTCGTACAGAACACGGTTTGCTTCTTCTTACACTTCACCGCAAAATCACTTCGAATACTAACAGGAAATCTATCTTTGGGTCAGGTATTTTTAAATGAAGCTTGATGTAAAATCTCAAGGAAAATTTGTATACGTAAATTATTTCACATGAAAACAGTCATTCAACTAGTTACATATTTAATTTGTATTAATGACAATATCTATAATCAGACTACGGATTTGATGTATTTATACCAACTGCAATTGGGTAAAACACAATAAAACAATTTCATTAAAAGCTCGTGTTTTTTCATTCAAAATGTACTGACGAACATTGTAGATTTCCTTAGTAAAACAAAAAGGCACTAAAGCTCAATTTTACACACACAATGATCAGTCATTTCGTAATGGCTGCTACAAAGCCAAATTAAAGTGTTATTCGTTATGCACTTTATACTTAGCACGTAAGATAATGAATCGGCACGATACGCTACACGTGGAAGTTATAACATTATTCCGTATTAAATGAAACCGGCTACAATGAAACAGGTGGGAAAGGCAAGCACGAGTTTCAAAGCGATTCCAATGCGCCCGCTATAGTGTACTGCGCGTGATATTTGGGATTGGAAATGAGACCCGCATATTGGCATACCTATTCAATCCGACACTGCTCCTGTTTCATTGAATACTATCGATAGGTTTACGTGCCACATGTCCAATGAAAACGAATCGTTTCGTTTCCCCGATAGTTCGTTGGTGCTCCTTTCCCACGACGGTGAACAATAATTGGTAATAAATTTTCTAAGCTCTGCCGTATGGATTATTAATTACGAGCATTTCGCACCGTATAATCATCGTATTCAAAGCTGAAACATTAACGTCGCTTATGTAAGTGAATTCTTGAAATGAAATCGACATTCGCTATACAGAGTGTTTCATTTTTTGTGGTCGTCCGATTGAATCATTGAATATTTCCTGTCGCTGTGTTCTCGTCTTCAAATAGGTTATGAACTTTTCTGAAACGTATCCACATTTTCCACAAATCTTTTCATAAAAGCGTAGATCAGCAGCAATACGGTTATACATTCTAAAATATTATACGAACGATATTTATTTCATATCTGTATGAAACAACAGGACAGATATAACAAATAATCTGCTTCCAGAACTTAGCTCTACCATTATCTCGTATATCTACATATTCTCGAGGACTCGTGTTTTCTTTTCGGATATTTCGAATAAAAAATTTGCACGTCCTTATCCAGATGTAAAGTAAAAACAGGCAATCCAGGTGAATCCAAAGTTTCATGAAAACGATAATTAGGAAATGGCGCGGTGCAACGAATGGGAACTATGTCAATTGCCAAGAAGGACTTAGCAGATCCCTCTGTAGCAATCCAATAAGACTAATATATCAAGAGTTTCTCCTCTGGAGTGTAGCAAATACACGCTGGGGGGATGCGCATGCACACGTATCCCACATATCGATAGACCCCTGCGTTCAATTCGCTTCATCGGCACTCCCGTATTTCCGTGCCTCGTTAATTAAACTCGCATTATTCAGTCAGATGAATTCGAAGATAGTCCACGGTGCGTCGTTAATTGCGTTCCGTCTGAAAACACGAGCTTCGCCGAACGATCATCGTACGGTCAACGATTCAGAAGGTTGCCTGAGCGGTTGGGGGGATGGCGTTTACCTTCGCGGAATTGCGGACCAGTCCGTAAAAGAATTTTATGCGGCCGCGATAACGTCCAGCGTTGAACGTTTCGAATAGCGACGCGTAGCCGTAAAATAAAACTTCCTCCGTTGTTTGGATACACATAAGATACGGTGATGCGTTCCTGTATACGCGTACCCATCGCAATCTTGCTTGGCCCCTCTAGACCGGGACGTTTTCAGACAGCTATATTTCTCTTGTACACTATATAGCTTCCCGCGTAATACCGAGATCGTGTTAAGCTGAGTGTACACGGACGCATGTGTCCCTCACAACTTATCGCGCGACTTGTTCTATGATAAACTTCGAACAAGTCAGTGGCACGTGTTCCGTGATGAACGTTTGTCTGCATTCAGTACAAAAGATTGATAACCTTATACTTTTTATCGCGGTGGAACTGAGATCTTGTATTATATATCTTTAACTTCTACAAATAACCCCCGTATAACACAGCGTTCCCGTAACACGGGTAAAGAATTGTATAGAATATTGTAGTTTTGTTGGTTCTTGGAAACTAAACCAATTTTTTTGTACGTTTGTGTATACCCACATACAGTATACCCTCGCTGAGTGTTCGAAGGCTCGTCGGCACTGACATGAAGTGGTCCTCAGGTATAACGCTGACTTTTTAATGAGGTTTAGCACAGCGATAGAGCTTGGAATTCTGAAGCTAGTGATATTTGTTTCAGCTGCATATGGCCATTAGTTTATGAAATATTTATTGTTTAGTGCCGAGGAGCCTTCGAACACTCGATAAGGATTCTCTGTATATCAGTTCTTAATTTTGTATAACACGGTAATTTTTGGGAACCTAACCATTTATACGGGGTTTAATTGTATTTATTATAAATGTAGAAACGTTCCTTTGAAACGATGGTTCTTAGCTGAACTATGACTTCCTCTTGGTATTTTAATTTGTGCCATCACATTCTACTAATCGAAAGTAGCAATTCAATCAATCGCCCTCTTTATGTATTTATGTTATCGTATAAAAGGCGTGAAGTGACTGTGTAGCAACTTTGTTTCAAAAGAAATGTTCCGTGACATATTATGCTCAAGTGTATACGTAACTTTAGTCCGCGGACGGCATGTAATACGTGTAAGAACAATTGGTTGCAATGACCAAGGTATTCTTGCACACGCTATGACGCAGTATGGCATTTCTTGCTATAACCGAGTCTGCATATTACAAACGATCTTGAACGAAGAAAAAGTGGTGAACCGTGATACGCTCTTTTTTCCTGACTTGCAATTGGCGATATCGGGTGACTGTATTCGGAACGATGGTAAAATTGACACCCAACGTTGTAACTTTCTAGTCGCGATAAATATTTGTAGAGAAAATCGGAAATTCAATCTTTTTTGCGTTAACTGCGTACCTTTCACTTTACTTTCTTGACTATTGGGGCTTTTTAAAGACTCCTTACGCACTGTATAAGAGTCTCAATTCATTTATTAAAAAGTACTCGTTGTTGCATTAGTAAATTTAGAATATTATGTATCTTATTTTGTTGATCTTATTAGTGCTTTCAGATACTACTTAATGTAGGAATAAACAAAAAAGGAGTTATTGGAACCACGCAAATGAAGTGGTGTTTCGTGTAATTATTTAACTCTTTCACAAAAGCAATATTATAAGAAATATTTTTAAATAATTTTCATGATAAAGGATGACTAATCGACATCGGTCTTAAAATTAATCCTTTCAGTCTAAAATTAACTTTTATATTTACGAGCGTTCGATATCGTAAGCGAGACTCTTCGCAACATGTTGAATGTAAACAGAAAAATTGGTTGAGAAGCACATTAATTCAAGATACAATACAAGATACGGAAGGAATATTTAAAAAATATTTAGGAAGAAAATTGTACGTCAATCTGGTATGATCCTTATCTTCTTGTAAGTCCTTGACTTCTTGACACCTAGTATGATTCTTGGAAGACACATGGAACATTTGCAACAAATGTAAAAACAAACTTTTGTATTTTTCTTCGAAGGGATTGATTTTAGGACCTATGTTAATTAAACATTTTTTTACTTTTCTCGGTGACTATTATAAACCCCTGAAGTCTTAGATCAGCTTTTTTCAATCACCCTGTATAAAATCATCGAAAAGTCGTTACCCGTTTCCACGGAAACCACAAGCTTGCAGGAGCGTCATCAACATTTTTTCTATTCAAGGTAACTCGAGGAAGTAATTCCTGTTCGCGCGCGAGAGAAACTTCACGGTTGCATTGTTAACCGATTTCTTAGCCGCATTGTTAACCGCATTTCCCAACGCAAGAGATGTAAAGAAACCACCCAGCCATCGGAGGATCGCGTACGTTGGGCGTCCTGCTCTAGGAACCCACACCCTCTGGCTCTGTCGCAAAACTCATAATTGAACGGTGCGCATGGCACCGCATAAACGTCGGGAATCGCAGTTACTCCTTGGCGGTGCTGGGCCGGTAGAAATATAAATAACCTGTGGTACACTTGAGATGGCTCTCGGTAGGCGAGATTAACGATAGTTTAGGTGGCCTGAAGGAGGCATAATAATCCTAACTCAACGTCCAATGGAATACGGGTCGACCGTCTTCGCTTCTTCATCCTCCTTCGTGTCCCCGTTACTTGCCTCTTGCTTCTTTGATGGTTTCTTGCACGATTCCGGTTGCCTCCGGGGCTTTGGTTCTTTTTTTCGGTGATAAACCTCATTTGACATAAAACATTTGCCATCCAGGGAGACGGAACTATGACGACGCAAGAGAGAGACGCTGGCCGGGGTTGTTTCTTAAATAAATATCCTCGACGGAAAGCACGTCGTAACGCCGCGCGTCGCGGGGCTGGGATCGTTAACTTCTTACTGTTTTACAGCGAGTGCTAACCATACCGATCTTGAAATCCCTGCTCGTCGCGGCAGCAGCTCGGGCGACGCTGACGCCACGGCTTTCATTGCGTTCCATCGGCCGCGCTACGCTCGTAAATCGGCAACATCCGCGGGAAAGACGAACGTTAGGAGGATTCGTCGAATAGCGTAACGGGAGCTGCTAACAACACACCATCGGGGAATGCTAGACACGCGATTTAGAGATCATGAAGGCATTCCGTATTGGGGCCGTACGATCGGTTTCCTGTTTCGTACTTGGATGATTCGTTCGGATCGACGACTTCAGATTAATCGCGATCGGGGATGTTATACGAAGGAATAATTGAATATACTCCTGCTTGTCAGTATTAGGATTAAAGTATTGATGGTCGTGGAGAAATATTGTATACAAGGTGGGGCATTTAGAACAGGTCACCTGAATAGCTCGTTTATTTTTGATAGTAGGAAAGAATATGTCAGACCTAACTTGCTTCGTTTTGAGAGGTACATAATCTGCGATATTAGTAGTTTTTTTTATAAGTGAAGCTGTTAGGCGTACAGTCTTAAGCGCGATTGCCTTAGTGCTTCGCGACTTCACACAGTAAAGTTACTCGTGTGGGATAAAGAGAATACAAGACTGACACAGAGATACAAATTTACTGGAAACAAGTTGAGATCTACCCTTAAAATTAAGATACACGTCTTAAATAAAAAAAGAATGGTAGAAGAAGGTGGTTTTCTTATTCTCGGATCACAACTCGAGAACTTTACTGACCCTTCTTGGGCAGAGTCTTTCCGAATTGGCAGGCAACGCCCACTGTACAGCGTGTGGGGGTGAAGACTGCTCCACAAATGTACGACGAAACATACCAGGCCCAAGGGGCCTAGCGGACCCCCCATTCAGAACCGCTTCGAATTTCCAAGATTCATGACACGCCAATTGCTATTCGGTTGAAGCGTCAGAAACGCTCGTGCACAGGAGAAAATCTTACACAATAGGCAGTTTCCAGGCCCACATCTTAAACTAAATTGTCGACAGCTAAAAATACAGCTTGCCCAACCCCTCTCGAAAATAACAGGTTCCAACCGTCCGTGTCATAAACCTTGTCTGAACAGAAGCTGTAGCGTAGATATGAAGGTCAACTTCATTCTTTAAAATGATGGAGCGTTTTAAGACGAATTCAATGACTCTTAGTTGGAGGTCATTTAAGATCGTTCAAGGTCAATTATGATTGAAAATAAACTACTTCAAGACTTTGATCGAATACTTTCATGTACTTCTCTGATTGTTGATATACCGCTATATGAATCGTGGAACGTAAAATAAACATTCGATCGCATTATTATTATAGCGGTGTATCAACAACCAGAGAAGACACAAAAGTATACGATCGGTGTGTCGAAGTAATTTTTGTTCATCATAGTTGACCTTGAATGACCTTCAACTATAGGTCATTGTACTCGTCTTAAAACGCTCTATCAGAAAGTAGGAAAAAAACATAACAACGGCTCTCCTAATGCTTATGATTTGGAGTGTACAAACGTTATTTTTAGGGAAAATATATAATACAGGGACTATTTGTTCTTTGCATTCGGTTTATTTCAAGTTGCAAAGTTATTATTTTTTATTCTCGGACGGCTATATGTAAATCTCCTTTGACCCACATTTTCCAGAGCCATCCCAAATTCTTGAATTCATAAAGACAGGTTTTTAACCGGTTTTGGCTATATTGCATACACTGTGCGAAATAAGTACCGTTGATTTCTTTCGTTTATATTTTGTGATTCATCTATATTATCGACAAAAAGTTCCAGACACTTTGAATAGAAGTCCATTGACCTATGAAACGAAATCATGAATCTACACACTTTGCAACAAAATGATGGGACATCCCTAGATTTTTCGTATTTATCAGAATTAGGGTAATATACAGAAATTCTGTACATATCTGTGTGGAAGCTATTTCTTACTTAATAACAACAACAAAATTCGGGTGCTATTTATGTTTTTTTTTCCAGGAACTTGAATTGTTTATGTGAGAATCGAGGGTAAAAAAACATGATAAGACGGTAATAATATAGACGTCAGTTGAACGATTAAGTTCTACTAACACCTAACCTATTTATCTTGCAAAAATAATTACTGTGAGTCCAAAATACTTAAGATAGTGCCTTTGAAACGTATTAGCGTAGATATGTAAAAATTCGCCGCGGTACACAATTGAATCAAGCTGTGGGGAAAATATTTTAAACTTGAAAAAGGAAGGTAGACAGATAGATTCACAGAAAATGTGGTTACAGAATTTTTTAAAAATACTATACATATTCCGGATTGAAACTTTAGATACTTGTTATTATATAAAACTCGAGATGTGTTTCTTTTATCTCATGTATCGTAAGATATTGAATTAATTCTACAGATGGTTCTTCGTTATAACACTTCTTGTGTAGATAAAAAACTTGTATACAGAATAATTTATCGATCATTTCCGCCATAGAGTACCATGAATGACAGATACGATGGTCGTTAGCAAAGTCTTCAGCAAGTATTTCATAACTATACGTGTTCCACTGTTTTTTCAATTGCAATAGACCGATTTATAATTCTTTAAAAATCACATAAATATGAAAAATAAAGAATGGTCGTTAATTTTGAAATTACAGTCTAAAAATTATGTTTTTTTTTTTCGTTTACCTTCACACATGAGATGCACTGGTAGGTACTCAGGGTCTTTTAAAAATTAGATAACATTCCTCAAATTTTAATATTCAGGAATATAACTGTTCTTCGATCATATTGAATTCGAACTCGATTTATTGATTAATAAAATTTGGCTTCATGCCTTTGGATACTTGCAGGAATAGTTTAGACATTTCCTAGATCTCTGGCTATACATAATAAGATTGCACAGCATCCACTTCTCTCTACCTGTACCGAAGAAACTGACGTAAGATCGTTACACGCGAATGCATTAAAAAACGCTTCAAAGGTCAAGAACGTTCAAGGGTCGAGAAATGTATCAACATACATTGTTTATTACCATTGAAGCCCAAAAGATATTTAGTCGAAGTCTACGTTTGCTCATAGATCTTGTACAATATTGTACATGTGTACCCATTTACCTCGTATGTACAATATTCGACTCATTAAATTTGTCCCCCAAGTCACAAACCCGTCTCTTTGATGAAACAGTAAATATTAGGAAGGAACATAACGAAGTAAACACAGATACGTAATCACTAGGAAACACTTTTTCTGTTTACAAATATTTGTTTCCTCCTGATTAATCTCAGTATTTAAATTCTTGTTTATCATGACATCACAAACTCTATCGTCGTGCATTTATGTCGCTCGTAGCGTTACGAAACAGGATGATAAAAGATAAGTGTTACTTCATTCGTAATGGCCAGTAGCTCGTAGGAGACCAATAATCTCTTTCGGTAATTTTTCTGTTGATAACTTTCGTTTTATTTGTTATCATCTGTACAACGCCCACTTACGCACGTTTTCACTCTTTAATGAAAGCGTCACGATCGTTTGGAATTCACTTAAAAGAATCTCCTCGCTTATCGCTAAGTTATGCAACCCTACGAAAACAGAATGACTTAAAAGTGGCAATCTCCGTTACCGTTTGCGTACTTTTTATTTATATTCGTGCACAGATAGTGGACACACGCGAAGCATCTGTTTTGTGACGTATATAACCAGATTTGAACTGGCCCGACTTTGTGTAGGATGTTTCCTATATTCATTACCTGACCAAAATGAAGCAAAAATAGCAAGACCAAGTTAAAAATAGGCCTTGCAGAACTGTAAAATTCTGCATACGACGCGAACCGACGCTTTACGTTCACCACAGCCAGCCAGTAATATCCGTCCGGAAAATCATTGCCAACTTGTCAACCTCTTTCAACGCTAAAATTTACTAAATTGTAACTTGTGTCGTTTTTAATATCTAAGTCGTCCGTTTTATACCCTCGTCGCGATAGAGATGATTTAACCACTTTACAACGGTAAATTGTCAATTCAGTTGAGTAAGAAGGAAAATTTTCTTTCATTGAGAGCGTTCGCGATGTCGTAACTTGAGAAACGTAAACGGTATTGCTGACAGAAATTAATGATAACACACTGAATAGTAAATAATGAATACGAGAAGATATAAGAGGGCACAATTGGAACGTTCAAATAAAGCAAGAGGAAGTACGCAAAATGAAAGACGAAGGGGATTCGAATTGTCTATGGTCAGACGCAATCTGCAATCATGTTATGAATTTAAAGTACAGTAGAACCTCTGTTACTTCCAATAATAGGGAAATAAAAGAATTCGAATGACAGGCTGCTGACTCAACTTTCCAACATTGATGTTTGTATATTTTTTTTTTAAATTACACGAACAGCAGTGACCGATTTAGGAGGACTGCAAAATCCTTTTCTTCCTACAGAGTACAAAATTCCATTAAAAAGAAGAAAGTTATTTTTCTATTAAATTTAATGAATTCAAATTGTATGTTTGGGATGAAGTCCTTAAAAAGCACAGTCTCTTTATTGTACATCCTTGCTACTTTTTATGATAAAAGCAGCTAACAGCTTCTAATTAAAGGAATATAGGTCTCAAACAATACTGCAAGAAAACGATTTACATAAATGTTTATTAATTGCAATTTGAAATCGTCATCACGCGTGTGACTCAATGTTACAAGGCTAAGACTTAACCATTCTCGTTTGCGTTTCGTTTCCACGATCATAAATCGAATAAATTTTAACTAAAGCAACTCGAATAATTTCTTTGTATCTCCAAAAAAAATGCATGCCTGACAAGCCCGAAGAGAAAGAGGGACACAGGTAGAAAGAGAGGGAGGAGGCGAGAAACGGGGTTGGTAGTCAAAGGTAAAGAGCACAGAATATCCATGCTATATACGGGCTGTCGCGATACAAGGTGACACACCGCAACCGTGTCACCCAGGTTTCACGGGTATTTGTTGATTGTGGGATGTTGCCAACTCGCGCGGACTTTCCGCCGTTAACCACGGCCCATCGGCTGGCCACCACCACCACCAGGATATTTCTAGTCGGCTTTTGCCGCGACTTACTAGTTGATCGTGGTGTGCGCGCGGAGTGTCGTCTAACTACGCGGATCCGTGGCCGCCGCCACCTCTTGTCGTTGCTTCTCGTTTGAAATCCATCGTTTTCGTGCATATTCAGTGCCCCATTGGTGACGAATGTGATCTCGTCGACCGAAGATGAGCGAAAGGAGAAAGACACCGTCGACTCGGAAACGGGCCGAGGAACCGGTAACCAGGCCAAGGGAACCGACCAGGCCGCCGAGGACGAGAAATCAACCGATCCGCGTCAATGAGACCACGCAACGGAACGTAAACCGTGGTGCGCTCGAAATACACACCTGTGTGACACGCATGATCGCTTAAATACGCGTGTAGGCCATTGGTGGTAGATAGCTTAGATTCGATCGTTCCTGGAGCTTCGGTTTGTGGACTATGGGGGGATTGGCTTGTTACCGAGAAATTCTCGACTGAACAGATTCCATGGAACGGTCGATTCGAGAGTGATCTTCAACGTACATCTGTGTGATAATAACGCGATCGTTTAAATAGGGGAGTACCCAGGTGCTGTTTAGATATCGCCTATAAATGGTAATTCCTTGGTGAAAAAATTCTGGCTGATTTAGTGTTATGGAATCGTCGATCTGTACGTACGTGATCCTGTCGGGTGCAATAGAATCGATTGAGCGCCCCGGGATCCGTCTAGATGGTAGAACGGGATTCTTGTTGAGAAAGATTGGCTTGTTACCAATAACTCGGGGAATACGGTCGCCATCATGGAATTCTTGAAGTGAAGACTCTTAATTATGAGGGGATACTTAGGACCACGACAGACATTCGACGGTTTATTCGAGAAGGGGATTGGCTTAATACCAGAAACGCCAAAACGGATTCGCAATAATGGAGTCGCCGATCAAAACACGGTCCTCAAAATACAACTGTGACGTAAAATCCGCGTGAATGTGCTGCGATCACGGAGTGTGTGCAGTTTCGGGTTCAATAGAATCGGAGGGTTTGATTGTGATGGAAATTGGCGTATTACCAGAAAACTCGGGAACGGGATCCGTGGTAATGGGGCCGTAGGCCGTAGCGTAAACCTCCGAAATATAATAGTGAAACGATATAATGGCTTAAGTTCGAAATAAAATAGGGTTTAGTTTCCATACGATAGTGGCTTGTTACCTATTGCTGCAAAATGTTTGGCCCCTATTCCACTCTACTGCGTAGTATTTGGCCCCGTTTATCGATTCTTTCGAGAGTTCGTTTAATCAAAATGTCACCAATGCGTCGACTCCACATGAGTCATTTACTCTGGATAGCAGAACCCTTCAGTGAAGACAGACCGAAAAGTCAACTTTGGAATGTTTCCACTCTCGATATTTTACGAAAGTTAGTTATAAAGTGAACACGTAGAATGATTGCTGACGCTTGTACTATCGACAGTAAAATAAACAAGTCCACTCTCCAAGTGAATAAAGCCGTAAGAGCTATTTTCAGGAATTATTCTGGGAGCATAGCATAAGGGTTACTGATCGTATGGTACATTTCCTGCACTGTAAGACAAGAAACTATCTTCAATTTTCTGAAATTTTAGCCTAAATTTACAGAAACATCGACTGGTAACAAATGAAAAATTTACGATGTTTTTTTCAGCATTGTAAATTAACTTGTCATTAACCCTTCACGACCTGAATTATTTCTTTCAAACGAAGAAAATATTTTGTTGTATATAGGTATTTCTTGAATATCGGAAAAGTAGGACAATTAACAAAAAATAGACAAAAAAATTGTTCATAAACAAAAACGATAATTCATTAAACAATTCCTAAATATTATTTTTGAGAATGTATCCATCTACTAGCAAAAAATTAAACTATACAATATGATGCCATATTGAATATTCAGGCTCATAATGTGAGTTATAAATGCTAAGTAAGTTAATGATTCGAAATGGAATTCTACAGTCGGAAAGGGTCAATTGATGGCATTCTAGAAGAATAGCTACAGTTATAATCTGACTGATAGATATTTAAAATTCCTCTTCAGTAAAATCCACTGTTGTACTGTGTACTTATACACGATTCTTTCCGTTTGTGAGTTATAATCCAAATGGCTAGCAGCATTCGCGTACCGTGTACTGAATTTTAATATTATCTTTGCATTTAAATGTCTACTACTGGCCTGTGTGTATGTGTGTGTGTGAAAGCGAGAACAATTGATCGATCGCGTGCATCACGTTTAGATGCACCTGAAAGAGAGATTTAGGAAACGCGCATCATTCATGCATGCAAACATCGAAATAGATAAGAGAAAAACAGATGGAGCTAAATGCGCGCTCGTTTGCTTTCAGTCGAGAAAGTTACGATGACGACCCTCGACGAGAATGTGAACCGTGTACCACAGCTACACACAACAAACGAACCAGTGGGTGAGTTTTTACATTCTGCTTCGTTTGCTTTATAATGTTTTTTCTTCGCCTTTTGTCGTCGTTTCATCCTGGCTGACGTTTACTACCTTATTTTCGAAGTATTAAATATTTTTAACCCTTTACGAACCCATTTTGATGTGATCCTACACTGCTCAAAACAATTAACAGGCCACAGATACACAGCTGCTGTGTCCATCAATAATTCCTGTAAAGTTTTTTTTATAAAGGTAAAATCAGGTGTTAGTATCGTACCAAGAGATGTCAATGTATCGAACTGTAATATTTATTTCATTTGGTTCGCCCGATTGACGCATCAGCATCGCTGGCAGTAACGATCCTCCAATTGTTTTGAGCAGCGTAAATTTTGTGAATATGCAATTTAGATCGATGTAAAACTTTTACAACAAGTGCACTTTGTTTTACTATTGACAATTATATAATCCTATACAAAAAAAAGTTTCATATATATATTTTACTGAATGTACCCAGCGAAAAAAATACTTTAAAATTATTTGGGGTTGCAAATGATCAATGTACTAGTGTATAAGCATTTTCCTATTAATACCATCTTTCAACTGAAATACGTCTTCCTTTCCTTAACTCATTTAACACGTTGACCGACAACTACGAGATAACTCGTAGTTGAAACATTACAAAGGGGCTGAATTGTTTAAATACCCTTACAAAATTTTTGAGTAAAATCAATATCGCAATATAATTTGAAACAAGATCATCAGCCTCTATTAACTAAATGCATATACAGGGTGTCCCAAAATAGTTGTAAGTCCTTGAAAGGGGTGACTCGTGGGCTGAGTGGAAACAACTTTTTCCTTAGCGAAAAAATTCTCCAAGGCTTTGTTATCCAAATATTAACGCACGAATCTGCCAGCTGAGCTATCTGCAGTAACATTGACTACGCGCTACCGCGGGAGCTCAGCCGACAGATTGGTCGGGGTTTTTCGTTAATATCTCGTTAACAAAGCCTCGGAGTACTTCCTTATTGTTCTCTCTTAACTTAAGAGGTCACGTAGGGTTTCCTGACTTTACACTACATTTACAGTAATATAATCAATTTGTGTAAACGTGTCCTAACCTCGACTTATTAAATATCGTTTCTCATTAAACTCGGTGCGTCAACAGCCTGTCACAAATTATCGTCTCTTACGGAATTTCGTTTCGCGAAAGATCGATTCCTGATTAAATTTTCATCGTATCCAGTAATTAACGTTTCTTTATTTTCCTCGTATCGGAACAAACAGGATGTATATACATATACAAACGTCGTATTTCCAGTTTTCACGAAAGCCTTCGAGAAGGCCTCCGTAATGCATTCTTACCGGGGACCAATTGTATCGCCCCGACATTTACTTCTTTCCAATTCAGCCTCGACTAACGCTTCGGTTAATTAAATTCTCGTATTTAGCTTTTTTACTCGTTTCACTTGTCGGGGCACCGTCCCGCGTCTCCGTTCCAGATGAGAAATTCGACGCCCTGTATTTACGAGTTTAAATGCGGTAATGATTCGTGTAAATGCAAGATTGCAAGGCACCACCCCGCAATGGCGGCTGCCGTGTTGCAGACGGCGTGTGTATTTTACAGACGACGACGACGACAACGACGATGACGAGGGACTGGCGTAAAAGCAGAAGACGGAAGCGAAGGGAGGGAGAAAAAGAGAGAGGAGGAGGTAGAATTAGTGTTCGCGCGAGTATAATTGGCCGTTCGCTTGCAATAAGTAATCGCTCGGGGGCTCCTTCGGAGACGTTTCGTCGCGTAAGATTGAAACGCTCCAGCTCGTTTGAGCTCTCTCTCTCTCCTTGCAGTTGACGCTGAGACTTGCTGGATCCACTCCTTCGTTTTGAACGCGATTCCAAGCGACAGCTTCGCAAAATGTCAGAGTGCCAAGACGGAAATCGTTTGGTTCGGTGTATAATGACAAATGAGGAAAGGAGGAAAAATCTTTTTTTATACAGGGTGTAACAAAAATGTTGAAGGACTCGGAAATGGGAGACTCGTGAGGTGATTTGAAACAAGTTTTTCCTTAGCACAAATGTTATCCAAGGCTTTGTGATCGAGATATTAATTAAAAATCTCGACCAATCAGAGCGCTAATCTGCCAGCCGAATTCCTACGGTAACGTTGGCTACCAATCACAACGCGTGGCTAATGTTACCGCGGGGACTCGGTCAGCAGACTTGCGCTCTGATTGGTCGGGGTTTTTCGTTAATATCTCGATAACAAAGCCTCGGATAACATTTTTGCTAAGGAAAAAGTTGTTTCAAATCATCCCAGGAACCCCACATTTCCGGGAGTCGAAGGTATTTGAGGACACCCTCTATAATGTTCCTGTGTGTGTGTGTGTGCAAAGAAGAACACGCTGTACAGTGTTTCGTTTTCCATATGCAATGAATCTTGGATACCTCTCTGGATTCTTAGAGATTTGCCAAAAAAGTCATCTGTACCGCCAGTTTTGCTTACTTAGGACGAGGAATACTCATACAGGAAGAAACTTTAAATTTTAATTTTTCTGGTGTACCTAGTCGTGAATAATTTTCACGGGGATTATTCAAAGTGAGTAATGCTGATCTAGTGGTTACATAATAGTTGGTGTTGATGTAATGATGATAGATCAGAATTATATTTAAAAAATATTGGAGGAAGTTCTTCGCGGTACAAACCAATACTTTTCGTCGCGTATTCACGAGTTACAATTCTTCCAGTAAATATACATTCAAATCTCATTCAGACTATGTTGTTTAATTTACAAAATACAAACATGATTTAAATTATAATCGATCAAAACCCAAATCCAATGTGTCTAAATTATCTGTCACCTTATAAAAAACAATATTGTATTACTCATTGATAGATCTAATCTGTTATTCTCGATGAATTTGATATACACATTTCTTTCAACGATGTGCACTGATCCAACGATTTTTTGGTATTCGAAACATATATTGGAAAGCAGAAAAAACTTACGTCTGCTCTTTTTGAATAAAATTGGTTCGCCTATTTTCTGATCGTCTGCAGACCCAAGTCGATGGACACTTGAATGGAATCCATTGTAGCGGAAAAGAATTCTTTGAATTCCTCGCATACGTAAAATATCATTCGTATAAACGACGATGTACACCCGACTGGGCTAGCAATTCAGTTCACGCGCAAGTATATGTGCATTATGAAAACGTATAGAAAGCAAATTGTGAGAGACTTCCACATACCTTATCATTGAACGGTATTCACCGCCAGGTAGTCGCGTACCGTGGGAACTGTACTTGAAAACGAAAGTACAGGGAACCTTTGAAACCTACATTTGTCAGTAATTACTACATATTTCCTTTTCTACGATAACATTCCATTGTTCAAGAAAACACCTGTTACATTGAAAAATACATAAAATGTGTTCTTACGGAAAATTTCCTGCTTATCGGATTACTTACCCCTTTGAGTGAACAATTTTTTCTCTAACTTTTTTTTCTGTACCGTTAAAAAGTGTTTCAGAGATGTTTCATGTACCAAGTCATCAGATTCACTTAACTCGACGATTTCAAATTACTCGCAAACTGTACAAAGAAATGTTTAAAACAAAAGTTACGATGATTCTTTTTTTCATACATTCATATTGCAAATTCAGAAATCACACAATTCTTATTTACTTAATTAGTATACTCCTTTTTTCTTTATTTTCTTGTATCATATAAAAAAAAATTCAAAGCTGTACAAATGTATTGTTCATTGAAACAAATGTTTATTTTCGATAAACATTTACCGGTGACTGGCCAATTATAGTGTTCCTTGTCAAACCAATCACTGTTTCAGTATCTCTGTTTACACAAGCATTTACAAAAGTTCACTTTAATATTTTAAACTTATCGTTTGTACTTCTACTGCTTAAAAATGTTTTGAACTTTTTCTTAAAAGTATACACATTTAATCTTTTTTTGAAATTTGGAATAACTATTATATCTATTATATTTGAACAAAAGTTTATTGTTTAATCTCTACCCTTGAACAGAAGAGAAAGACATGTTTGGCAACAATTAAAATCCTGTACTCTACCAGGTGATCCGAGCCACGTGTCACGAGTCAGCGTGTTACATACATAAACGGTAGTAGTTCGTCTCGGTGTATTTGTTTTCATACCGCTTACGATAAATTACACCGTCACACGACAAATTCATGTACCTGGATATTGTCAGCTACGTTATGGTCTCCTAATGCCACGCTTGCTTTCCCTCTCTTCTCCTTTAATCCTTCTTTAGTCTTAAGGCTCTCCTCAGATGTTTCTCCGAAGAAACCCAAATTGTTAATAAATGTTACATCCTCTTTGCTTCCTTATTGAAGTTAAAAAAAACACGTCTTATTTTGTACGATAATAGATACACAGTATCAATTTGTTGAAGATAAATTTATATGCTATTAAATAACTGTTGCCAGCATGAAATAATATTAATACTTTCTATGTGAATCTTCAGAAGAATGTTGCGTTATTAAACAAATAATATGATATTTTTTCAATTAATCCTTTCCTAGATCATTTAGGTTGGCAGGAAAGAATAGAACGGATTCCAAAGGACAATGAAGATATACTGAACCAGGGAAGACCTGTACAAGTTGTATTGGCTCATCCAGATCACACCTTCGAGTTAAATGAGGAAGCTTTGGCGGCTATTCTACTCCAGGATGACATTAAAGATAGAAATGTAGTCGTTGTGTCTGTAGCAGGAGCCTTCAGGAAAGGCAAAAGCTTCCTGCTAGATTTTTTCCTTCGATACATGAATTGTAAGGTATGCTACTGATTAGGTTGAAACTAATTAATATGAATTATACTAGATATGAAACTATTAACTATAACTTTAATACTTACCTGAAAATGTTTATTTTATCATGATTAGTATGACAACAATAATAAAACGGATACCTGGTTGGGCAAAGAAGATGAACCACTCAGTGGATTCTCATGGAAAGGAGGTTCAGAAAGAGACACAACAGGGATATTAATGTGGTCAAAAGTATTTCCTGGCACTTTACTGAGTGGTGAAAAAGTGGCCATCATCTTGATGGACACGCAAGGTGCGTTTGATAGCCAGAGTACGGTCAGGGATTGTGCAACAGTATTTGCACTTAGCACAATGTTATCGTCGGTACAGATTTATAATTTGTCACAAAATATCCAAGAGGATGATCTGCAACATTTGCAATTGTTTACTGAATACGGTAGGCTTGCGCTAGAAAAGTCTGGACGCACACCGTTCCAAAAGTTGCAATTCTTAGTAAGGGACTGGAGTTACCCATACGAAGCGAACTATGGTTCAGAGGGCGGAAACAAAATTTTACGACGAAGATTGGAAGTATCTGACAAACAGCACCCAGAACTGCAAAGTCTAAGAAAGCACATCAAGTCGTGTTTCTCGGATATATCTTGCTTCCTCTTGCCACACCCAGGTCTCAACATCGCCACGAACCCAAAATTTGATGGTAGACTAGCAGAAATTCAATCAGATTTTAAGGAACAGTTGAAAGTGCTGATACCTATGATATTAGCTCCAGAAAACTTAGTTACAAAAAAAATTAATGGTCAGGTTGTTAAAGCGAAAGATTTATTAGAATACTTTAAAAGTTATATGAAAATTTACAAAGGAGATGAGCTCCCTGAACCGAAAAGTATGTTAGTGGTAAGTTTTTATTCCTAATTACGTATCTTCGTCATTACTTTCTATCTTCGATTTTTTTTTATAATGCACATTGTATTTTTAGGCAACGGCCGAAGCGAACAACTTAACAGCCGTCGCAGAAGCTAAAGAACTTTACATAAGATCTATGGAAGATGTTTGTGGAGGAAGAAAACCATTTTTGGGAACGGCTCATTTAGAATCCGAACATTTCCGTTGTGTCGATAAAGCTATTTACCTGTTTCAAAATAAAAGAAAAATGGGAGGAGACGAATTTAGTCTGACGTATATGGAAAAATTAAAGAAGGTAAAAAAATGTTCAACGTACACATTTGTGTAATATTTAGAGGAGGATTGCGATTGATACACCCTTTTAATAACTTGAAACATTAACATTATTTAAGTATAAGATGTATTCGGGATACTATGTTTGAATACAATACAATAAATAGTTTAATCTTTAGAATAAGATGTAAAGTATACAATATACTTTTTATTTTCATGTGTTTTTATAACTTAATTATTGTAAACAATAATTTCTTACACATCCTAGGATATGGAAGATGCTTTCGTTCAGTTTAAAGATCACAATGAAAGTAAAAACATTTTCAAAGCAGCACGCACTCCGGCAGTGTTTTGCGTAATTGCTGCTGCCATGTACTTCTTATCCGGAATATTTGGTTTTACTGGATTATACCCTATAGCAAATATTTTTAACTTCGCTCTTGGTGTTTGCATAATAACACTTATTTTATGGACATATATAAGGTACATACATAGATACATTTCATATACCGATTGTTTTCCACTATATCATTGCATTACCATGAATTTGTTTTATTTGTCACACAGGTACAGTGGTAATTTTAGATCACTTGGTACAACACTAGATGAAGTGGCAAATATCTTGTGGGACAATGTAAGTAATGTATTTTTCACTTTTTATATACAAATATAGGGATTCACACATCTTGATAGGATTACTTTTATTATAGTACGCGCGCGTGTGTGTATGTATGGGAAACAATGCATTAGTACAAAATGGCTGTAAAGACTCTATGGACACAAAAGCTACTAACCTTGTCTTATATTTCATATGCAGGATTTTAACAAAAGTCAAGAATATTTTCCCAGCTTTTATTTATGCAAAGCGACAAATCAATAAGAAATAGTTATAATTGTAACTACAAATACTTTAATCTGTTAAGTATTCTTTCTTTTTGGAATATTTAAGTCTAATGTTACTAATAAATATTATAAAAAACATCTTTACTGCACTTTCATCTATAATTATAAAAAATATCTTGTACAAATTTTATCTATAGATTGTAGTACCTGTATAATCTATAAGCCGTGTACATCAAATCACTTTCAAGTTTTTTTTATAAATGGAAGTTTTTATGAATATTTTGATAGCTTTGATATTTAAAACTTCATATAATGAATTTCTTTAATTTTATATTGTGAAGAAAGGTATTTTAGTTTACTACCACCTTATATGCATGTATTAACATTGAAATGTAAATACTTCATACAGAATGAAGAATTTGAAATGGACTACTTAAATACCTCCTTTGTTTTTAGCGATAACAAAGATAATGCATGTTATTGAAAGACAAGTAACAAATATAGTATTTCACTGAAACAATGTTAATAGCCTTTTTGAAACTCAACAAACTTAACTTCAGTCTGGAGTGTCTTTTGTACTATCTCAAAAAGTAAAAAAGTAGAGTAGTCTGTTTTAAGTACTTCACCTATATAACTGATACTCACCATTTCGTCATGTCTCCTAATTCATTCCTACCATTTTTTATTTCTACAGGTTGGGATTATATATACTCTATTTGCACTTATTCTACTAATCCCTGCTGCATTGGAATTTATAAAACATATATTTATTTTTGTTTTAGACATATATGCATATATATTTGAGTACTTTCGAAAACTAGAAGGGAAAACATCTCTTGTTTCTTCAGAATATTTATGTTTTTCTCAAAATATTTGGACATACATTAACAACTTCTTTAACAACCTGCATATGACACATATTTATAATTTATTTAATAATCTGCATATGAAAAATATTTATAATTTATTTAATAATCCGCATGTTACTAACATTTATAATTTCTTTAACAAACTTTATGAATCATTTTAACTATAGTTTAATGTTTTATTAAGAATAATCATACTTATTATTTACATAGTATTTACACCCCATTAGTTTTGGTAACATACTATTTCATTGCATAATTTAGATCTTTTATACCATTTATTTGAGTCTTTTTATATTTTTTTATTTTGTTTGATTTTGATAATAAACTGAATGCTAACAGGAGCGAGTATTCAAAAGGTATGACAATTGCTTATAGTAAATAGAGAATTAACTGTGATTTTTACTTTTTTATGAAACTCAAATGTCAACAAGAACTGTTATGCATTCTATCTCAAATTCATGTTCTGTTAAACTTCTAAGAGTAATATAATCATATATTTAACTGAGCATTACAGTTTTCATATTCACTCTTCATATTATATGACTCATACAAGACTAAGAAGAATTGCAATAATTTATTTATATGTTTCTAATTTTTAAAAGATTTGTACAAATCAGTATTAATATTATAAAAAAATTATTTTTATTTCTCTTCAGTTCATGAAACCACTCTACCAACAGTTTATGGAGAAGTCAGTTTCTGTAGCAGTGGCTCATGCTGCTGAAATGGCTACAAATACAACAATGAATGCCACCGCCACTGCCAATGGCAAGCCTAAGCTAGCGTAACGTTCATTCCCTTCATAACTTAGTTTCTCAAGTCCATGAAAACATACATCTGTGTATTAAAATCCAGTAAATGGCATAACAAATTTTCAACAAAATTTCAATGTTTTGATCGTATAATACGAGGCCATAAGTACTTGTATAGCTCCTTGTTCTCTAAGTCACAACAGGAGACATTTTAATAAATATCTGAAGCGACTGTGAATGTATGTACAGTTAAATTGTTGAAAATCATAGTTCTTAGTATTGTCTATGATCATTGACACTACTTAGATAAATAAAATTCCACAATTACTGGTGAATGATATTGTAATTTGGACAAAAACTGCTATTTTGGGGTTGTTAATGTTTAGAATTAGCTTTAATTATTTCTTTTTTACTGAAATGTATATGAAAAAAAAGTTAAACAAGTACAGGTACTTTTACATGTTTTGATATCATCAGATTCATATTTAACTTCTTCATTAGGAGAACATACTTAAGTGCATTTCAAACTCACAGAAAGGAACATATTAAAGTATTTTTAAAAGATGAAATTAAATAATACGCACTTTGTATATTTATGCATTGCTCTAGGTACGATCTACCATAGTTAAATTATGTCTGTGCCAGATTTATTCTACAGCAGTTATTATTGTATTGAATAATTTTTTAATAAACGAAAATGTAAATATTTCTCAGTGTTTTTCACATTTAACGAATTCTAAATTCACAGTATATGTAACTACGATAAAGTAAATGTACACATATGCCATGTAGTTTATTGTATGTTTTTGTTAAACACATCTAACACATCGCAACAACAGTCTAATATAGATATATTACTTTGTTTATGACATCTTGTGAACTAAAACTTGCATACAAAGTCTAATAATGTTTTTCATTATTTTTGGAATTCAAAATAGTTTAAGATTTTTCTCTAAATCTATTCACTAAAAATTATATGAAACTGAAGTATGTACATTGGTTCATAAGATGGATCTTGTTGTCAATGTGGTGTTAATAGTGCTCAAATTTGCATATTACATATGCCAGATTTTGTTAACACTAATAGTAAGTTTAGAAGCTTACTAAATCAATCCTGTGAACAGTCATTATCATTTTTAGTAAACTATACTCTTTGATAGAAAAAGTATTCAACTATGCATTATAGCTGGTAACTACATCTAAACATTAATTATTTTTCCGTAAATATACATATATTTGTTGCGTATATATTAGACATAGTAAAGTTAAACATTTATGTTAATTTACTATTTGCATGAGTGCCAAACAAGAAATTAAAATAATGAACAATATTTCTGAAACGTGTAGTTGGAGTTTAATAAAATAAAATTATGGAAGTGTATCTTGCCAAGTTGATATTGATATGTGTTACACTTAATTCTTACTATGTACTTAACAATACTTATTAGCAAGTGATTTACAATTGTACCTAATATTCATTTTTGAGTACATGTTATACACCATTATCTTTGTTAATCTTGGTCCTATTTAGGAACTTGTTATATATAAACATGTTTTTGTATCACATAAACGAAGGTTTTATATTTTAAGGATTGTAATAATGATATGGTGGAGGTTTAAATAAGGAAATTTTATTTTTCATTTTTTTAGTGATCACTTTTACTGTGATATAACAGGAACATTGATGGCCTCATTGAGCAATATTTACATGGTAGTGAACAAAAGCTTTTTAATGAAAAATATTATTATAATATAGATGTTCCAACTTACTAGACATTTTTAAAATTCTGTAAAAATATATCATGGTAAAGGTGTTATTACATATGTATATTTAAAAGTAATTTGTCTACAGCCATATAAGAATTTAAATTACTTGATGATACTTTTACATTTTATTTAATTATAAGAATTGCAAAATTGTATTACACTATCCCTCATTGTTATTTTTCATGCATGTATTATTCAACTAATTTCACCATATAATTACAGCTGGGCGAGAGAAGATAATTTACTTTCCTCATGCGTACTTTAACTTCTAATGAATATTTTGGTAATGCAAAAGTATTTCTATTAACGTTTGCAACATGATAACATAGTTTAACAGCAAATTTGGTAAAATAAGGATATAATTTTTAAAGCACTTTATTGAAAATATAATATGACTTGCAATAGAAAACTTCACCAAGTTATTAAAACAAGATCTATTGATAAATAATGTAATGTAACTATTTAATACAACATTTCTACATTCGTCATGTACACAACAAATATTTTAAACATGCTTTTGTAATGAAGATATTGTAATAGAAATAATAATAAGGATAAACCTAGTGTTAAGGTTGCATAATGCAACAGATTTTCTTAGCTGTAATTTCTAAATAATTTAATCTAATTCTAGTGTAAATTATTGTGGATAAAAATAAATACATATTTTTCTATTTATAAAATACAAATATATTTTATGCCTATAATTGCAGCACATACAATAATATTATACCTTAAACATTTTTTTCACCATGTCTTCAAATTTTTCATTTGCTTCTTGCACTTTAGTATTGTAAATTAAAAGTTTTTCTTTAACAGCACAATTGTTTGGTTCTAATGTAACAGCCATTTTTAAGTCGGCAACTGCATTTTCCACATTTCTTAAACTTCCATATGCTACTCCTCTTCTGTATAAAGCTTTAACATTATCGGTTTCTTTATTCAAAATTTTGGTACACAAGGAAATAGTGTATTCATAATTTTTACGATTCAATTGACATCCAGCCATATTGTTATACAATACCAATCTCAAATTATTAATATCCCCTTCCAATCTTTTGTCTAGCTTTAAATCATATATTGGTTCCAATGTTATAAGTATTTTACAAGCCTTACTAAATTTATGAAATGCATCAACCCATCTAGATTGTTGAAACAAAACAACACCAAATTCTTTATATTTTAATGCTATTCTGTACTTTTCTTCTGGTGTCCATTCCCAGATTGGCTCATATGGTTCCATTTTAGTTAATGTTACTTCGAATTTTATAATTAAAGGCTTATCATTGTTTTCTAATGAAATATTCAAAGTGACTACACTCTTCTCATGTATATTCATCATTTGAATTGCTCGTTCAATATGGCAATCTATTTCACAATTAGCTTCACCAATAACTAATGTTTTTTCATTTGTACCATCTAAAATAGTCGAATTAAATTTTTCTTTCAAATCATCTGCGGATGTGTTAACAACCTGTATATTTTCAATAAGAACACCGCAACTGGCGCATTCCGTCGGTTTCCACAAAAAAAATCCAGGATTTATCACATCTTTCCTCACAATTTTATCCGCAGATTCCCACATTTTAAGCATCATATTGTGCTACAAACAATTTCAGCTGCACAAAATGATAATGTAAATTATGCTGTCATTCAACTGTATTTTATTCACGTGAAATTGTATACCATAAATGCACAATTACATAAACGTAAGTACACCTTTACGTGTAAATGGTACTACGAAGAGTATAAACAATTATTTATCGTGTACTCAAACTATACCACAGATGAGATCTCGTCTGATTCAGTCTGATTAATAGCTCACATAACCTTTAACGGACCTACGGAATGTCAAAACTAGAGATGGCGTGCAAAATCACTAACGGTGATTTATCACAGTGATCGCCGAATCATGATCACGGTCGTGATTTAACTTTATTTACGACCGTGATTGCGATTTCTTTATCTTGAGTGAATTTACTCACTGCGATCGTAGGTCTTTGATCTTTAAACAGAACAACATAATCAATATGATTTTACGATGAATTACATTACTATTCGTATTTGTAAAAATTGGTACATAGAATATTAGGTGCGCAAACGAAATGATCGATGGAACTTTTTCCATTCCGTCTATCTCTTTCGTTTGAGTATTAGCGACTACGTTGCGTTTAATTTAAGTTATTTTGTATTAATAGCATTAATTCGTATTAATTAGAATATTAAGATAATATTAGTTCTAAGCTGAAGAACGAAGACAACCGACGAGGGAACTTAGTCTTTTATAGGTTTAGGCTCAAGAAAGAAGTCATCCGCCGAGGGATTTTAGTACCGATAGTATTAGATAGTTAAGATTTAAGTTATTTATAAGGTTTATTGTGAAAGGTGGGTAGATGTAGAACTTGTGATTCCATCGACCTGACTTGGGCCTCCACTCGCAGCAACCTCCTCGTGGTGAGGCCTGGGCAATCGGTATTATCATCGGTAAAGTACTGTAAACTGAGGATAATATCGAGCTAATGGCTGCGAACTTCGAATCTATCTCATAAAACCACGTTCTATGTTACATCGAACTAGGATTATTTTAGAAATCGATATGGGATTCAAAGTGTAAAAATGTCTATTACTTTGAATGTTTTAGAAAATTATGCGAGATGAAGATGTATGGAACTACTGAACATTACTTTAGATTCCTTTTCCTTATTCTGTAAATTCTTTGATTGGTATATGAATGCTGTTGGAAGTATGAAAATTTTCACAGGACAATGATATAAATAGAACTTTGAAACTTTTTCAAGTGTTACAGTGATATTTCATTGGCCTTCGTATTAGCGCACTGCGCCGAACGCGGATTGCATGATGTTGTAGTCGCAAGGGAGCAATTGAATCGAATAGACGTATTGTACCGTAGCGCATAGTATTGTATTTCAAACTTTTATATCATTATAATTTATATGTATACATGTATATTCCAATAAACATACGTCATGTAATATAAGCTTCATTTCATCGAATTGTCTTAAATATAACTGCATAAATATTGTACAATCTTATACTAATTATAGTTGTCTGGTTCAACAGGTTACTACAGAAACTAATTACTGCCTACGTCTTTTAAACTTGAGCTGTAGTAGTATCTGCAGAAACTGCTATGGTTGCTCGGGTTATTGTATAATTTGTTTACGGGAACACGGACAAGTGTCAGTCAGATTTCGACAATTGCACGAGCAACATTAGACCAATCTCGAGACTGGTACGAACACAGCGATAAACGATCACGTTTCAAAACTTCGCATGCTCCGGGGGTACTATACCCCACTTCCTCACATACACGGGGTCTCTGGTGCTTCCTCCGGGGGCTCTATGACCCCACGCTCTCGCCACACGGGGTCAGTGGCGCCACCTGTGGGGGTTCTGTGACTCCACGCTCTCACCACACGAGTCTATGACGCCACCTGTCGGGGTTCTGTGGCCCCACGCTATAGTCACACGGGGTCTCTGACGTCTCCGCGGGGGTTCTGTGGCCCCACGCTCTCGCCGCAAGGGGCTCTGACCCCACGCTTTCACCACACGAGGTCTCTGGCGCCTCCTGCGGGGGTTCTATGACCCCACTTTTTGACACAAACGGGGTCTCTTACCACATAGAACGCACAGTTTCATCAATATAGAAGTATGTGAAAATTTCACACAGAATTGCTATTTCTTAAAGGATTGCATACAAATAATCAAATTACAAAACGGTTTCGGTTAGAGATGGCGTGTAAAATCACTAACGGTGATTTATCACAGTGATCACCGAATCATAATCACGGTTGTGAATTAACTTCATTTACGACCGTGATTGCGATTGTTTTATCTTGAGTGAATTTGCTCATTGCGATCGTATGTTCTTGATCTTTAAACAGGAAAACGTATTCACTATGATTTCACGATGAATGACATTACTATTTGTGTTTGTAAAAATCAGTAGAAAAAACAAGAAATTCTAAAAGAATGATTTGCTAGGTAACATGTAGATTATAATTTTTAATCATTAATTTATTCATTATTCTTCATTGTTTCTAATTATTCCTTCACTTTATATGATATAACTCGAATTTTTGTTTTAATTTCGTTAATATAAAATATACATATTATGTGCGTGTGTAAAGAACTGTTAGGTTTCTCCACCAATCAGAAACGATCACGAGAAATCACGAATCACTGTGAAAAATCACCGTGATTGGGAACGAACGTGATCGAATCACGAGTGTTTCACATGTGGCGTTGAGGGACGCTAGGGATATTACGTCCCGGCCACTGTAGCGCGGAGGTTAAATAATACTGTCACGTGTATGGAACAAAGACTTTATTGTCTACGAGTCGTGTGCGTCAGGCGGCAACGCGATGCACGCGCCTCTTTCTCCTTGCGGGAGAAGGCGACACTACGGAGGGAGACAGACGGCAGTATCCGCTCCCTACAAAATAGACGCTATCAACTCCATCTATCGCATACTTATATCACTACATTTGGGGTAAAACAAATTCCGTGACGACAGCTCACCCACAAGAGCAGTAATTATTAATACTAATATACGTATATTATGTAATAAATTTAATAAACATATTTAAAATTGCGAACACCTAATATCAAATTTATTATAACTCAAATTTATTATACACGATCTCATACAGTAGCCGCCAGTCATTCACTGTCTCGTCTATTATAAATCGTTCCGAAATTCAAACGCGTCCCGGATATCCGGCACTCGTTTTAGTACCGACTCATATCACCAACGGCGCTGCAAAACGTCCAAGCCAAACCTCTGAGTTGCAGACCCTGCATAAGAGTGTTGGCCCTGGGTCCGATAGAAACACTGTCGATTCGTTAACACGAGAGTGCCGCCCAGTGCCGCCCCCTGCTAAATACATAGGTACCTGAAATCGATTTCTGAATTTCAGTGAATTTCAGCCTCAGGTCAAAAAGGTTCGCCAGGTATTCTAGCCCTTTGTAATGACCTTGCAGTACCCAGGTTTTCTATAGGTGAGACAAGTTCAAACTGGAATTTCCCCCTACTTTCAATTGAATTGAAACTGAAGCTCAGATATGCATTCAATTGCATTCAATCGGTTTGTGATTTGTGTAGCGTGCGTGTCGTGTGTGATATATTGTGTATCTGTATTCTTCAATCTTTAAGTAATACTTGTAAGCATTGTAACGTATGCAAATTTAACTATTTTTATTTCGCGTTCGTTCTCTTGTTCTTCAATCGAAATTTTTCTATACGATAAAGAGGTAATTTTTTTCGTAATCAAAGTGCAGTTTTATTTTATCGTTACGTGCATCTAACCTTAAATCGATTTGATTTATCTATTAGCACAGACGTGATATAAGAATAGATCTAACATGCAATGTAATTTTCAGTATTCCAGTCTGTTACTGTTCGTTATCACGGTGTTGAACGTGGTCGAACGTAAAGAGTTCCTGAAATCGGAAGCGTTTATGTAGAAGTGCGCTCGTACCAGCGTGATTTTCGTGGGACACCAAGTCCTATAAGATGTTGGGTCTATTCTTATATCTCGTTTGTGTTATTAGTAATGATAATTTTAATAATTTATCCTTTGTGCACCGTAGTAGAAATGCGTCGAAATATATCACGTTCTTCGCATCACGAAGAAAAATCGGAAAAATCTTCACGAGGCGAAGAGTACGGTGCTTCACGTCCAAAAACAGAAGAAGAGAAGATGCAACGGAGACGCGAGTGGATAATCCAACAAGAACGGGTACGGGAACATGAACGATTGAAAAGAAAAAAGATTTTAGAATACGAACTTCGACGGGCTCGTGAAAAAGGTTTACCGCCTCCGAAACTTCCATGTCATAGTCCCAGTAGAAGTAAAAGCAAATCTCCACAAAGTCGGCATAGAAGATCATCCACTTGTAGTTCAACAAAAACTCCGGTTCTTTCTGAAAGGTAAATACCTACAAAATGTATGTATAATACAATTTATTAAAATCTCTAATATTTGATGTAGAATAGCATTTAAGTTTGAAATATTATTTATGGATATAATGATCTAAAAAAATCTTGCTTCCACAGGCTGAGATAAAAAAATAGCTAGTGTACATTAATTACTTTGTTTCTTCTGCAGAAGTTCAGTATGTGGACATAAATGCTTGATTTTTTACATTGTAGACTAGAGTCATCGGATGGAACAACACCATTATTTAAAGGACCAGAAGGAACACAAATTAGTGCTACAGAGCTACGAAGAATCAAAGTAGATATTCATAGAAATATACCTGGAAAATCAAATACCATGGATCTTGAAAGGGATATTGTCAATCCTGAAGATGTGGTGGTGAAAAGGAGAGCGGGTAAATTATTGTTTATGTACTTTATTTTTCAGTAACATTTTAGTTATTCTGTGAAGAAATGTGAAAAAAGAGATTGACAAAATGAAATCAACACTGAAGATTAATATTTCTGGGTTTTTTATGAATCACAATTGGACAGTTAAAGTTTGGGAACAATATCTGCTTTTTGGATTCGTTTTATCCTTTTTGAAATACATAATTCCGTTATAAAAAATTTGTTTTGAAATCTTCACTTCATGAAATATGCTGCTTGAAGATGGTGAATTCTAATAACTTCTACCGCCATGAAGATTATAGTTTTGGATGCTATAATGAATCACCTATGATATCGAAGGATTTACACAAGTGTAACGCTGATTCACGAAGATAATAACAGTCTTAATTTATCTAGGGCATAGCAAATTTGGAATACAACGCTGGATCACTATAGCAATCACGTAATGTGCAATACGTAAGCACAACATTTTTTATTTAAAGTGTTTACCGCTTTGCTTAGAATATTTTTTGCTTGCTATTGTGTATATATATTTTTTTATGAGTTTGCACAAAGAATTATGCTTCAACTATATTAACAAGGGGATTTGTTGGTTAATAATTAACTTTTCATACAAAATTACGAATCCTTTAAATTAATAAATATATTTTGTGCATTCTCTTGAGATCCTGGTGTGGGAATGTGCATGTTTAAATATGTTATTGTCGAATAACTAGAAGACCTACTATGAAGATGTTTCACAGTATAAAATTCTACAATGGAAGAAGCAAAAGTAAATATCCAAACATAGAAGTCATCAGTAGAAGATATAAAATCAAATGTTATTATCATTTATCCATTGAAGATGCATAGTTACCAACTGTTTTCCAGTTACCACAGTTATATTTGAATTGTTATTTTTAGTAATATTTCCATTATTCCTTTCAAAATTTGGACAAACTAGTAAAACTCAAAGTTCTTTAAAATTGAAAATATAGATATTTTAATTAGCTTTTTACAACTATTGAATATGTTTATTCATCACTAAATATTTGATGCACGAAAAATTTGTATGACTTTACTCTTTATAATGAATTTGGGGAATTATAAATTAACAAAGTTGAAGATTTTATTATCTCATTGGAAGATATAAAGCATCTATGAAGATTTTTCATGTGTGATTCCAGAATGCATCAATTCAACTTCATTAAATTTGATTTAAAAAGTATTACATTAGAGTCTAACTATATTGGCATGTTCGGGACTGTTTGGGAGTAAAACAGCAATGAGTTTAGAGCCCCCTCCATGCTAAGTTCTGTCGCCATGGCCTCTGCCTCAACGCTTGGGCAAAAGCTGGATCGTGCTGGTGCGCCGGCGTACGCAACATGGTGGGAGAGCGAATTTGTGTGCGCGAAAGTACGTGTAAGGGGAAGTGCTTCATGTAGCAATGGTTCAGTGGCAATATAGTTAGAGTCTACTGTATTTTTATTTTTTAAATCAATTTTTCAATACAAAAACCTGTGTTTTAAAAAATTAAACACAGAATGAACTTGATAATTATTCCTTTGAATTAATTTTTAAATATATAAATATACTGTTTTTACATTGGAAAAGCACCTGATATGGTTTGTATAAACATACATATTAAGGTCGAGTGTCTAGTCAAGTACTTGAAATAATTAAATTCTAAAGTGCAATAAAAAGGGCTGTTTTTACAAATTTTATTAGAACGATTACGAATATTCAAATATAAATCGTTTTTTATTCATTGATTCTGGTACTCAAGAAAGTTGTAAGCTATTAACTTCCCTTGGTAGATATCTTAATTAGATTTTTATTTACGCGGAACCTTTAATGTTTATGACCGAAAAAAATTATATGAATTAATGTAACCTAATTAAATCTATCTTGTAGCATCCTATGAGCTACGTGGCGCTAGAGCAGTGGGGGTCGACACGCGAACGCGACGTCTAACAACGACGCGGGGGTAAAGGCGGGAGTTCCTATGAGCGTCAGACGCGTGCGTCCGGTATCTGAAACAGATGTTTGTCAGATATTTCACGTTCAAGAGAATGGAACAGAGTGAGGATATATCAATTAGACATAGGTCAAAGCTCATTTAAGGGTACTCTCCGGTCAAAATTTGTGTTTTTCATCGTATAACATCTCAAGAATGCTATTTCGAAGTTTCAGTAAAAAATTTGCAGAAGTATATATCCTCCAAGCATGTAAACGCGCCGACCGCATGTAGCACTCTAAACTCTAAAGATTAAATCCAAAAGTACAAGAAATCGTAAACCCAGTATGTATACAAAAACTTGACTTCTGATGGACTTTTAACATGTTGCATAGAAATAAATACTTAAAATTATAACGAAATTTGCAATACGTGTAGGTATATGACAACTTGTTCTGAAACACGTGTTCTTGTCGAAAAAACCATTCTTAAAACTTCGGCCTGGGTTTCGACATGCGTGTTTAATGAAAGATGAAAACCTTTATTAACAATTACGGACTTATTGAATATTAATATCAGTCGTAACGCTGAAAATTTTATAATCAAGAGAGATTGAAAGCGCATCGCGGAAGTCAACCGCCGAGTTGTATATTGAATATGAAGTCTTGGGAGGGTTGTTGTACGGTGCAGGAATAATTAATTGAAGGTAAAAAACTTTAACAGTGCTCTATATATATATATAAATCGTTTATATATATATACACACATATATCATTAACTCGAGAATGGAAAAAAAACCTTCAAATGCATTTTTCTCAAAACGCGACTTTTTCCATGAGTGCCACGATAAAAAGTTTAATTTATAGACCGATTTCAAAATTTCTTACGACGTTTTATTCATAATTCACGTCGCTATCGCGTTACCTACGGAGATTAACTTTGGATAAGTTATTTTTATTTTATGGACAAATTTATGCGTGAAAATGTCCGTTTTTTTGCAACATTCTGTTCAAACACGTGCCAAAGATCGCCTGATTGTTTTTTTGGATTAAGAATAGGTGAGGCGATAGCCATTAACACATATTTTAAGAATATTCTTTGGTTTTTGACTTAAGACAATTCTATCGTAAGTTATGAAGGCGCTCGTCAAGACCTTCAATTTCTACAGTAGTACAATGAGTACTATATATTTGTCGCAAACATTTGTAAAATTTGAACAATACAATTTTTGTTATTCTTCAAGTGTTCAGTAACAAGGATCAAAACGACTTTTTACCGTATGTTATTCTATTGTTTGATTTTGTAAATTCATGAAAATCACGTTTCGAGCACTTTGACCAGAGGCACCCTTAAGGAAGCTCATGCGTTTGGTGTAGTATCTAGCTGAGGCTTCATATAACGCTTTATACCTTTTATTAATGTTACCAATTTAATTTGAACGATTAATATTTTAAACTACTTCAAAATATCGAAATGGAAAAGAAATTTACAAATAAGTGGAAAAAACAAATTTTTTTTTAATATTTAAGAAAAAATCGGAAAGTTCGTCGATCAAACCAAAGAAACACAAGTGACGTTGACACTCACCAGTTTGCAAACTTTGAAAAAGCCTATCTAGTTTCCATACTTTGATGTTAATTTTTAGTTTTATTTAATCATCAACATATCTTTTTTTTTTTGCGCCATCATAATCTCCGTAAAAAAATTTGTAACCACCTAATCTTTTATGAAAATGTCATTATTTGTAACTAAATGAGAAGTGATTAACTTCTCAATATCAACTACAGTTCCATAAGGTTCGTGTTAAAAAGAAATTTTTATAACGATTCTTTTGCAATACTTTTATCGTCGTTGACTTTGCGATTTTTTGTTGATGAAGAATGTTCTCTTAAATTTTCAACTAAATTTATAATTATTAAAAATTTTCGTGAGCCACCTTAAACGCAGACGCACGCGTCTGACGTTTATAGGAAATCCCGTCTTTACGGCAACGCTTGCCGAACGCAAGCCTAGCCGCAGCCTCATCGCAGATCCCGTGTTTACACATTTGTTTACGTTACGCGATTTCGAAAAACCTACAAAATGGACTGCGATAATGCACTATCACGCAGTCGAAGTCAGTTCAACTTAACACAATCGCAACTGCTGACGTAAATTCATGTCATTTTAAATTCTATTTTTTGTTGCCCCTGACGTGCATTCATGTTTAAATAAACTGTTTCGAATTTTAAACAATACGTGGTTATAAACATGATATCATAAAGCAATATTTTCAATATTCACTCCAGTTCAGTAGCAGAACTCTGCGGCATTCAGCTGTAGACTTATGGAAATTGTAGGCGGCATCCAGCTAAGGCTTTGGCGTCAAAACCGCCGGCTGCGAATGTGTTAATAGCGGTATAAGAGTTGTCTTCGGGTTCGCGTAGTTACGATCTCTCCAACTATCATTACAAGTGATCCTTCGACTCAAGTTGAGGATTTCTGAGCCTTCGCGGCTATGGTATCAAAGTTTAGAGAAATTCTTCCTAACGTAGGAAAGACCATAGTATTCATTCTTCAACACGAAAAGCGTCGGTACTTTGAGAGGAATTCGCTACCCCACGCAAACTTTCCATCGAGTATATCACGCAAACTTTCCATCGAGTATATCACGCATTACAATCTGTAGTATTCGTTTCATAAACCACTAATTGATATAAACTATAAATGAATTTTAATAAAAATTGCGACAGTTCCGAAGTTTGTAATAAAATGATCTAACGTGTATTTGGATAGCTTACAATTGTTCAAAGATAGCCAGTTTGTCTGAATAGCAACTTTAACATCTTCAAGGTCTGTCACAGCTGCTAGTATTGCTTAACTGCTTGTTTAATATATAATGCAACTGTCTCTATACTAATAGATTTGTGTAACTATAGGAGAAGGAGCTAAACCAATATTTGAAAGAGAAGAAATAAAAGGATCAGTAACTAGAACAGAAGAAATTGAAGAACATCGTACTGTAGTGACTGTAGATAATGAAAATTTAGGTACGTTTAATATTTAGAACTGATAGGTAAACGTTATTATTTTTAATTACCTTGTTAATACATAAACATGGTAATGTTACACATAATATAAATTATGTAATTTATACTTTATTTACATTAGACTTCTTGGTTACTTCTGTTTTCCAAGTGCAAAATTTTTATTTTTAGAAGGCAACTCAAAAAGATCTAAAAAGCGTTTGACGTCCTTGAGTCCTGTCAGAACCCAAAATCACAGTCCCCGATGTACATCCTCTCGTCACACTAGGTTTGTGTCTGTATTGGTAATATTACTTTGCGAAGACGCAGAGTTGTTATGATTAAGATTAACAAACTGTTACTGATATTTCTATTTATCTGTAACAGAAGATAAGGTTTTATGACTTTAATATGGATATGTATATTTGTATACAACTAATTTATGAACATATACAAAATGTTAATACTAATGCATGTTTAGCATTTGTAAAAAAGAGATATTCGTTCATAAGTTAGATTGTATACATAAATATGTGACCGAGTATTGCTATTGACTGTGTGTAATAATGATGCATGTTTTGATCACTTTTAATTGTAAATGACTCAATGTTATCAAAATGTGTTACGTAACCCAGCCTATAATTGGTGTATGATTTAATTTGTAAGTATTTTAGCACACAAAGTAAAAAGGAAGGACATACATACTTACAAAGTATTGAGACAAATTTTACATGTATAATGGATGTGCTTTAGTATGGAATACATACGTTTTAGACTTTAAAGATTTATAATGTTCTAACGTTTTAAATGTCTCACATTTGTTTTTGTCGCGTAATGTGCTTCTAGTTTGCTTTTTAGTCATGTTTTGTTTTATGTTATTACAATCTATTCTGTTCTAGCTGTATTAGTGCTTCGCGAGGATTTGGAGAAAAGACGAGATGGGGCAAGGACACGATTTGCATTGTACCTGATTGTATGCATATGCTTGCTTATGCTAATAACAAAGCTTTCATTTTAATTTTTAGTTTATCAACTAGTAGTTTTTCTTCAAGGACGATGCAAAAATATAAGATATCTCTTAACATTTAGATTTAAAAAAAAAAAGCAACATAATATAGTATCTGATACATACAATAGTATTTGGTCTATTTAAATTTTGAATAGATAGATTTCTAACATATTATATCCATTAACTGTACAGAAAAGAAATTTACACTTTCAGATTATTTAATTAATCAAGCTTTTCATGGGTATTAAAATTGCTATTTCATTCAGGTAACACATTATTTAAGCAAAAACAGTAATAACAGTAGCAAAAGGTAAGTAACTTCAAATGTTAAATTAAATTAAACACGAATATAATATACTCCAAGGGATAACATGTATTGCCAAATTATTTTACAATTTTGTTTCATACTTTGCATAATCCTTGTTGATAATTTTATTAAAACTACAGAAATCACGCTATTTTTCTGTTATTCTTTTCCAATGCATTTACAATATTTGCTGTTTTGAACATAACTGCAACTGCTTCTTTTTGCTTCTAAACATTTCTCGTTACAAGTTCTATGTGTATTTTTTGATGCACAATTGTTTATAATTTTCAAAAAAAGTACAAGTTAACGAGGATCCATTAGGAGGATTTTGTGGATATATTGTGTAACATATTGTAATCCTAAATCTCTGTATGTAAACAACTAAAACTATTCAGAGATGAGAATTAAATTTTACAATACAATAAAACGAACAATGAAAATAGTTGTTTATGATAATGCTGTAATTAAATAGTGATTACAAATAATTTTTACACTCTTTATTACAGAAATGTATTTCAGTTTATATTGTTTACACTTTACGTTAATCTACATTGTAATTAATTTTATATGTATTTGTTTTTTCTTTTAATACAAATTGATTTTTTACACACTATAAAAACACGTATAAGTTTACAGGCAAGTATCAATACTTGCTGATAATTCGCTATAAACAACAAAGTTAATATGGATATGAATAAAATAATATGGATTTCACAGAGTATTGCACTATAAATATAATTTTGGCATAGACATTAAGCTTACGATCATATCAAGTTGATTAATGTATTATCTAAATACTGTTTAGGAAATTGAATATTTTGTTGATTTACTATTCTTTTTCAGGCATGAGGACTCCAGACGTGATGATAGGGAAAGTTTCAGAAGTGATAGGTAAGTAATAATTGTTTTGGTTTCATCTATTTACATATTATCTAATCTTTATAACTTTATTTCATGGAATTTTTATATTACTTATTTAGGGAATGACATCGTAGTAGGGATAAAAGTAGGGAGTATAAAGACAGTTGCAGGGAGGAAGATAGACGACATGTGCATTCTCATAGTCTAGAGGACGAACGTAACAGAAAAGGTCGTCGTGATCATTCGCGTTCTAGAGAGAGAGACCAAAGAAAATGGAACAGAGATTCTCGTTATAAGTATGTTGTTCAATTATATTTTTAATATCATACCTTGTGAAAACCAAAGTTTAAAAATACTATCATAACATTTAGAGATGAAAGGTCTTGTCGAGAGTATCGAAAGAGATCGAGAGAACGTTCTGAAGAGAGAAGGAACAGAGATAGATCTAGAGAACAAAGAGTTCCACCGCCACATTATATTGAACAAATTCCTGTTCCTATTTATTACGGAGTATGTGTTTAATTTATAATGAAAAATTTAATAACGTGATACATAGATACAAAACTCATTTATTATTTTTCAGAATTTTCCACCAAGGCCAATATTGATGGGACCTTTGATCCCAATTCGTGGGCAAATGCCTCTCAGAGGTGGTAGACACCCTTCTATGATGGCACCAATACGGCCATTCCCACCAAGATTTATTTCTTCTGACGTATATAGATTACGTCCACCCTCTAATCCTAGTAAGTATACATACTTTTGCACTAATTATATGACGAATAATATATCTAATTATTTTTTTTTTTTGTGTACAGGATTTGGGCCTATGTTTTAATGAAACAGTCTGCGATAAAATCGTATACTAATTAAGGGTTTTCGACAGTACATCATTGTATAGTACCTACACCTTAATACTTCTGATATACCAAATTTCAATCTATTTGATCACGACGATAGATTTTATTGCGTTTGGTGATGTAATATATCCAATTTCGGATTCATTTTATTAATACATGAGATGCTTGGTAGAATTTTATTATTGCTTACGTAAATTATGGGAATCTTGTGTTGCCGAAAGCTTATACATATGTAACGAATTTTAAAGAACATATTGATAGCAGAGTGAATTGTACCGAATTTACTACTGCAAATTTTATGTATTTTTAGTTTTACATATATTTTAAACTACACTAAACATTTACCTGACTTACAAAAAATGCACAAAGTACCTACTTCTGAGGTACTTTGTTCATATGTTCATAGGTACTAACTTGTTCATATGTTTTACAAGTGTGATGATAATTATTGTATAGTAGTTTTTATTAATCTGTAATTGTGTAGGAGTAAATATTTTATAAACGTATTTATGAACTTATTTTGAATCTTAATTAATACATTTTTATTTTCGTAACCACTGTTTTTTAGCTACTTCTTGAAAAATTATAAATATTAAAAGAAACTTCCATTTCATTAAATGAACTTTTATTATACCGTCAGTATGAAGCGTTTGACATATATTGGTTATGATAAATATTTTATCAACATGTATTCTGAATAGTGTATACTACTGTATACGATGTTCTACTAAAAAAAAAATAGATTCATGGTCATAGGAATAAAAAAGAAATATTTATTCCTATGTCCATAGGGGCGATGCCATTGGTTGCGTTCAGTGGATTTTGCGTTGCGCAACGGGCGCAACCGTTGAGTGCCTTCAGTAGATTTACGCTGAACCACGGTCGTATCACCGACGAGGTGTAGAATAGACTTATCATCCAGTGCTTTTTTCTGTCCCACGTTCGCAGGGCTACGTAGCCCTGTTACCATTTTAGTGTCAATACCCGACGTTACCGATAAAGTATGAATTTTGAATATTATTAGCACAAATGAAGTATTATATATTCCATTCATATTGCGTGTATCTATATGATTTGACGGGAATAAAAATATTCGATGCTTCAGTTTAAGGTTAAGGGATAAATATGATAGTTATGAAACATGAAACGGGAAAGTATATATTTTTTTACTTAAGGGGGGAGACTCCGTGCCGTGCACTCATCATCAACGGGAACCGTGTATGTATATGCGATGTGCAAGAGAGACATTCGATTTCGTAGGAACCAACTTGAGCCTCGACAATTGCACAAATGCACTTTTCACTGGTATAGAACTCAGGGGTAGACTTCCCTACAGGGTGGTCTGGTCCGTATAAACGCCAATAAACACATTCTAATTGAAAGAATTAGAATTTTAGAAAGTGTGCAATTGTGACAGACGCCGATGAAAACACACAAGATGGCTGCACAAGTCACATTTTGTC
>NW_015373923.1:9946395-9999569 GCF_001272555.1 Dufourea novaeangliae
AGAATTAAACAATACGTACTAATGTGTGCAAGGATGAACCTTCTTATTCGTACTTGCAATGATGCTTATTTTTTTAATTAATGAAATTACATACGAGATACTTGACATGATATTCTCGAGAAACAAATTGTAAAAATGGCACAATATATATTCCGGGTATTCCACATACGAAAAACATGGAATACTATACAAATCTCTTGTTGGAAATGATATTTATTTATTTTTTATTGACATAATTGACGCAGGTGTTATATACTTACACAAATATTTCATAAAAGAGACACAAAAGGAACACAATTAATCGCATACGCTCTGTCAATCTTTCATTCGTCGCCCAGCGGAGATAGATTTTGTACTAACAACTGATTGCTGTCGCATGCGTACTTAGCGTATCATCTTCGCTGCGTCTGCACCTGTTCCAGTACGTATTTTGTTTTAAAAATTGAACCAAACGACTTGAGTTTTTTTGAGAAGCTAGAAGGATTAACTTATTAGATGACATGTTTTCGTTATTTCGAAAACATTACAATTGTTGGAATAGCAAAGAAAATAGTAAAAATATTAAGAAGTTCTTTTTTCATTTTTTTTCTGATCCTATAGTGAAAATTTAACAAATACCTCTTATACACTTAATTACTAGACCCTTAACTAATTAATTCCCCCCTTAACTACAAGACAATTTATTCTAAATGCATCGTTAATGGACATTTTAGTAATGTTACTTTTTACATGTTCTTCTTTTATTCGTTTTTATATCTTGCCTTACATTTGGATATTTGTAATAGATAAATTCAGAATAGACGAAGTTTCATAAATAGTTTATCAAATCTAGATGCGGGAGAATATACACCGTTTTTATTAACATTTACATAGGCTGAACTTTGAAATAGAAATGGTAAGACATGTTTTGTGTTCAATACAGGAGCGAAATAGTTTAGTAAAATCCTCGACGCTGACAGTGGTACTCAAAGGCGACGCGCCTGTCCAAAATTGAACGTCTGCGCTTGCCGCCTTTGAGTACCACTGCCAGCGTTGCAGGTTGTACTAAACTATTTCGCTCCTGTATTGAACACAAAACATGTCTTATCATTTCTGTTAATGCTTTCCGGAAGACAAATGTATACTGTATCTGTTGACACAGTCAAATTATGTCATGTACCCTTACTTTTTGAAATAAATTGAAAAAAATCTGTAAAAATGAGTGCATTTTGGGTGTCCATTTCCCTTTGATCGTTGTTTAAACGTGGTTAAATGTTGATAATGCGATAATAACGTATACCATTTTATTCGGGAGAGTTTACAGAATAATTTGACGTAACAATCAACTGAATAACTATTAATGTTTGAACACAGGAAATGTTCAAAGTTGAAAATTTGCATTTTTTTTTAAATTGAGGGTGATGACAAAAAATTGTTTACGGATTCGTATTCAGCACAAAAAAATCTATACAAATCAGTATAATTGTTCTTTGGGACACAATTTATGTTGACCAGTGTTATTAATGTCAATTTATACTACTTAATCATAGAAATTACAAATAACACAATAAACTTAAAATCTGTACGGCAATGAACATGCTGGTGGGGATATTTACGGCAACAAAATTAATTACCATTTACATTTGCAAACTCATATCTATTTCTCAATTTTTATATACGTAAACATTGTAACAATTACTACAGGAATGTATTGTACAATAAATCATAGTACTGTAAAGTAAAAATGGATCTGAACTAATAAAACCTTTTCGTTCATTAGTGTAATATTTAGTAAATACTTGCCAAATGGGAATGAGTCTGGCAAACCTTCAAAATTATCAAAAAAGAAACCAGTCCTTCCATAAACTCCCTGAAATATAATAATTCAATAAATTGTTAGTAGGAATAAAGGAAAAATGTTTCGTTCTTATAAATATGCCAGTTTAACTTATTAGATTATAACTTTCCCATATAGCAAAGAATTTCTATTATTAAACTTTAGTTTTAGATAGTACTGTAAGAATTTCATCTAATTGATTTCATCTAATTCTTTTCTGACGATGTAAAATATGTTGAATATTAAATTACTTCTACCAATGTTAAGAAAAATTATATTCTATTATTTTAAAAAGCAAAAGATTGCATTATAACATTTCGTTCTTCGCCTCTGGGGGGTGGCTTTTCCTAAGGAAAGAACATCTATGTATACTCGGTGGGCCTATCCTGTTGTCGTCACCGACATATTTACTTATTGGAATTTGTTTATATCTGTTTATACACATCGCGAGACGGTTGAATGACGGGGGTGAGGGGGGCTTACAAGGGGGAGAGAAAAAATGGTCGGACGACTCCCCATTAACAGCGGGTATGGATGTCAACGTCTTTATTTGCGAGCGGACCAGCTTACGCTTACTCTAGTAGCAAGACATAAGCTTGCCCCACGCTTTCTTAAAATTGCATTTAGTGACGGGGAGCCGCTTAAGAAACAAGGCGGGCTCTACCTTAAGACAGCCCTTGAGATAGTGCAATCTCGAAAGATCCGACAGTGATAGCACGTTGATGATTAAAGACGTAAAATAATCCCGGAAGGAAGGCCATTCACTGTACACACTTTGATGATTTGGTGGTCGACGCAGCCGTTGGAGTTTTTGCATTCAATTCCTCAACATCCGTTCCAGGGCACATTCTAGAGTGAAATACGGATGTTTTACCCGAACCATAAGTGTATACAAACGCGAGGGGGGTACCGTCGAGCCTAGAGACGACGGTGAACAAAACGCGAACCACGAGACACCTATTTAGGCGATACAGGTTACTACGTTATCGACGCTGATCGCGGCAACATCACCGCCCACCTTGCCGAATACATGATTCCGGCAACAAATACATTAATTCTTTTCGGTACATTCAATCGGTAGCGGATACAATTTAACAGTCGGACGCAGAAGTGTGGTTGACGTAGTTTTGACAGAAACGACTCGAGTTACATTGTCTTTTCCTGAACGCAACTGGATGACACGAGCGAGAGACCATTTCGATGGAGGTAAACGTTCGTCCCTGAGGAGAACTGAAGACCCTACTTGAATTGTTCCGCGAAGTGCCTGCCACTTAGAAACGGATTGAAGTTTTTGAAGGTATTCTCTCGACCACCGTTGCCAGAAATGATTGACGATTTGACGAAGTAGTTGCCAGCGAGACAACCAAGAGTTTGACACGTGTGACAGATCAGGCTCAGGTACGGTTTTCAGTGAATCTCCAATAAAAAAATGTCCAAGTGTCAACGCAGCGACATCGGACGGATCATCAGACAGAGGACACAAGGGACACGAATTTAGTACGGCTCCACCTGTTCCAGTAGCGTCGCGAATTCTTCGAACGTTAGGAAGTAGTCGCGCACAACTCTATGCAGATGGAATTTTACGGACTTTACGGTAGTTTCCGATTTAGCACCGACATGAGGTGACGAAGGGGGGTTGAACCTCCATTGCGTTCCGTCGTTTGCGAGGCTACTGCCAGCTGTTCGCAAGTACGCGCTCGTTGGTGAGCACACATGACACACCGGTTAATGAAGTAACGAATAGGACCTCGATCACCGACGATCCAATACGACTGTCGGATGGTGGAGAGTCAAGTTAAGGTCCTGCGTGTAACGAGGTCGTGTGTGCAGGTATTTGATCGATTACGAGAGTAGTAAGAATGGAGACGCGCGGTAAAATACACGGGTGCGTTTGGTCAGGATCCAAAAGCGAATGTCGTAGACGACCTCCAACGCCTAAGAGGCCTTGATAATGGCAATAGATTGTACAGCAAATTGGATTTCTGCAACGAAGGACCGGCGGTGCGTGCAGAAATCTCGTGTTGGAAGTACGCACGTTGTACTTGTTGTATCCAAAATCGACGTGCTTGTTCGATTTCAGTAACGCTTAATAGAGAGAAGGGGGGAGGCCTGCACCTCCCGTGACGCAACACGATGACGCTCGAAAGCACCAAGCGGTAACGCGACATAGTTTGGTGAGAGAAGAGTACCGTTCGACTAAGTCCCACATATGCCCTACGGTGGCATTGACAGAGACAGTAACGTGGGCACTCTTATGAATTTCGGCATCGATACGCGCGTCTGGTACGGGATATTCGACAGGCCACGCGGGTGAATGGTCACGAAGCCACGAGGGACCCTGCCACCAAATGGAAGAAGTCACAAGTTGTTGAAGAGATACACCTCGAGATGCTAAATCTGCAAGGTTACTTGCGTTGGACTTCCGCGACGCGGTTCTGAACGAATTCTTTCCATTTGGAGGAATCCAGGCAAGAGTGACAGACGAGTCTATCGACAGATGTACGAGAGCATTTTCCAGTTCTAATGTGTCTTGAACAAGCGACGTTCGACGTGCCAGGAATACCGTCGCAGATAATTCGAGCCCGGATATGGTCATGCGTTTGATGAGGGCAACCTTTGTTTTTGCCGACACGAACATGATTCTGATTGTTTCGTCTTTGTTTCTGACGCAAAGATGGCTACACCTATAGCGAGAGACAAGGCGTCAGCGAAACCATGAAGTTCTGCGACTTCGCAGGACAGCGAAATGCCAATCCACCGAGGAAGAGAGAGGTGACGAATTTCGTCGAGAGTTACGCAAAATTTCTCCCATCGATTAACGAAGTCCGCCGTAAGCCAAACCGTACGTAACAGTAGTTAACGCGTATGTGGTCCACGTGGATGATCGAGCGATCTGTCAAGAACCGATGACCCAAGAGCGTGTGAGTGCGTTGTTTGGATCAGCAGCCGACGAATAGATCGCTGAAGAACAAATTGCCGATGGTCCACTAATTATGTAGGTCAATAACCGCGGTCTATCGTCGGCTTCCGACCAGCAACTAAAGTGAGAGATTTGAAGTTCAAGAAGAGTAAGAGTATACGTATTGGTTTCAGAAGCGTTATCATTTGTTTTATGTCTTATTATTATTAAAATACTTTTATATTTACTTTATCTGTATCTAACACCATTTATTTCGGATAACCATTCATTAATATCCTATATATATATTGATACTTCGACATATTTTTTGGTTGGTCAGGGTAAATGAAACAACTTGTGTATGTGTATACGTACCGGTGCTGGAGGACAATTATCAGGCTGCAAGTCGAGTGCACTTATTAAGGGATATGCAAGATTACGAGGACCAGACAAGGCCTCGCAAAGATCAACCTCTACGTGAAATCCAAGATCGTATGTATATTCACCCATCTCAACACCATTAATATTACCCAGTGCCTGTGAAAATATTATAACTAAATATATTCATCATTTAAAAGTTTCCAATAGATATTCAAATAATTTTGACAGAATTGATGGTTTAAAAAAATAGGATTTAAAAGACGAAAAGTACACAGATAATAAGGAAATATGAATTATCTGCATACATGCAATACTAACCAAGTGTTTTGTGTTACCTGAAATATTATCTTTTTTTCGAGAGATACTGTTGCTAAGCAGAGATAAAATTTTCTACAATTGTTTTGAGTACAGTAAACTCGCGAGAATTACACACATTCGGGGCTGTAGAGGCGGACAGTTCTAGGAACGGGTAATTATTATCAAGAGCCAATAACATGCGGGATTTCCCTTGTAGCACGGTCGATAAACGACATCCAACCAATTATTGGGTTTAGCAGGTGACAGAGAGTGAGGTGCACGCGCTTGTGTCAGTAATGCGTGTTAGTAGGGGGGATTCCTAACGGCTAGTTATTTATCAGGCAGTTATCGCAAGTTTACTGTACATAGCATACAAATATTTAGAAAAACACTTTACGATGCCGCCGTATTACTATAGTAGGTGCATCCGTTTATTTTTATCTATAACTTTATGGTCTAACGTCTGTAATTCATAGAAAATAATGTCTAAACTCTCACTCATGTTAGAATAACCTCGGTTTACGTGTGGGATAGATCGAGGAAGGCGTTGCAACGTCTGAACCCTCCACTTAGGCACTGTTTTCGTTGGTGTCGGTGACGCCACGTCATAACATATATTCAGGCCTGTCCAACTTCTGGCCCGCGGGTCATTTCGCCAGACGACGCGGTCCCCACCATCACTCAGTCCATACCCCACTACTCGCTTGCGCTGCGATCAGCGATCGTGGGGCAAGAGGTACGTGCGGGTAGGAATTTCTGGAGCGTCAGAAGTGGGGACAGTCAGAGCATGTACACACGCTTTCTTTTCTCTATACGTCGGGCTTCTTGTGGATATGGAGGGGGGTCTATTCCCCTCGGCTGAAAGAGCAAGCCGGTAGGGGCGATTATCGATTTTGGTCCGCGGGCCAGAAGTTGGACAGGCCTGACTGTCATATATAATAGACTGCGCGGTCTTATGGTAGGGATGAGGTCGGCACTAGAAAGAGAGGACAATAAGTGGAGTAATTTTCCTCTTTTTCTAATGGGGCTGTTGGTGGGGGATTCTCCTGTCGCGTAGTGGATGCATTACATGCATGCAGCATTTCTTCTCATCGCACTCCAGTCGCTTTTTCCCCTCCCTCTGCGATGTGTGAACAAGAGAGGAGTGACTCCAGCGCTACTTCTGTCCTCCAGTCTCGCTTCATCCCTACCATAAGACCGCGCAGTCTATTATATATGTTTATGCTGATTATGAACCTGTGTTTAGGGGGAAACGTAAGACGCAACGCAACGAGAGAAAACGCAAACGTGTTTCTTATTTAACAAAAAGTTAAATTGGGTAATAAATTAATACTAGTAATATACAGATAATGCAATATAACATATTGTTAGTATGCTCTAACATGAAGTGTATAAGAAATTAGAGATTAAAATAAATTCTGAACTTACATATTTCAATCAATTTTCATATAGCCAATTTAAAAATTTCCATATTTTAGAAAATTTGTCCATGAAGATGACAAGTAGGATAATATCCACATTTTTTTCAAAATTTGAATTAGTGCACCGCTATTATAACATTGCATTTATTTGTAATTGCAAATAAATAGTTAAAAAATTTTCTTTTAACTAAAAGAATTTTTATTACGTATTTTTATCTCCACTATAAGCACTGACAAAGCTCATTTTGATCGGTTTGTTAATTCAACAGTTGTTACGTATGAAGAATTTTCTATCATATCTTTCGCTCTAATAGTCTGAGCTTGCACCCGGCAAAGGAAAACGCCCTTACGTTTTCGTTATCTCTTCAGTACTTTTATTTACTTCAACGAAAAGGCAAAACTGTGATCAATTATCCCACCTGTTCCCTTACTATTGCGAATCGAATTACAGAAGTAATACTGAGAATAGTCTGATTTATGTCGGGTTTGAACTTATTTTCATCGGGAGAATCTCCTAAATTTATTCATAACATCTTTAAAAAAGTACACTGAAAGAAGTAAAAGTTTAAATTTTTATTCATGGGTGATTTGTTCTATGTGTTACATTGTAACCTGAACGTCGGGCGGCGGCGGCTTATAGAGTATCAGATAAGATCTCTACTCGCCGAGGTTTGGCTGGGGAGAGCCTTGTCTCCGCTGACAGGTCATAAACCTGTCATTCCGGCTTGTTCAAGCCGGCCAAGCCGAGCCAGAGAATCGTTGGCCTCAAGCCGGCTCAAGCCGTTTCGCTTGACGACCCATCACTACCTGCAGGTCCATGGTTCGTCCGCTCCTAACACGCTACCTAACTTCGGCTACGACGAAGACTGCCTTTAGCCCACGGCTCGTAACACAAAGCTATATCTCTTGTTGCATTTCTACGGCACTTACCATAAACTAAAAGTATATCAACTTTTCCACAATTACTAAATTTCATTTTTGTTTTTATCTTACTGAGATAGTCATGTATAAACACTCATGATAACTTCAATACTGAATCACGGTCAGAATAGACGATTATGATTTCATACGCAGAATCGGTCATGTTGATAAACATTGTCACGTAAACTTCGCGGTCTTCTGGAAATCTTGACCATTTTCAAGAAACAAAGTGAAATTATTCGTTAATTATTACGTTTACGGCTAATAAAGTCAGTACTTTTTACTTAAAATTTAACGCTCTTTGAGATGCACACTATATAAGAGTCTTATTAGTCCTTATATCGACTACTGTCGTGGTATCATGATAAATATGTCAGGAACAGGCATACGTAACATACAATAAATGCAAAATCGTGTAATGAGGGTTATACTTCGCTGCAGAAGAGAAATTTCTGAGAGAGAAGTGCTGAGAGGTTTAGTATTAGTAGGTTAGAGCTACATAGTTAAAGCACAAAAAAAGAAAGATTAACGACAGGCGCATGCTGACGCACACGCTGTCACGGACGTATACATATAGACAAAATTCAATGTAGTAGTAGCAGCAGTTTTTCATGAATATCTCTGAAACTAAGAGAGACCGCCTATTATATACAGGGTAGTCCACGCAGCTTGGACACCTTCAATAATTTCTAAAGTATGCATTGTATGAAAACGTTTGGTAATTATTTAGAAGTTTGACATCCTCACAGATTTCAATGACCTTGAAATATGTTGTCAAGGTCATCAATCTGAAAAACTTTTTCCTATATATGTCACTGTCGCTTGGCCTTAGTTTCCGAGATATTGACAAAAAACTTGTGATAAAAAGTATTTTCATCGGTCCCCAGAACACATCGCGTGTGTCTTGTGTTTGGTGGGATGTTAAGTACGTGGTTAAGGGCAGAGACTCCGGGGCCAGCTCCGAATCGATCGAAGCGCTAACGTAAACAATCGGACGCTAGCGAAAACACATAATTGATCATTGGGACGGCTTGGTAATACGATATCTAACGGCAGTACCTACAAATAAATTTTAGTCCCCGTTACCATCAAGTTGGGTTTGTGTATCTGCTACACGAAGGCACTGTTGCCGGGCTGTATCGAGAGTTTTGTTACACTGTTGCCTCCTGTTTCCTAATACAATTCTGCCCATCAGGAGAACGATGGAATAAGTACGGCTCGAGGTGAAATTTGGATTCTCGCCGACCGTAGGAAAAGAATGGCGCGACCGTAGAGATTCGAGAATGAAACAATACCTACATACTAATGTGTGCAACAATAAACCTTTTCTATTCGTACTTGCAATGATGCTTATTTTTTTAATCAGTGGAATTATATACGAAATACTTGAAATGGTATTCCCGAGAAACAAATTGTAAAAATAACACAATATATATTCCGGGTATTCCATATACAAAAAACATGGAATACTATTGTTGGATTCCAGGTGAAGGAATGTTAACAACACTTTATATAAACTTAACAAGAGGTAGTGTGCCAGACAATAAGAATACGAATGCTCCGGAATACTCTTTGAGATCTTATATATATTATCGTCAAACATATATTCTAAATCGTCTCGAACCGAAGAATGACCCTTCTCGACCGGAAGGTCCTTTTGTCATTGTCAACGGAAAGTTCCTCAAGGGTGCGTGGTTAATTTACTGCACCGTGGCCTCACACACACACACACACACTGTTACACAATATTCACACCTTATAACTTACAGTATTATATATGAAAATCCTACAATAGAATAAAAAATGACGATGTTATTCAAATTGTTTACAATTTTACAAGAACCACACCGACAGCGATAAGACCTCTACCCGTACGGGCCGTAGCGCCGTAACATGCGACGCGCCGTAGGGAGCGTAGGGGGCAGCCTGAGCCGCGTAGTGGGAGTATCCCCAGTGCGAAACACTGACTTCGGGAGCAGGAGTTATGCAGCTCTGATATAGACTCACCTATGTGTAACCCAAACACAGCTTACAAAATACAGTATGTAATATTGAAAAAGTCTTTGTGTATATCTCGGAAACTAAGGCTGAGTGGCAGTATAGGAAAAAGTTGTTTGAAAACATATTTCAAGGTCATTGAAATCGGTGAGGACGTCAAACTTCTAAATAATTACCGTTTCGCGCATTAAAGCGATGAATCTGATAGACTCTTGATTCTGCTATTGTAGGTCTTTGTAAAAGTGGCACTAGTATTCGAACCACGAGCTCTCCTTGTTTCCTGTGTATTGCAGGATCTTCAATATGTCCACTGTGTGTCACAGCGTTTCTTGTGTGCATAGAGTTACGGCACGATAACGCACTTATATCTACCACGTGACTGGGCCCAGAACCTGTTATAGTTTCATAAAGATTTTATTCAACAAAAACAAAAGAAGAATAATATTAAGTTTAAATACAAAACACGTGGATAATTACACATTTACACACGAGGCAACAAGGAACAGAAAAGGAAATGAAATGAGATGGAAAATGTTAGTACATATCATACACGTGAGTAGCGTCATACCGTGGCCAATCATACTAAAGAAACATTCGGACAGCCAATCATGCAAATATCCACTCAGTCAACGAATCATAAAATAAAGAGAAAGCGAAATATTTAACACTTTCTTTTACAGATCTCCACCGATCCAGAGGTGTATAATAACGCTATGGTGGCTGTGACATTACATTTTTAAACACCTTATACAGTAGATGTAACAATAAGATTAAGAATAGGGTGCAACTTATTTGTTTATTAATTACGTATTTATGAAGTATGATATTGTCAGTCCATGTACCATCATATTGCGCTCTACACACTGTATCCGTTATGAACAAGATGAAACGAACATACCGTAATTGAGGGTATTCTTTTAATTATCTCCATGTTCGTAGTCAGCGTAGTTCCATGTTCATCATCCTCTTCCACTTCTATTCTACAGGTGTCTGATCGGATATACATATCGTTGACATTTACGCACACACCGTCATCAAAAAGCAACTCCAGATCTGCCTTGTATTAATAATATGTGGTTAGAATATTAGAATGAACATCTTTGTGGAAAAGTATTATACAATTCAAAATAGAAAACATATTTTAGGAAACGTTAAATGCACTTAAAACATACGATTTAACAATATTTCAAGCAATCTGTATAAATTATCATTAACTTTAGAGGAACGATATTTCAGGATATTTTACGCACGTAGACGTAGGTATGCCATTATTTATGAAAATATTGACTGTAAGGTTGTTATCTCTTCTCCTTTTAAGAAAACAATTGTACAGTATAATCATATTTTGTGCTCTAAAAATATTTGGTAATGCTGCTAAAAATGTAATTAAAATATATGAAGCAGGTAAACAAAAATCCGCTATAGGCTGTAGCTAAAATAATGGTTTAACTGTGCACAGGATAATTTCTTGTTGACTATTATACACGTCTATATGTATGTATATTGGCGAGACTACAGGTATATTCGGTGAATTTGATAACGTGAGGTCCTAAATCCCAACGCTAAGCCGTGATACCGATGTCACCGCGTCCAGGGCCGATGCGTCTCAAGCAGGTCATACAAGTGAGGTTTACTTCGAGGTATGAGGTCGTCTCACGTTAAGCCGCGTACCCATTTGAGCATGCAGCTCCGAATCAGCACCGAACGTGCGCGCGATGTGCTCGGGCGGTGCATAGGCCGAAAACCCCGTACCCTCTGAGCATGCGGCCACGAATGTGCACTGGATAAGTGCCGCACGCACGCCGAAGAAGCGAACGTTCGGCCGAACTGTTCGGCCCGAACCAGACGTTGCCGGTACATCAAAGTGAAAACGCCACAGAATGTTATGGCTTCCGAAGAGCTGAAGCTATGGGTAGAGATATTGTACTTACATACAAGAGAAGGACCTCAATTGTACCACTTCGATTTTATCGATCTTTTGTAGGATGATAGAATAGGGTAAACCAACCAGTGAAAAAGCGACACTCGGGGTTTTCCAGGCGTTCAACTGGTGGAGGCGCGAATAGTCGCGGAGACCGAGAGAGGGGCTTTGTTCGCGACGGACCACGGCCACACGGCTGACTGGGGCTCGAAAGCTAAATTCCGCATAACATTGTTTACTTAATACGCCGAATTAAAAATGTGGGATATTAAAAGTGGAACTACACTCCATTTATAAACATTTAATAATTTTTAAATTTATAGTTTACATTTCTTCCCTAATGGTCTGGGTTAGGTTAACAATTAACAACCAGAAATTCACTGGTAAGCAGTCAATTTCTGGTTGCTTTACCCTACATATTTATAACGACAGTTGTGATATATTAGCCGTAGTTACTTGACAGTTTTGAAAGTATAATTAATTCAAGTTGCATACCTAGTTATGTATGTACTATAAGTATATGTGTCTGTTTGTGAAAATCCGCGGTGGTAAAGTGACTTGTTACGTGAAAATTAGTTACTACAGAAAAATGAATTAACTTTTTACAATAATATCACAAACAGACACTTATATTCATAGTACATGTATAACTAGGTATGTGACTTTAACTAATTATACCTTCAAAACTATCAAGTAACTACGGCTAATATTTCACTCATATTATTAGACACATGTATTGAATCATCCTACAAAAGATCGATATAATTAAAGTGGTACAGTGGTACAATATTACTATTGGCGTAATTAGGTAGGGGCCAGGGTGGGCCTGGCCTCCCCAGAATACGGACTGGCACCCTCGTTCAGAAATTATTCAAATATATAAAAAAAATTTTCATTAGTTCCTAAAAGCTTCTGTTATAAAAAATAAATACTTCTGCCGAAATGCAATACGCAACACACCTACATACAAAAAATACAATACTATTCTCATTACGTGAAACTATTAAGTAAAATTGTATTAGAATGAAGCTCTTTAATTTTAATATTCTACTGTAACTAATAATCCTGTAACACCAATTGAAGGGCCGGATGCAATAAGGGGACTAGCGCTCGAGAATGCGAAAAATATTTTTGCAGACAAACCAGCAAATTGCAGCTTATACAAGGTGAGGCACTTAAAACCGGCCACCTGAATAACTTGGCTGCTATTGGTGATAGAAAAAAATGCATCAGGCCAAAATTATTTGGTATCGAGGGGCTGATCATCCGATGTTACTAGTTTTTTGATAGGTGGAGGCGTCAAGGAGATATGAAGATCATCTCTGTTTTTTTAAATGGAATGGTATGTTTTTTTACTTACATTCTGATAGAGTATTTCAAGACGAATACAATGACCTATTGGAAAGGTCCTTCGTGGTCTGGGTTAAGCCAATTGTGATGGAAAATGATTTACTTTGAGGAAATGGTCGAGCACTTCCTTGCCGTCTCTGGTTGTTGATATTATTATTTCATTTCTGTCTCGTAATCTCTTGTTATGGGTCGTTGAATGGAAATAAACATTCAATCGAAGCGAAATAACATTTTCGCTAAGGAAAAAGTAGTTTCAGATCATCCCAGCAACCCCTCATTTCCCGGAAGAGAGATATTTTTGAGACACCCTGTATATATGTATAAATTCTATATAATAATAGGTGATGATTACAACAAGGGTAATAGTAGTAGTAGTAATGGTAATGATAATAATAATGATGATGATGATAATGATGATGATGATAATGATGATGATGATAATGATGTTGATGATGATAATAATACCAATAACAATAACAATAACAATAATAGTAATAATAAAACATTTTTATAGCTAGAGACACGAACACAGTACAAATATTAACATTTGCGTTTAGAATACTTTTAATAGTCAAACATACACCTAAAAAATATGAATATACTAGCCCGCACCGAACTCACTAAATTTCGCAAATTGCACCCTAACTCGTGTAATGAAAGAATAACTATAGACAGAATAGGCGAAAGAAGTTCAACTGATATAGTAGATCACATAAGCATATGACAGATACAAACACTACGGACATATTTTTACAAAAAAGAAAGCATGATATGCAATATGTATCATAATATGTATCATATATGTATATATACCGATTGGATAAAAGTACTTCAACAATTCTCACCTGCACTAAGCACAAACGTAACGCACAGCAGACGAAGAACAAGGAAAACATTTTATTCCGTGTACCTGCTACTGTGACACGACTTCTTCGCAAGTAATACTAAACATTATTTCTGTCATCAGTTCCTATTTCACAGGGGGGTTTCACTTGTCAACGCAACATCTGTGAAATCTGTGATCTTATCGAATGTCATTGTCACTTCTAACCATAGCATTACAACTAGTAATTCATTATTTAATGGATTGATGATACATCATATTAATTATTTCAGACAATACAACAACGTTAATACAGCTAACATTAAATATATAATAATATATTGAAATTAAGTATTCTAAATTTGCGGATCCTGCGGATACTGTGACAATTTTCCTCTTTCAATTATTTATCGAATTCTGAAATCAGCCAATAAATTTACGGATCTGATTGACTTTTTCAGTGGCTCTATTGAATACTTTAAGGCATCCCTACATAGAGCACTAAGAACTGTTTAATCTTAGTTAATATTTTATTAAAATATTACTATCGCGACTAATTCCATACTGTATAATATATTGTTGTAATTGTTTCTAATCTTATTTTCATTAAATGTTATGTATGTATACTGGGTTTATACCCGTTAAATAACTAAACAAAAAAAAATAATTATGAACAAACGACATGTGAATACACTTTCTTAATTCAGTTTTAGTTTACACAAAATTTAATTCAAGGAATAGCAATGCAACAATTTATTCAATAATGCAAGTGATCTCAAACAATCAACTAACGTCTATTATCAAATCCGTCATTTTACAGTTAAAAGGAGATGAACAATGTAAATGAATCTGGAAAAGAGATTGATTCCCCTGACTCTCGAAACCGTGCAGAATCAGAAAACTACATACGATCATCGTAAATGAAATAACTTTTTCAAAACGTATTGCAACAATATTTCGTGTCGTAATAAAATTAGCCGGTCATATCATTGATTTACCTTAAAGTAAACTCGGTAATAGCGTTCACGGATCGATCATGTAAATCCCAAAGACAATTGATTCCTGAAAGGTGGAACCGGTAAACCGAAGTGGCCGGGAACGGAACTTTTGATACGCTGCGTTGCCGCGTCCTCTCACGCATGTCGTTGGATACGCGTCACATTACGAGCTTATTCCAATTCGGGGACGGATGGGCATACGGCTAAACGGATTTCGTCGATTCATTTACCAGTTGATCTAGCAACGCGTTTCAATTATATGTGTACTCTTTGTCAGGAAATATCCGGCATGGCCCATCGCGACACACACACACACACACGCCTAACGTACACCGACGTGATCCTGATAAAGTCGTGGGAACGGATGCAGTCCACGGTACAATTGAATTATCTCGATCCAACAACACGACCTCCGAAACGAAGCAGGAAATCGCGATGTCGTGTGCAAAATCGAGTAAACGATCTAGCGCGCGCATGCCGAAACTATTGGCCGTTATTAACCGTTACTGTTTTCCATAACGTTGCTCGTTATATGCTTGCCGGAATTTTTCTCCTACCGCTTCGTTAATTAGGGTGTAACTGGCACGACGAGATTAAATTACCGGAGCAGTAATAATTTATACGATTATGAAACGGTCCGATCATTCACAGCGCGATATTAGTTCGTAAATTCACAAATTCATAAATTCTAATACCTAGAAATATATAAAAAATTCAAATTGAGCAAAACTTTAAATTCTGTGCAGCAGCATTACTATGGCACAGTATATGTATAACCAGTAGTAGCAGTTCGTGTTGGTTCTTTTGATGTTGGTGTTCGAAATCACGTATCATGTCGCTATATTCGTGGGAGTAAAAGCACGCTAATATTTAAACTGTGAAAAAAAGAAGAAACTTTCGTATGTATATTTTCTTAAATAAATACTGCAAATTTGTAAATATAACATTAAAGTGATGCAAATAATCATACAAAATTAAGTGAAAAATTAAATCAATAAGTAATAATAGTAAAAATATGTATATCGCATTATAACGTATTATATCTATATTATTTTTGTATTTATAATAAACAGGTAATATTTATGATTTTTATTTTATTTATAAACAAATTGATGTACATCTTCGTTATTTACAATTAAAGTGTGCATACTATGTCAAATGACCGTACAAATTTTTGACCAATGGTTGAAATTTTTGCATCCTTTCCTGTTAGAAACTCGGAGTACAAATTATTACCAGTTTCGGTACTACACCCGGTATCTACCGTTCAAAATCGTTATTCGATTATGATCCGCGTACAAGGGCGACGAGGAGAAAACATCGAATACTTGTTATTCTTCTTTGACTTTGAACGGTAGAGATTGACCCACGTATGCGTTGCTATGCGTGCAAGCAGGAGAGCCTACTACGAAAGTGAGAGCGAAAGAGAAGGAAATATTTTCGGTACTCTCGATGAAATAGCTTTCGTGGAGCGGGACCCCAAACTGATTTTACAACTAGGCACCAGGTTTGACCATAAAACCCGTAATGTGAGACTTTTATGGTACTCGAACTTCGTTCAGGGCCGTGGGATATCAACACGGAACTGTTTCTTCCTTCTTGGTATATTTAAAAAAATACTGGTACAGCATACAATTTGGAAAATAAGTTATACAAATGATTGGCTGTTACGAAAAATTCAAAGTAACCAATTAACAGCCTTCTCACTTAAGGACATCACCCGTAGTTCCCTTCGGAAAACTTCGCCCGTGCGTTCGGCATGGCCACTACCATCCTGCTACAGATTACAAGGATGTTTCGAGAGACCCAGCTCCCCTAACGTGAGACGACCTCATAAGACCAGTCCTGGCGATAAACCTCACCGTATATGGTCTGCTTTAGGGATGGCAAGCGGCCCGACGTTGCATTGCATTAAGAATAAGGACATTGTTCCTAGAGGATCTGGCCACGGAGTGGGAAAGGCAGGGTAACCAATCGTAACGCGTAGCTAACGTTACCGCGGGAACTCGGCTGGTAGACTCGCTCTCTGATTGGTCGGCGTTTTTCGTTAATATCTCGTTAACAAAACCTCAGATAACATATTTGCTAAGGAAAAATTTATTTCAAATCATCTCACGAGTCTTCCGTTTCCGGATTCTCCAACATTCTTGTTACACCCTGCATAACTATCTAATACTCGATTTCTAATACTCGAAGCACATCAAACGAGTCATAGAAAAACATACCTTTTATTAACACATAATTTCATCACTATTACATATTACCACATTATACATATTTACCTCGGGTCTGAAATAAGAAATAGATATTTCAATTCGAACGAAATTGTCTTGGTTGTTGATAACGTGTTCGTATCAAGGGGTTTTTTTACAATGGTGAAGTATTTTCATATAGCGACACCAAATATCTGGACCCCAGAGCTAGTGTGTATTAAGTTACACTTTTCAAACTTTATAAGAGAGCAAACCAAAGGTGCGAAAACCTTGTAACTATGGAACCGTTTGGTAAGAATTAAGCGAGAAACAATTGCTACCTTCGAACTATTGAATTGATTTAAGACAAGTCTTTATATGTAGATATGATGAACTTTGCATTAATTTCCCTATGTGATGAACATTACACTGTTTTAAAAATATGAACATAAAAGTATTTTCAGACTATTATGTACCTATATTAAAACCTAGACAACTTAGAACGAAATACTTTTTACCATCTGAAAGAGTGAAATATTTGGTACAGAAAACATGTAAAATGTTATTTTCTTAAAAAATTGACTAATACACTTCGGTTTTGGGGTCGAGATATAGTTAAAGGTAACTGAATTAAGATGCGTCATCTATTCTGAACTGAAGGGCCATATTGCGTTTTCTCTCTAAATTCATTTCATCGGAGATTCGAATTAGGTTAGTTTGCTCCTGTCGAAGAGCCCGCTTCAACTCCTGCAGCTTCCATCCCGCTTCTATTTGCTTATCCGCTATCTGTTTCTGCAGGGCGGCTATTCGCTGGTTTAAAGTATTGTAATCCGCCCTCAGTGGACTTCCCGGTACACAACTAACGGCTTTTGGTTTGTCCTGCTGCACCATGTTCGATGTCAGCGAACATATCCTGTCATGAAGGTCTGCCAGCTGCGTTAATGTCAGTGACTGGAACGAAAGGTATTAGCTTTTAAAACTGTTGACGTATGTACAGTACTTGGAGAGAAATATTCTATACAGATATTATTAATTACATATAATTGTCCGAGTTTAGACTCGAAGGAAGAAAGTCGAAGGAGCACTTTCTTGATTTTGTAACAAACAATGAATAGTTTATTGTCACAAACTGTACACACTTAAATAAATATAACGAAACGATAACGAATAGACAGAATTACACTTCGGAGCACCGAATAACAGAGAAAGATACAATTATAAGATTCGTTGGCGACTACCGCGACAATTTCTGTTGGCCAAAGTTCGTTGAAGGAACAGTCAAGCGACAATGTCAACACGTGCGCTTCCCGTTCTTTAGCCGACAATGAGCTGAGGCAGACAGAAAAGTTTAAAAGGCTACGTATCGATGTAATTCATATTGCATCATCCAAAATTCTATACTGCTTATTTATTCACAGTATATTACAGTCTAGTCTGTACATATGAACTAAAACATGATTTACAATATGAAACTGCCCGCGCGAAAGCGGGTACGTCGGCTAGTTATCCATAAAATGATTTGAATGTTTATGAGAAGTTAAGGATTAGTTTAGATAATTAAGTTTTAATGGTTTTAATTGTAATTAGTTGTTTAACAATGTATGAGAAAATGTTTGACAAAGTGCGCACAGAAATAGTAACAGACACTTTGTTCAACTTTTTTATCTTAGCCTATAATGAACATTTGAAATATGCCTCTTATACACTTATGTGTAACAAAAAGAAAAGTGAAGCTGTGATGTTTCAGTTTCTTTATTATCATAACTAATACCTATATCATAACTATCTATGTGTATATATCGATAATTCTGCTTAATAACAATAGGGAATCCGAAAGCTGGTTTTATGACCGTTCTAGTCGACGTCCAACGAAACAGTGTTCCTGTCTCTTCGTTTTCGATCGTCACCCGATGGTGACTTTCAGAGTGACCTAGGTCAGGCCACCATTATCGGACCCTGTCATAACAAAATTGGTCGGTTCTGATCTCTTGCTTTGACTACCCGCACAGACTACGTGCGTGACCTTCTTCGCACAATAATGTACAACTTCCACCTTCTTATTCTATCCTTATTTTACATATATGTAACTCATATACATGCTGAAAATTTCATCGAAATCGGTTGACACTCAAACAAGCTACGGGCACCGAAGTAGTAAAAAATCTTCAGGTTTATAAATCGAAAGTACGAGTTTCACCATTTTTAATAGTTTATAACTTGTACCCTGCAATTTTCAGCATGTATGTATCTTAATTAAGTGTATAAGAGGTATTTGTTAAATTTTCACTATAGGATCAGAAAAAAAAAATGAAAAAAGGACTTCTTTAATATTTTTAATATTTTCTTCGTTATTCCAACAATTGTAATTTTTTCGAAATAACGAAAACACGTCATCTAATAAGTTAATCCTTCTAGCTTCTCAAACGAACTCAAGTCGTTTGGTCCAATTTTTAAAAAAGAGCGTGTATTCGCTTTTGCTCCTTGCTGTATGTAACTTCATTTGATGCAAACACACAACTTTAATGAAGATTTTAAGTACGGTAGATGTGTGTGTTGTAAAAAAAAACTGTTGTGGGACAGGTGCGGATACAGCGAAGATGGTACGCTAAGGACGCATGCGACAGCAATCAGTTCTTAGTTCAAAATCTATCTTCGCTGTTCGACGAATGAAAGATTGACAGAGCGTATGCGATTAATTGTGTTCTTTTTGCGTTCTTTTTATGAAATGTGTGTAAGTATGTAACACCTGTGCCAATTATGTCAATAAATGATAAATAAATATTGTTTCTCGGGAATACCGTTTCAAGTATTTCGTATGTAATTTCATTAATTAACAAAAATAAGCATCATTGCAAGTACGAATAAAAAGATTCACCTTTGCACACATCAGTACGTATTGTTTAATTCTCGGATCTCTTTCCCGAGCGCCGTTCTTTAGCGAGAATAGAAATCTCGTAGCCGTAGGTATTACATCGTTCTCCTGATTGGCAAAATTGTAATGAGGGACATGTGGCAACAGCGTAACAAAACAATCATTACATTTACATTTAACGGCTCCCTCTGTTTCATCGATGCTCGTGGTAACGCGGGCCAAAGTGACTGACAAATACCATAAATGCCTCTAGCGGAGAATCCTTGGACTATACCACTGTTTATTTCTGAGTCTGGACGCGTCAAATCGTAAAAATCAAAATGTAACTTCCAGAAGTGATAATAGGGGTGTGCAGGGTGGTCTGCTCTGCTTTTGACGAGAAAACCATTAAATCGTGTGATATTTGACAAAATGTGACTTGAGCACACATCAAATCTTGTGTGTTTTCATCGGCGTCTGTCACAATCGCACACTTTCTAAAATTCTAATTCTTTCAATTCTACGTATTTATTGATGTTTATACTGATCAGACCACCCTGTAGTGACTGAGTTCTATACCCGCGAAAAGTTCATTTGTGCAATTATCGAGGCTCATTTTGGTTCCTACGAAATCGAATGTCTCACTCGTGCATCACGTATACATACACGGTTCCCGTTGATTGTGTGAGTACACGGCCAGCTCACGGGCCACGGAGTCTCCCCCCTTAAGATCCATAATATTTTGAGAAATTTTCTATTTTATACTGTCATAAGTAGATTAAGATTACTTTTAACACTTACATTAAGCCAAGAATCAGCATCGAACGCTACTGTTGGTCTCTCGTCAAGTGCAGCATCCTATTAAATATTACGTTTTCAAAGTTATTTCACCTCGTTGTCATTGTTTTAATACGTTGTTAAAATTTATTTATAAAATACAGTTTATAAATTTTAACAATGAAACAAGTTTTTGTCGTTTTTAATAAATAATTTAAAAAAATGAGAACGGAATTATGCTTATTATAGTTGAAACGTACTTGAAGTTGTTTTAAAATGTTTCCAAGATTCTGTATTTCCTTTTCCCCTTGCTGAATATTCTTGAATAGAAACTGCGACTTGTTCAATAAATCCGCTATCTCCTGCTTCATTTGTGGGTCGATACTCAAATCGTCGTCCATTGTTTCTCCCATTTTGGGTTCATCTTTGGTTTTACCTTCCAAGTAAGTTATATAATTTCGAATACGTTGTACTCCTGTTTTAACAACACGCAAACATACGATATCTCAGGAGTAAGTACGTATTAAATAACGAATGTATTTAAAAAGAAGGATTTTTGTTTGTAATTATAAAGTCTTACAGAATGTTCTTTCATTTTTATAAGTCACATACTTTCAGACAGAATATCTTACTCATGATTGCCCTAAACATCACATATTAATGAATTAATAAATTGATGTAAGGAATGACGTATGCAACTGTAATTATATTTAACATAATTGTAGTACATTTAATCCAGTCATAAATATAATGAAGTATGAATTAAACGTTGTATACAGGGTGTTTGGTATATTACATTATCTGAATATTTAGATAACATCATTTTGTTTATGCTACATATAGATATTATTGCGTTCTTGATAATAATTAAATATTCAGTCTTCATTACTGATCAACACATAGAATCACGACATTGCAGTATTTTGGAATGTAGTATGTCGTTTTTCGATTATTTAACTTCAGACAACATGTTTAATTGAGACATAACAAAAGAGAAGTGATATCATCGGGTTAATTGTATTTTGCACCACCTCAAGATACAATCATAATACCCCTACTCCATGCCAGAGTTGCTGCACTTTTAAAATAAAAACAATGTACGCACGTGATGCCGGCCGCAATCCTCCAAGTTTCATACGCAAAAGCTTAGGAGAATATGGGAAAGAAGAGATCAAGACGTGGAGAGTCGTCCTCAGATGATGTTCGAGAATGGTTGGCAAAACGTATTAAAAGATTGGAAAGGAAGTTAAAACACAAGAAGAATATAAGATCGCGTCATCGCAAGCAATCAACTTCGAGCTCACCACAGAGATTTTCTTTAGACAGCAGTAAGAGAATTCTTTTCTGTTCTGTTGTCACGTACGCCAACAACAAAGAAGGCTTTCTTTTTAACCCTTGACCCTTTCTTGGTCGCTGGAATGTTCAGGCTTAGATAAAGACCGTCACTTCCGTGCTGATGCGACATGCGAAACCGAATCCAAAAATTATCCCCGAATATTTTTTACGACAATCTTCGAACGAAGAGTTAAATTCGAGTATGCTATCTAAGAAATTAATTACCTTTCTCGCGTTATCTATAGGTCATTCTACGCCAAGCGAATCACTTTTGTATATGATGTCTGGGATTTTGCTCAAATTGAAATATGTTATACTTGCAAGCAGCCCGACGTTGCGTTGCCTTAAGACTAAAGACAGTGTTCCTAGAGGATCTGGCCACGGAGTGGGGTAGGCAGTGATGCTTTTTGGGAAGCGGACTTTGATTAACCGCACGGTATTTACCCCAGAACCTCGAAAGAGCGCAGTTCTTTTAAAAATCAAAGGCCTCGGACTAATACTTCTAACATGCAATAATGTTAACTGTAATGCTTACTGTTCAATAATGTACAGTACTGTAAAATAATAAATAGAAGATAGTAAAATGATTTAAAAACTAAATGGTATTATAGCATTGTTTATGCTTATTGTAAATAAATATAATGAGTAATAGCAAGACACGTTATGTTGACAAACTTTGGGCGGGCCAATGTTGTATTATCGTTGTAAATTTCTTGTTAATTGACCAACTATAATAATTGTAGGCCCAACATTGGATATTCGTTGGCAAATTGTCATAACTTTTTCGTCGTAGGCCCTTTTGGGAATTTATAGGCAAAAACTCTAACTATATCCCAACTAACTCCCAACTGTTGGTCACCGTTAACGAACCATAGATTCTACTAAGATATTAACTATTCATTTCAATTCTTTCAAGTGCTAGTTTTGGACCAGCATATTACTGTTACCATTTACGATGTTTTTAAATTCATAAACTTATTCAAATATGAATTATTCCAGCAGGTAAAAGTTATTAAATAGTGATATTCAATGTTATTCACAAGCAATAGAATCGCTTCTTCATTAACAAAGAGTCTTTTAAAATGTTTACCTTCGTTCTGCTTGTCAACCTGCTTCGTTAGTAAATCATTTGCCTTAATGTAATCACCACAATCATCGACCGGATCTATGTCTGTTATCGTCTCCTTGGGCTTCATCTCCCTCCCTATACATATACATTTTTATCAAGATTTGTCATTATAAAATCGTGAAAATGTAATTGCACAATAATATTTCAGTAAAAATGAGTATTTATATGTTGAAATATGTTTGAGTAAATTTTGCAACAAAAATAATCCAACAAATTGATTTTAGTAGTAAACTTGTCTTTAGAAATATAGAAGTGACTTCTGGAAATAGGTCACCTAATCGCCTTTTAAAGTTATAATAAAATGTATTCATTGGATTAATGGTATAATCAAACGCATTCATAAAACAGTAAATGGATCGGCGACAGGAATGGAAAAAGAACCGAACCGCTCGTTTCAAAGCGGTTCTTGACCAGTTCCGCCACTCAGATTGTGTTCCGAATCAAAGAATCGATTCCATGACAGAACTGCTCTCAGAACCTACCGTCGGTTCTTTTCGAAGAACCGGTGCCGCCTTTAAATGCCCATCCTAGAAGCGGTACTAGCACCGATTCTTTGGGATTTGGAAGCGGTTCCTGGTTATGTGTCTGGCGATTCTCCAAATCTGATTCTTGGTATGCTTGAAGTGTGCGTTACCCGTTACTTTTAGAGTAACAAGAATTAAAATTAAAATACTTAAGCGGTTAAGCCACTCCTAAGGCCCTAAAATCATTCCTAACTTTTACTATTTATTAGGGGAAATAAATTGCTTTATGAAACATCTATTTAGAAGATCTTATTTTACATGTATTGAAGAGTACAAAAATATTTTTGCTTTAAAATTATTTGTATCATATTTCTATGACTAAAAAGTAACGATTTAAGCAAAAAGAAATAAACCAATTTTTTTATAACCTTAGTGGCGGCCTACCCCCTTAAATAAAAAGAAATTTAATAAGACCTCTCCTTCAGGGGAACGCGTGCACGTGAAAATAATGAAAGTGCGCGGTTAAGTTTCGACTTAACCGCGCCTAACTCGCGAACGCCTTTAACAGGTACAGGTTTATGACTTTATGATCCTCTTGTTTTGTGCCTTGGTGATACATACATACCGCGCGGACGAACCTGGCTGGTAGTGATGGGTAACCGAGCATTTATGTTTTGTTTGTTAATAATTCGATTCTGCTGAGTGGACAAACGAAAATTTTGGGTGGACAAACATGAACAAATCGCGGACAATTATATCCAACTTGAGAATTAAGGAAAAATGTTCATGGGGGTGCTGGTGACAAATTTCTTTATTTGTTTATAACGTTTTTTGATGGGTGGACAAACGAAAATTTTTGTTGGACAAATGTGGATAAATCGTGGACAAACGAATACTGCTAACTTCACAGACTTTAAATATAGACAATGTAGGATTAAGAAAACTTATTCTAATCTAATTAGATAGCACATGAGTTAATCCACGCTGAATCGATCACTTTTTGCTCGCGATGTCAGAGTATCGCACTTTCTTTTTAAATACAAGCCGTCAATGTTTGCAATTTCTGCCTATTTTCATTAAACCGGGGTCTAGATCAGAGCTGCATAATTGCTGCTCCCGGAGTTAGTCTGTCACTCCCCACTTATTATACACTACACAGCTTAGGCTACCTATTTATTAAAAAATGTAATATTCTTAGAATCGGAAAATTTCCGGTTTTATTTGCGTCTTGGGTAGCAGTGATGGCAGAATCATGGAACTTGGTACTCCCACTATGGCCTACCGTCGTCTCCCACTTTATTTCCACCGTGCTGACACACAAACATACTTCTACCCCTGTCCGTGTGCGCTGACCGTTCGGATCTTTCCGCCGACTAGTTGCGTTACCCGGTAACATAAACAATAAGGAAATCTTGGAGATCCTGGTCAAATCTCACTGGGACGAAAATTCACGTTTCCGACGCGGTGCTTGGCAACCTAAACGCGTGAGCAACAGTCAACAAACCCCATTCGAGTCCCACGGTGGCGGTTTTACTTTTTATTTTTAATCTTTTAATAATTTCATTTTGTAACCTCTCAGTAAAATAAAAACTTGAAAAATATTAATTTGCGTAACATTAAAAAAAAAGGAAATAAATTGTTTCCTCTTCAATATTTAAATTTTATATTATGTAAATACATATTATGTTATATATAGACAAAGTATTCTTACAATTAGATGTTACCGTTATTTTAACTATTGCATGAGATTAAAATGTTACGTTATAAATATGTCTTCATTCGTTTTAAAGGTTATAGCCGGATCGGAAATCAAAAGTCCCTATTTAATGGCAAGCAAAAATTCTGTAAAAAATTTGATAGATAGTATTTACTGGGGAACATTTTTATAAATTCTGCTCGATTGTTTAGTTGAGTATCTTACAAGGGAAGTTCGGTAACCCGAAAATTTCAATTTTTTGTAAACTTAGCAGGTGTGTAGGGGACCTCAACAGAAGTATAGCGCAATTATTGTTTTTGGTCCAATTTCAGTTCTTCAGGGTGAAAACATCCCCTGAAGGTAGATAGTTGTTTCCATATTTCCCTATATGTATATCCTTAAATCTATCGTAGATATAAAAAATGGTTATAATGAAAATTGAGTGGTTTTTTATGCTCTATGAAACGATGCAATTAAATTGATAAAACTTCTTTGATTAAATAAAATCAACCCCCCCCCCACTTTTATTAATTATCAATTTAATTACATCGTTTTATACAGCATAAAAAACATTAAATTTTTATTCTAACCATTTTTTTATATCTACGATAGTTTTGACGATATACAGGGAAATATGGAAACACCTATCTACCTTCAGGGGATGTTTTCACCCTGAAGAACTGAAATTGGGCCAAAAACAATAATTACGCTATACTTTTCTTGAGGTCCCCTACAAACCTGCAAAGTTGAAAAAAAATTGGAATTTTCGGGTTATCGAACTTTCCTTGTAAAATTTCAAAAAATAAAAGTGTTGAAAGTAGACTTTTTCTCATCGAAATTCCAACAGCATCATATGTATCCTTTCACAGTAACGACATACTATCATACGTAATGTCCCCAATTTTTTGAAAAATTTTGTATAGGGTCCGCTGTAGTTTTAAAAATCAAAGCTTGATGGTTTTGAATGTAAGAAAAAAAATCTTAATACTATCTCTGCGGGGCCCGAACAACGTCCAAGAAACTTCACACCGGTTCCACAGTCGGGATGCTCACTATACCAACGACGCTTTTGAAATTTCATTAAATATTTTACTATATAATAAATATATATACCGGTTTACTGGATATGAAAATATTTACAATCATATAATATACTTACTTAATGACGGAAATATGAAAATTTTAAATGTCTGTAAGTTATTTTTTCACGGAAAAAACGTCGAAAATATCGGTCTTCGATTTTTAAAACTACGGTGCACCCTACCAAAAATCTCCAAAAAATTGGGAACACTACTTATGATAATCTGTCGGTACCGTGTAAGGACAAATGTGGTGCCATTAAAACTTTGACGAGGAAAACCATGCTTCAACATTTTTTAGGGTTTTTGAATTTTTACAACTAAAATACTCAACTGAAAAATCGGAAAAAAGATCATTAATATGTGCCCCAGTAAATACTACCTATCAGATTATTTACAGAATTTTCGCATGCCATTAAATAGGGATTTTTCGCCCCTTGTCCGGCTATACCCTGTGGAAAGATTCAAGATATATTGATAACGTGACATTTTAATCTAATGGATGTTTGTACGAAAGTTTTATATTTATGTACTCCAATAGTTAAAATAACGGTAACATCAAATTGTAAGAATAATTTTTGTATTCACAACATAATAAGTATGTATAAAATATAACATGTAACTATTGAAGAGGAAACAATATATTTCGTTCCTTTTAAATCTCTTGCAAATTAATATTTTTCAAGTTTTTATTTTACTGAGATGTTACAAAATAAAATTACAAAATAATTAAAAATGAAAAGTAAAACCGCCGCACTGAGATTCGAATAGGGTGTACTGACTAGGTAACGTGCTTAGGCTGCCGGGCGTCGCGTCGAAAACGTGGATTTTCGGTCGAGAGGGATCCAACGGAGTCTCCTGACTGTTGTGACGCTGAAAAAGCAGGTGAAGACCCGAACGGGGTCTTCACCTGCACACGGACAGGGGTAGAAGTATGCTTGTGTGAAGAGATGGGCAAAATTTTTATCTAAATATAAATTTTGAATAATGAATAAAAGATAAAAAAATTTTATTCGTTATTCGAAGCTTGAATAAAAAATGTAGCTTTATTCGTCAAGAGTCAATTGAATAAATTTATTCGACGAGAATTGTCAGACGAATAAAAGATACTTTTTTTACTCGGGGCGTTTAATTCATGGCGTCGAAGATATTTTTATCTCTTATTTGTATCTTTTATCCGAAGGCTTTGAATAAATCTTCAAATAACTTTGGCCAGCCAGCCAGCTCGAAAAAACGCGCTGGCGAGTCGAGCGTCGAACGTCAAATGTCAGCGACCGACCGTCGGCATACAATGTAAACTGACGTAGATGAGATAAGGAATCACGCACGAATGAAAATTTAAACTTTTACAATTTTCAATATATAGTAATGAGAGTGTCATGAATGAATTGAAGAGATTCTCTCGATGAAATGTATATTTCGACATTGGATAAGTTTTGCAGACAATTAACAGCCGCCGTAAGATTTTTTATACGAAAGGAAATTTAGAAAAAAAAATTATGAAACGAAAGACACAAGAAGAGATATTCATGAAACAATCTAATTTACATTCCTTGGATGTATTAATATTGCATAACAAGAAACACAAAAAGGTTGAAGAACAGCGAAAAGTTAATTTGCATGTATAAATAAATTATTGTTATTCTGAATTGTTCTACTGATTATAAATTGAATATTTTTAGCATAAATGTTAAGTATTGTCAATTACCTGCTCATCTTCAGTTGTATTAAGGTTACGTTAGAAAAAAATCCCCACATTCAAATTTGAGATATGGATGTATAAATAATTGTTGTTCTACTATTTTATAAATCAGACCTGTAATCTCTCTTAGTTTTCTATTTTCATTCTTCAGATCTTCCAATTCTCTGCGCAGTCTTCCGTTTTCTTCTTGACAATTTCTCAATTCATTTTCCAATTTTGCAATTTCAGATTTTAGTTCTTCATTTTCCTTTTTCAAGCTATTCAATTCGTCTTGCAATGCCGCGTCGGCAGCTTTCTGATTAGCACTCTCATCCTTTAATCTATCAGTTTCAGCCCGTAACTTATCGAAGTCATCCTTTAATTTATCGTTGGCTGCCTTCTGTTTGTCCAAATCATGTTTCAATTTATCGTTAATTGCATTCTGCTTTTCCAACTCATCCTTTAACTTATCGTTATCTGCCCTCTGTTTTTCCAAATCGTCCTTTAACTTCTCATTGGCTGCCTTTAACGTGTCCAAATCGGTCTTTAATTTATCATTCAAAGCTGTGAGATTCCTCAAGTCATTTTTCAAGTTATCATTGGCTGCCTTCTGATCTTCCAAATCATTCTTTAACTTATCGTTGGCGGCTTTCAGCTTTTCTAACTCATTTTGTAGAGTATCATTGAGTGTCTTAAGCTTGTCCAAATCATCCTTTAATTTATTTACTTCTTTTTGAGCGTTGTTCAACTCATCTTTCAAGCTTCCGTTCTCTGACTTCAGTTTTTCCAATTCTGATTTTAACCTCTCCAATTCTTTTCTACAATCCTCTAACTGCCTCTTTAATGCTTCAAACTCCTTCACTATATTCTCAAGATTGTCAATCTTATTCTTCAAATCATCGTTCTCTTTGCTCAGATCGTTCAGACGATTTTCTGCTTTCTTCAATTCATCTTTCGTCCTGGCTAATTCTAACGACAGCGCCGCTTTCTCATCTTCCAAAGCCTTCAGTTGCTGATCTAATTTCGCCACCTCCGCCTTCAGCTTCTTGTTTTCATTGTTCAATGCTTCGTTTTCAGCGCGAAATTCGTCCAACGTTGCTCTTAAAGCACTTAGCTCCTTCTTTAAATCCGCCAGCTCATTCATAGTCGCGTCTCTCGCGACTTTCAATTTGTTGATTTCGTTCCTAAGTTGGGCCACATCATCACGTAGGCGATGCAGTTCATTGAGTAACTCTTGTTTCTCAGCCTGTAAGTCTGTGAGTTGACCTTCTAAAGTTTTCACTTTAGCCTCTGCAGCCCCAAGCGCCTTCTTGAGTTCTTCTAACTTAACGCTTAAATTATCTCTCTCACCTTTTAAGTTATCCAATTCCTTTTTTAGTTCGTTTAACTGCTGCTGTAACTTATCGTTCTCTAACTGACAGTTCTTTAGGGCAGACTGCAGCTTAGCAGTTTCTGCCTTCTGTGCAGCCAAATCTGTACTCAGCTTATCGATCTCTACTCGTTGCCCATCACCTTGACCTTTCAGTTTGTTAGATTCCTCCTCCAGTCTCGTCCGATCTTCTTGAAGTTTCGCGTTCTCCGCTTTCAGAGCATCCACTTCGCCTTTTAATTTCTCAAACGCATCTTTTAGATTGTTCTTCTCGGTATTTAAGGCGTTCACTTCGGTTTTCAATTTTTCATTGTTGTCTCTTAGCGCAGCGATTTCATCTCGACATTTGTTGAGATCGTTCGTCAGCGCTGAGATTTGATTTGTAAGATCATTTATCTCTTTTTTGCACTTTTCATTATCCTCTCTCAGTTTCTCCAACTCTTTTTTCAATGCATCAAGCTCATTTCTCAGAGCTGCTAGCTCTGCGTCACACTTGCCCTTATTCAATTTCTCTGCTTCAAGCGATTTCTTTTGCTGCTCAATTTGTGATTCCAATTCGGCAATTTTTCCGACAAGTGCTGCTTTTTCACTCAGCAGTCGATTTAAATCTGCTTGGTATGCTTCCTTTGCCGCCTATTGAAATGAAAAACTGAATTTTAACAATTCTGTGTAGAAAACATTTACATAAATACAGTATATACACGTAATTATTGTTGTAGTTTTTGAGATCACGAAAACCTTGTTTGAAGAACAGTTGTTCAGCTCTATGGGATCCGATGTATTGTCCCGTTTTCTTTATAAAATAATTATTTACAAAGATGTCAGTATCAGCTTTATTTTTCTAATGAAATCATGTTACAAACCATTTACTACTTTTCTTAAAAACTTCGCATTCTTTGAATGACGAATATAGTAGCATAAAGACTTAAAATTTGTTCTCTTTCTATTGCCCGATATTTAATCAAACGTGAACGGAGTCTCATATGCGTTGCCGTTACCCCATACACTCTGCTCTTTTTGGATATAATATACACGGTGAAACAGAAAAAAAGTTCATACCTTCTAAAGTAGATAGCACTTGCCAAATAATTAAATAAAGTACTAATAAACATGAATTGAAAAATTAATACTTTCAAAGTTACAAACAATTTTCGATTTCGATTGAAGTAAATTTCTCGCTTCGGGAGGTATCGTACTATATTGAAACAATGGATTACCTTATCATTTCTTCTTTTTCTGGTTACAGAAGGTTTTCTACCCTTTTTATTAGTTTTTTTACAATTTCCTTCAGTGTTTCCATACGGTTTGAACCACTAGTTACGGTTGGAACCACTTGCTTTAACCGAAACCGAAAATTGTTTATAACTTTGAAAATATTAATTTTCTGACCCATGTTCATTAGATCTGCTTGTCATCATTTAGCAAGTAGTACCTACCCCAGAAGTTATGAACCCTTTATTTATTTCGCCCTTATAGCCACTAGATCCATTTACCTGGCACTCGGTCAAATCCTTCAACGCTTTCTCCAAATCAGCTTTTAATTTATCTATTTCCATTTTAATCTTACAGTTCTCCAATTTCCAAAATTCTAAATCCTCTTCAAGTTTAGCTATCTGCGCTTTCAAGTCAGCAATTTGTTTCTTCAGACTAGCTATTTGCGAATTCAAATCTGCGCACTCTGCTCTCAAACTCGATAACTCATGATCCATGTCCAATAACTTTGACTGAAGCTTTTGGTTTTCTTCCTTCAAAGCATCATTTTCTGCCTTAGCCTCATCAAGTTTCTTACTTAATTCTTGTACTTGATTTTCCAACAACATCAAATCATTCTTCATGTTTTCATTTGCTGTACCTTCATCATCAAGCTTCACCTTCAAATACTTCACTTCGTTCTCCAAAGCACTCAAATCCTGTCGCAATTTATCATTTTCGTTTTGCAGACGAGACACCTGATCTTCAAGGGACTTAATTAGCTTGTTTAATTCATCATCTAACGATTCCAATTGTTTACGCAATCGTTCAATTTCAGCATTTAACTTCTCGTTCTCTTCCTTACACGCATTTACCTCCATCCTCAGCTTCTCATTTTCTTTGTTTAAGTGATCCTTTTCCGACTTTAATCTCTCATTTTCCGCAATAGAATCGTCCAACTGTTTTTTCAATTGATCCCTTTCGTTCTGCAAAGCTGAATGTTCGTTTCTCAGTTTACTTAATTCTGCCACTGAAGCATCCTCTTCACGTTTAATTCCGTCGATTTCGGCCTTCAATGCAGCTTCTGCTTCTTTTCTGGCTGATATTTCTTCCTGTAGCTTCTCAGCTTCAGCCTTGAGAGTCTCTACTTCTAATTGCAACTTGTCCCTTTCAGAAGCAAGTTGGTTCAAATTTTGTTTAAGGAGTCCGTTTTCTTCTTTCAATTTATTCAATTCGTCGTTTGCGTCATCCAGTAGTGCCTTTAGCTTACTCAATTCCGCTTTCATTTTCTCTAAATCGTTCCGTAGAGAATCCCCATCACCTTTGCATTGATCAATCTCTGCTTTGTATGCCACATTTTTCTCCTTCAGATCGTTATTTTCAGTTTTTAGTTTCTCTATCTCATCCACACATTTGTCGAGGGCATCCTTCAAAGAACCTATTTCCGCTTTCAATTGACCGATTTCTGTGTTAGCCTTCTCGAATTCTCCTTTTAGTCGTTCCAATTCAGCGAGCAAATCAGCATTTTCTGCTTTCAGTTTTTCTACTTCTTTTATGAGATCATTCAATTTCCGTTCCAACTCCGAATTCTTATCCTTTAGCTTCGCATTCTCATTTGCCAACTCATCCTGTTCCACCATAAGTTGTTCCTTAATGTACTTATTTTCATCCATCAGCGCATCCCGTTCCTGTATAGCTTTACTCAATTCGTCCTCGAGTCTATCAATTTCTGCCTCCAGATTGTTCAATGCTATCTTCATGTTGTCGTAATCGTTCTTCAAGGTGTTATTTAAAGCAGTTAGCTCATTAATTTCATGTGCCAGCTCTATGTTTTCTTTCTTCAACTTCTCAAGTTCCCCTTTCAACTTCTCATTCTCCTCAGCCAGTTTCTTGCACACTTCTAACTCTTCTCGGAGTTTATTGTTTTCTTCTTTCGCAGCATCAAGCTTATTTCTCAAGTCCATATTCTCCTTTCGCAATTTTTCCATCTCATCTCGAGTAGTCTCAAGTTCCTTTTGCAAAGCTTCTCTGACTTTCCTTTCATTCGCCAATTGGCCGGTCAATGCTTCAACCTGCTTCCCGATCTCGTCTAGCTCTCTTAACAATTTCTCCCTGTCAGCTTTCAAATCAACTATCTCTTCTTGGAGTTCCTCTATTTTAGCTCTTGCAGATGCAAGCTCGTTTCGCTGCGCTGCCAATTCATCCTCCATGTCCTGCAGTTTCTGTAAAAGACTGTCCTTCTCTAAGCAACACACCTCGAGCTCCGCGTTTCGCTTATTACACTCATCGATTTCGTTTTGCAAACTTTTTATTTGCGCCATCATGTCATCGATCCTTTCCTTCAAATCGTCAATAATCCGTTGCTGTGCCGCCTCCTTCTCCTCCAACGCCTGCTCGAGCCGATTCTTGTGCTCCAGTATCTCAATTATTTGATCATTTCTATCAGCTAATGCTTTCCTTAGTTTATCCAATTCATCCAAAAGTAACTTCTTCTCATCTTCGAGTTGGGATAGCTGGGGTTTTAACATGTCAAGCTCAGATTTTATATTGTTGAAACCAAGCAAGTCTATCTCGGATTGTCTCATGTCATTCAAGAGATCCCTTATCTGAAATGCAACAATATTACAGAATTAAAACAAAGATATAGGAGTGCGAACAACACATATTGCAACCATGTGGACGCCGATTTCAACAAGACTTGTTCTCGTAAATCTAAATTAAAAAGAAAGTGGGCTAATTCGAATTCACGTCACAGTGCACATTACATACAAATGTATTCACGATTAGAGGTTCGATAACCCGATAGAGCGACTCAAACTACATTCTAATAAACTGTACCATACTACGTATCTACATATCTGGGTTATTTTTTTCCTTTCATTTCTTTTCCCAAATTAATTAGTTGTGTTTCACATATTAGTAGCCCAGCCGTACAAATTGTTAACATCAAAATACATTAAACACTGATTTCCTGCACGTTGTATCTTAACGTCAGATAATACGAGACGCGGATGATATTGTGTCTATGGATGTAATCATCGTAGATTCTATGCTATGAAACTGTACCATACATTCAACGATTAGACGTACCGACATATAGACATATAAAACATATTGATGTATAGATGTTAAATGTTAGATGCAATAAAATTAGATAGCATGCTATCGATGTACCGTAGATGTATCGGTATACAGATGTACAACATAGTGATGTATCGATGTACAGGTATATGGTTGATTGATGTACAAATGTATAGGCATATCGATGTATAGGTGTACATACACGTGTATCCAGGTCCTCTCCCTGGTGACCATGTTCCAAACTAAACTAAACTAGGTACGAGTGCAATAGCATATTATTGAAATAATTCCAAAAGTCAGGTTTGATCTATTATAGGTACGAGTGCAATAGCGTAGTATTAAAATAATTAAAAAATTCGTCATAATTCCAAAAAGTCGATCAAAGGCAGGTCTGCTTTATCTACGCGTGCAATAGCGTGAGAACTTTCCGTTGGAGCCGAGTTAGGTCTGTGGTATTTACGAGTGCAATACCATAATAATTCCAAAAATTCTATCAAGGTCATGTCTGGCATAAGCACGCGTGCAATAGCGTGAGAACTTTCCGTTGGATCCGTGGTCCAGAACCGGCTCTATACAGGGTGTTTCATAAATGTCTCGCTTCCGGGAAATGAGGGGTTGCTGGGGTGATTTGAAACCACTTTTTCCTTAGCGAAAATGTTATCTGCGGCTTTGTTAACGAGATATTAACGAAAAACCCCAACCAATCAGAGCGCGAGTTGGCTAGCCGAGTTCCCGCGCTAGCGATGGCTACGCGCTACGCTTGTAGTATGAAGCTCCAAACAAGCAAGTCGGCATGCATCCCAGGAAACCGCGTATAATAGCAAATAAGAAAAACATATCAACGTATAGACGTACGCAGAAACTACGTTCTCTTCGAGGAGCAGGAAAAAAATTGTCACGGACACATGTTGAGTTGACGCTGCTTGACCCAGTCCAAGCACCTTAGCAGTTGTTATTATTTTTTTAATTTTACGCAAGCTACATATGACTTTTTCCCGGCAATAATTCTGCAAGTTTCCGTACCTACATTTTTCTTCGGGTTTCTTAAAGATTCTGTATAAAAAAATAATTATGTATTCGTCTTTTTACGTTACACATGATTTTCTTACATTTATGTTTCATTCATTCATCACTTTAAATGACAAACGAAAGATGATAAACAGTTTGATTTGTTATGTTTTTCTTATTTACTATTGTACGCGGTTTCCTGAGATTCATGCCGATTTACTTGTTCGGAGCTTCATAGTACAAGCGTAGCGAGTAGCCACCGCTAGCGTGGGAAGTAGGCTGGCAAACTCGCGCTCTGATTGGTCGGGGTTTTTGGTTAATATTTCGTTAACAAAGCGGCAGATAATATTTTCGCTAAGGAAAATGTGGTTTCAAATCATCCCAGCAACCCCACTTTTCCTGGAAGAGAGACATTTTTGAGACACCCTGTATATCTATTCATTTTAATACTTTCTGCAAAGTTCGGTCGAAAAAATACCGGTGACCCTTTAAACACTCGATGAAGTATGTTCGATGAAATAAAAATTTTCCTTCCGCCGTGTTTCTCAATCGAAACCACTGAGATTATGCCTTAAACAATTTCCACAAATGAATTCCACACAGAAATTGATATCTCTTCGTACGATACTAACACCTACTTTTGTTTTTATAAATGCTTTGCAGACGGTGAGCATAGGAGCTGCAGTATATGACCCTCAAAGCTTTTTGAACAGTCTAGTATGAAATCGTGTCAGACATTCAAAAATAAATTTTTTAAAAACTAATTCCTTAACAAAATTATTATTACGACACCTTATCATCCCTTTGCCGGAGTTCCGCTTTCATGGCCTCAATCTCGTCCAACAGACCTTGCTGACTTATCATCGTTTCAAGTTCATTCTTCAGCGCATCGATTAGTTTGTCCTTCTCGTCCAGCTGATGTCTTAAATCTAAAACAACGAGTTCGCAGTCTTGGAGCTTTTGCAATAACTCGGAAACATCTATGTATTCCGGGACCGTTGTTGTTTCAACTGTCCTCAGCATTTCCATAGGATCTTCTTGTTTTATTTCCTTCTCATCAATTCTAGCAATATAGTACTCCTGTTCAAGCGGTTTCTTCTCGAGCTCAGCCAATGCGCGACGCAGTTCGTCCATTTCGGTCAAAAGACGCTCATTTTCAAGACGTAAATCGTCACAGCTCTTCGACAGATCCACCAACGTTTCGATTGATCTTTCCACAACTTTTGAGACCTGCTGATCAGCTGTTTGACCTCCTTTCATCAATTCACGGAGCTTCGCCCTCAGACGATATATCGCGGGACAACTCACGTCCTCCTCAGTCTGTATCAGTTTTAATTTTAAGTGCGATATCGTATCCCTCATTCTATCGGAAAAGAAAAATTTTCTTCGTTACAAGACGACCGGCAGTGACAAGGAGAGAACAATTATAAAGACATTTAATTGCCCCAATCCTTCTGTCTGTTCATAATATTATAATTGATATCTGACAGCATAATGTAACATGTGTACATTTACGTTATACAATGGTTTATAAAAAAACTCTGAAGCTTTCATGAACAGAATGCCATACATAAGGTATGAAGAAAAGAAAAAAACTTTAAGAAGTTTCTCTACTCTAGAGGGTAAAATAAAAACAGTTACAAGCATACTATTATTTACGTTCAATGAAATGTTAAGTAAAATTAAAATTTAACCCCCTGATTTTCTGGAAATTATTGTCACTAATCCTGGTAATGTTGTGAAAATTTTTGTAATTAATATAAATAAAGAGTGTATTTAAAATCGCAGTACATTCCCAAAGGAATTAATTATTTATATTTTACGATACAATTTTTGGGCATACAGTTTTGTTTGTCAAATAAATATAAAAAAAGTGATCGGATACACATACTATTAAATATGATTGATCCATGTGTTTGTCTATTATTCATTATTTCTACGTGTAACAAAAATTGATGGCTGTATGGTCATATTTGTTTTCCACCGATCTTACTTACTTTTGTCATCTCAACTTATATCATATAATTTTTTAGACAAATAGTATACCATATTCAATGGACCACATGGCATTTGTTTTAACCCTAGAACGACACTATTAGGTGGCCGCTCACCCCTCAGTACTTTAATTTTGTTTACAGAAGTATAAATAACATATGCGTGTATTAAAAACTGAAAGTTCCACGATTTTAATAAGATGCACTAAAAAATAAAAAATATGTCCCCAAAATCGTGGTACAACCGGTCGGGTGGTGATTCTATAAGAAAAAATAAGTAAAAAAAAGAGTAAGTTTTCTTGTTAGTGCGAAGTACAAAATAAATATCGAGATTTTGATACCCGACTTTCAAATTGCTACGATTCTTGCAATTTTCATTCCAGAGTTTTAAAGTTATTTTCATCCTCCAACAACAAACACACAATATATCGAAATATTTTTTTTTATTTGAGATGTCCAGAATGATTGCTGTTGTGTACACCAGTTTCGGCGTTTTTTGTGCAGACGTAGTATTGAAAACGTGACATGTAGAAAATTATGCGTTTAAATTAATAAAGAAGACGTTAGTTAACATGTTAATAGTGCCTTAACACTAAAACAACCTAACCCTTCAAATTGATGAATTTAAAAATTCTTATTTTACGATTACTAAAATCATGAAGGTGCTTTTGTCGAAATTTATGTGGACTTTTAATTCGTTATACATTTTATCATATACTATATTCTGTTATATTGTATTATATATTGTATATATCAATATATTATACAATTTAGTTTAGCATACATTCATCGCTGGTAGTTCTAGTGTTAATAAATACACGAAGATTCAAAGGATTCGGTAGATTGAGTTTTGCACAAATAATTTACAAAACTACATACACTCCTTTTCAGAGCGTTACACTGGTCTGATTCCCAAGGCAGTAGCTTTACCTCTTGTGCGTTGGTGCAATTAAATTGTCTACGTTTAAAAGAAACAGAACTTGAAAGATGCCATAATAAAAATCCACGACAAATACTCTTTCTTTTCCAGTGCAAAACGCTCCCGTAAAATTCGCATCTTCTCCCTGATATTGTGAACCGATGCGCAAGGATCATCGCAACAATCCCGTTCAGTGAGGGTTTCTTCTAGATCCTTGACTTTATCTTCCAAGGCCGCGTTTGTATTTTGCAGCCTTTCGATTTCTTCTCGGGAGTGTACCAACAGTGGATCAGGCTTCAATATCTCATCCGCATTTACACCTACACAAAAACATCTAATCTTTAGAAATATTTGGTATGGTGCATGCGTTCGATACTGTTCGCAGAAGGCACTCTGAATTTTAAATGAAACCCTGGAAGACGAGCACATTCAGACGTGTACGTACACCGATGTATACATATGTAGTCCGTATTAAGTATCAGAACGTGTAGCTATGAGTATAGTGTTTTGTAAACCACACTTTTAGATGTGAATGTAGCACATGTCTATATGCAATTGCAAGAAAATTTCAAAGTTAAAATCAGTTTAAAGAAGTATTAAAGAAGCATATACATCTAAAAACATCAAAATTACTGATCTTCGATGTTTACGTATTTTTAAACTATGATACCTCGAGAATGTTTCTAGAAAGGTTCAAGTTGATTTAATGAAAATTAAAGGTAATATACGTAAATAAAGTCAAGCGCTTCCGAATATTTTAACAGTATGTCAAACTTTACACGCATTTTTTTCAAAACAGTACTTTCAAAACACGTGCAAAAAATATCTCAGGGGTGGCTAAACCGATTGTCTTGAAATTTTGTATATTTATTGTACACATACAAGACTAATGCTTAACGCAGGGTCTTTTTGATCTAAAACCTCGTTTTGTTTAAAGCCAAAAATCGAAAAATTTTTTAACAAAAATCAGTAGTTTTACTTTAAACAGTCGCCATTTTGTTAGAAATCGATTGAACAAATAACGGCTACGGTAAAGACAAGATCTGCTTGTATATTATAAAGAAATGATTACTGTTTATGTTTCGGATGAACCTTATGAAAATGCTAAATTGAACCACAAACCATATTACCAAAAAAGGGCCTTGTAAACCTTACTGTAACACGCACATTTTTCGTATTTCGTTAGTATCCTCTATAAATTTTTGTAAAAATTGTTGAATATATTGTCATTACAAGAGAAAAAGCAGAAAAATAATGTATTAGTTTCTGGTTAGAAGATTGAAAAAATTAACCCTTTTTTAGCCGTCCTAGATGTGTACCCTCTTAATACAGAAATAGGCAAGTGTGTATCCAAATAAAATTCAACGGTTATACGACACAGTGCGAACCAAGATGGCAGAAGTAATAAACAATAAAGGAGGCTCCACAGATTATTAAACAATAATCGGTTTATATGATACTTATTTTTTTCTATTAAATATACGTGTATGTTCGTTGTATGTGCTATCATTTCGTCCTCTCCATGTAACAGTTTGCATTTGTAAACACAAAAATCCGTCATACATTATGAAACCGCCCCTCAAATTATTGTAAAATTGAATTATTGAAAGTAAAATGTGAAAAAGTATTAAAATAATGTAGTTTTACTACTTTACAGTATAGCAATGACACTACGCATTTGTACGCAAAGTACATTTATAAAGGAGTTATTTAAACATAAATTAAATTAAAATTAAATATTAATAATTATTAATACAATGATTATAATCATTTAATATTTTTCAACAGAAAATACATTTTTCTGTCCTTTAGTAAATGTCAAATTTCATTCATTTTTATATTGTAAAATAATTATTCTGAACTATTTTTTCTGAAAATACAACTAAAGAAATTTCGATTGCTGTGCCGTTGAACACTTGTAACTTCTTCTAAACCAGATTTGCAGCACTTAGAACAAAAAGAAATTATTGCTAACTTTTCGAAAATGTTTGTTGTTTGTTTTCAGAATATCTTTGATACTAACATATTCACGATATTCTAACCCACATAGTCTTTTCCTCTATTCTTGGAGAATCGATATAAAACAAAGTTTAATATGATGCATCTGACTTCAAAATATATGAGATCAGATATCAACATAAACAAATCCATAAATAATATTTTAAGTAATAAATTATTGGAAAAGTCTCCTTACTTTAAATCAACGTTACAGTTGATTTGAAAACGACTTCTCGTTACAAAAGATACTTTATTGTTTGCATGGACGTTTTAAAATAATGTTGTTCAAGTATTGCCCCCGTCTGTAAGAAATACAATTCGATTACATTAAAAAAAGTATTACATCCGTCAAGTTAAGATTCAAAACAAATATGTATTTGAAAAAATTTTCATGCACTCTAAGATATCTATGTTTCCTTGATTTACGGTATCAAAACGAAAATTGTTACAGTACCAAAACATTTAGTTGGTACCGTATATCTATCCGATCGATGCCCTTTTAGCAATATTAACTTCTCAGAGCGACGCTCGTTTGAACTGAACGATACGCTGACGTACGTATAAGAGAAAAAGGGAACCGAGACAAGTAAGTATTCATCCTAAATTCCAATTAATCAATTTAGTGCGAGCCATCTTTCAGGCAAGCAGAAAGAGAGTACGAAATATCATACACAGATACCGAATGTCTGAAGGGCTTGTTTTAAAGACCTATTTTCGCTCTCAAACTGAAGTCGTTCCATTCGCCATTTTTTCATCTGACACTTCATTACGGCGAGTTTCCTCAGGGCGAACGAGAGGTCGTAGATCTCCGATTCTTTAGAATTGTCGCTGAAAGGATTGTAACTGCAACAACAGCATGGCTCGTTTGGTGGATCAATCGATGCTTCTGCAGAGGATGCGTTGCATCCGCAACGGCAAAATGACGAAGTAAACCGAGCTTCCATTCTGTAAATAATGTATTAACATTTTACCAGATTAGAAATTTCTATAGGGTATTAAAAAAAATAGTGCAACATGGGGTGGGTCCCATCCATTCCACCCTGATTTCAATAAAATTGTGCAATGTGGTAAGGATAGATACACGTCAGAAACTTTCTACCGATGCTTGGTTTTTTAATAAGATTTGTCTTCCTCAGAAATTCTAAGGTAAATGCCATGCAGTCCAACACAGTCCTCTAACTAGAAGGCACCCTTGCCTTCCCTACTCAGTGGTCAAATCCTCCAGAAACAATGGCTTCATTATTCTGGACAATCGCGCAGTGTGTGTGGACACTTTTCGCGGACTTCTATGGTGTACGTGCATGTGCGAAATAATTTCATGGATACTCGTGGACAGGACAATTGTTGTACGTGATAACCAGAGGGGGTATTAACCCTCTCTACTCGATAATATTCGTGAGAGGATAATTACATTTCTTGAGAATTTTATCAAGTAATCATAGTTAATACGATAAAAGTGGGTTCGACTTAAATACCACGGTTACAAGTTATCGACATTTTCTTAAGTAGACAGCTGTACTACCTACTTTTTCTGGACGTCGTTGAGTCTTTAGAGTGACTGTATGCCCCTTACGAACTTTGCCCCGCTGACACTCCGTGCGCGCGGATTGCCATCATTTGGGTTAATTTTTAAACGCTTATAACTAACAAACGAAGCATTTGTCACAATTTCGTTATTCTTGATTTTCATTTTATTTTGCCCCAAAGAATCACCCTTTACATTTTTTCCCACTAGTGGTCGAACACACTGCATATATCCAAGCGGTCGCCCGAACGGTGAACATACACGCGGATATTACTGTACATAATAGACTGTGAGGTCTTCTGGTACGGCTAAAGTCGAGATTGTAGGACAGAAGTAGCGCAAGGGTAAGTCTTTCTTGCTCAAATATCGCAGAGGGTGAGGAGAAAGCGATTGGAGAGCGCTGAAAAGGGATACTGCATGCATCTAATGCCACCAACAACAACTATGGATAGGGAGGCATTTGCTCGCCTCCCCCCCACTCACATTACAGGTTTTACAACACCAATTGGGGTCTGGTTGTAAACGCATTCTCGCTCCACGAAAGCTATACCGTCGACAATATGCGCGCGCACTTTCTTACCCCTCTGTTATCCCGCATGCCGTCTCCTAATCTTTGTATATTTATACTTGTGAGTAGTGGGAGAATAAACTGAATGATGGTAAAGACCATTTCGTCCTTACCAACAACATATTGGCCAGACCTGCCATAAGATGTTAGGTCTATTCTTATATCTCGACTGTGATTTAGGGTATTTTTTGGCCCGCTGCCAAATTTCATCACAATTAACAGTTGACACTTCTGGAGGGTCCCTTGTTAATTTTTACGATGAAGCCATAACATTGGGGTTTATTATACAGAGTGTCTAGTAAATCGTGATATAATAGGAAGAAAATGTTAAGTAACATTTTTTTATACACCAGTTTTCACTTCCGAGAAAGTCAAATTGGGTAATTCATCTGGTACATATAAACTCTATTACCATTGGCTAAGCAGTCTATCTATAACTGATTATTTTTACTTGCATTAGTGTACCGAAATTTTAACAGCGGCTGTGATATTCTAAATTTTTCTCAATAATTTCATATAAATCCCGAATAAGTATTTAATACTATATTTAGCAAGTGTCGTTGAAAATAAATGATATCATAGCACAATGAACGTTTAATAGACATAGAAATAGCACGTAATAGATAGGCGTATTAGCCAGATGTATGTATAAGTATGCGAGATCAAAGAATACTTACAAAGCTCTACATGAACAAATTTTATGCCACATTCCCAATTTATTTTTATATGAAATACAAATCCTGCAATCTGATTGCAATATGATTTACCGGGCATTGAGTATTAACTCCAACAATATATGAATAGCAACAATTACGAGTTTCTATTTTCAACGGAATAAAAACGATCACTTTACAACTGAATTTTATAAACTTTCTTACTTTGTTCTCCAATCCCCTCGATTTCGATTTTGATATTATCCACTATGTCACATTTTACAGGTTATCCACATGTAATTATTTTCACTCCGTTTTTTTACTCGCGACCAGTGACACTGATATAAGTGAATAATTATCGTAAATCGATTACAGAGCGCCCGACGCGACTAAGCGCGGAACTGTCCTCAAATAACAGAGAAAAAGAAAACTAAAAATTTAGCCGAATTATGCAATGCTGAAGCAAAGTATTTCGTCGCGGCTGTCACACTTTTATTGCTGCATGTCTCCGATGATCGATACAAATCGATAACCTATTTAACATCAAATTTCTTTTATTAATCCTTTTGCATTCCAAGAATTCTTTAATGCGAACGACCAATAACTCCAACATGATTTTGTGTCATTTGTGAAAATTAAAAATTTGTTTTTCCGATAATTTTTTATAATCGCTTATAATTTAAACTTCTTTTCCATTAATCCTATTCATGTGAAAACAAATAAAACTTGTATTATGTGATTATTAACATATGTATGTCGCTGTAATAACACCAGTGCAGTGTTTAATTTTCTAATGAATCAGAAGAGTTCGCGGATTATTGCATGATATGATATGTTTAAGATGTTGTAAATGGTTAATCTTTAAAATACTGAAAGATACGACGTCTTATGATATTAACAATGTATTTGTAATCTCTGTTTTATATTAGAATATTTCTTTATGACGATGAACAGTAATTCTGACACTAAAAATTTAGTATAGCCTCATCAACGGCGCCAAAATATGATTTGCATATTTCTAACAAAGATATTAAAATAGTTTTTATAAATTTCGAAAAGGGCTGAAATATGACACACTAAACTGTTAAATATTTTAGTTCCATAAGTAGGTCTAGAATATTTATAGCCGTTGGATTTCTCAGAATCGTTCTAATGCAAAATTTTTTATAAATACTGTGGTTTTATTTAAAAAACGAAAGGTGACTTCCAGTTCCTCGAAAAATTTGGTTCAACTAATTAACAACTTTATTCTAACTTCTAAAATGTCATTCCGTGGAAGGTAATGGAAACCCATGAGCAAAGTGTCATTCTTTACAAAATCAATAAAAAAGTGTAACGACACTACCTAATGGTTTTGTGCGAAAACTTCAGTTTTTTGAAATTCAATCAGATTTCGTGTAACATTTTTTACCGTATTTAATGTAATACATCATGCTGTGTAATCTATTAAAAAATAGTAAACAGACATGTTCTTTTATTCTATTAATATTTCTTTATTTTGTGTATGTCTTTATAACAGTTATTATTGTCTATTATATAATCTAATTAATAAAATCATTCAAAATAACTAATGAACATATGTGCATTTACTATTGTTGTCAGATAAAAATGTGAAGATACACACGAAACAAGTTGCTAACATCGCGACTACCAATTTTAACCTCTTCACGATAATTGAAAGAGCAAACAAATTAAAAGTTAAACTATGCGTTAAAACACTGAATAGTTTCATATACCCAAGCACCAATAATTACTTTCGTATAAATAAATTTTGAAGGTAAGTTCTTGTTCATTATAAAATTGTAATATGTTTAAATAAATGAAGATATATTAACGAATAACCAATCATCGTGCAGGGTGCTCACCAACTTCGAGTAGTATTTCCAAACATTATTTACAGAGAATTATATTCCATATGAAGAACTGTGCTTACATCAATAATGACAATTGGTAACATATAATTGAAAGGAAGGATGGACCTAGTAACTTTAGTCAATCAACGATTTAGAAATTATATTTAATGAACTTCGATATGGATTGTTTATAGGATTAGAAGTTTTAAGTTTATATAAGGAAACTGATTTAATCCGAAAGCAAAAGATTCTACAAAAAATGTTACATGAATATACCTTCAAAACTCAATAATTAAGGTGATATTGTTAATTAAAGTTCCTTAATTTGTACCATATTGATGGATCAGTAGCATCTAAACGTATTCTTATCTCGAACTCAATTAGTTTTACGGACATAAATTGAACTAAGAAAATATACTTATAGATTGCTTGATCGTTGTAATATGTAAACTACTAGTATCAAGTTAATTTACATGTTACTCTGATAAATAATATAATTAAAAGTCAAAGTTTGTGTTTGGATCAAATTGACACGAACATCTATCAAATTATGTACAAATTGAAACGAAAATACATTCTGTAATAATTTCAGTTTCACCGATTTGACCAATTAAAAATTTTCCTGTCTACAAACGTACTCGGATTGCTTCGACTTAGAAGTTCTTCGTAATAAAATTACTTGAACCGAAAACTTCATTCCAACTCGCAACCTAACGTTCGATAAGCAATAATGGAAGAGGAATCTCTTAACAATTGTTTGTCAATTGACGAATATGACGACACATACAAAGAGAAGACAAGAATATCCGAAGTTGCAGCTGTCACTCTGTGCAAGCTAAACACTATATTGAAGCAGATGAAGCATTGGAAAGATGATCGGGTAAAACTGAGGACCAACATTTGTCGACTGAAGTTAGCGTTACGCGTTGTTGGAAGAGACACAGACGACGGTCTCTATGCTGATCCGTTAGTCGAACATCAGAAGGCGGAGATCAAACGACTAGAGGGGGTGAATCAGTCGTTGAAAAAGGAAATCACGGACTTTAAGAGCACTTTATTTGGGGAAGACTATATGACATCTGGCAACGCTTGGACATCAGACAACAAATTTCTCAAAGTCAAACAAGATTTTTATGTCGAGAACGAACGGTTGAGCAACGAAATTCACTATCTCAAAACTCGGTTGAAAGAGGTAGAAGAGGGACAGGTGCACAGTTCCAAAGTAGATCATTTGAAATGTACGCTGAAGCACTTTATGATGGTCGATCACACCATGGAAATAATATTTACCGACATAATCAACAGAGTTGCCGAGACAATCGCGAATCTGTCCAAGGAACTTGTAAACGTGAGTGGACACTTGCAAATGTTTAGATTGAAGAACGATAATTTATATTTGAAGATCGATAAATTGAAAGCGTTAGTACGATCGAAATGTGGTAACTCGGTGGATTATCAGAAGAGGATCGTCGAATTAGGCAGACTAGCAAAATGTCTAAAGACGGAATTGTGCGTACTCAAAGTTAATTTTGAAGACGAATCATGGAACAAGACTTCCAAAGCGCAGGATAATCTCAAAAATGCCCAACAATTGGCAAACGAGCTAAAGAACAAACTGAAAAATGATTACGAGGCCCTGCTTGCCGCCGGTAATCCAGATTGCTTGCAATACATTAAAAAGATCGTTGATCTACGCTTGAACTTGAAACAGCTGCATCTTGAACTGACAAAACCAACGTTACTTTCCTGCTGTCCCGACAAGAAAAAAGAGAACAGTAAATACTGGGAACAGATATTCAGTTTGGAGTCTATTTTGAAGCACATGTGTATCGATATTGATAAATTTAAGAACGATCACGCGGTGAAACACTGCAAGTTTGAACACACCGAGAGTGTTGAGTATCTGAACAAAATGGAAGCGCTTCAGGTGATCGTCGAAATAGTAAGAGTAACTATAAACGGATTAAAGCTTCAAACAGGAGAAAATTCAAAGAGAAGGGAAGACATTGAAAAATTAAAAGATCTCATTGGTAGAATGTGTCACGAAATCACGCAATTGGAAGTGATCGTTGCGCCGAACGATAGCTCAAGCTTGTTCAAGCGGATCGAGGAACTGGAGGAGTCCATCATTCGCTTAAAACCAAACTTGAACGAAGAGCATGAGCGCGCGGATCTCTTCGAGCAGAAATTATTCGATACGAAAACTTCGCTGGAGCAAAGAACCATGGAGCTAAAGGATATGCAACAAAAGGTCTCGACGTTGACGGAGGAGAACAAAACTTTAAAGGTGAAAGTAAAAAAGACAGAAGACAAAGTGTCAGAATTACAGCGTGAACGGGAGAATGACAGAAAGGAATTGGAACAGCTGCAACAAGTAAGAAATGAAGTGAATACAATAAGAAAGAAATTGCTAAACCTCCATACTGAAAAGGACGAACTATTGAAGGAGATAGGCAAAATGCGTGATGATTTGCTGAAGAAAAACGATGAAATTAAATTAATAACTTTCGAAAAAGATCCAATGGAGAAGTCATTGAACGCGAAAATTGCGGGTACTGGAAACAATCTTCACGCAACTGCGAAGGAAAAGGTAAAGGTGCAAACTAAAGTAAGCAATTTCAAAAAAGCAGTACGTAGATCTAAGGAAACTAGCAATCTAGACAAGGAAAATGGGAACGTGAAAGCAACAGAAAAATCATCAGAAGATATCAGTATTCAACTGCAGCGACTAAAGCACGAGTTAGAAACATCGCAAGAGTGCCTGGATAATGCGAACCATGAAATCGTCAATCTAAAAGCCAGATTGGACCATTTCTCTGACGACAAGGTAAGGCTTGAGGAGAGTATTTGTCACTTGGAATCAATAAAAAAATTACTCACGTACCAATTGAGCGTTGAAAAAACTATCGTTGAGCAGAAGGAGAAGGAATTGACGAAAATGATGTCGGACTATAATGAATTAGACAAAGAAAAGTCTAATTTAAAGAACGAGAAGGAAACATTAGGGATGGAAGTGACAGATTTAAAAACAGAAAAGGAATTGCTCCAGAATTCTATAAGAAACGTTACGGCGAAATGCTCTATACTCGAACACGAGGTCAAGGAATATAAGTCTGAGTGCAGGGAGCTCCGAGAAAAGATAAGGAATTTCAAAACAAGCGCGGATGATTTAGCGTCCAAGTTGCAAGACTCTCAGGCGGAGCTGAACGGAGCCGGAGATAGAATAAGACTACTGGAATTTGAAAATTCGAGACACCGCGACAGTTTAGCCAAGTTGGCTGTAGAAAACACCGATTTCAACAACCGTATGCAAGTGCTCCTGACAGAAAAGGATGACCTCACGACGCGTATTAACGAGCTCCACGCTGAGAATGTCGTGCTGAAGGATCAGCTGAATAAAGTTAAAACGGAGAACGAGTGCTCCTCCGTCGAATTGAATAAGGTGAGAACGGAGCGTGACGAAGCGAGGTCGGAGAACGCATCGCTGCGGAATACCTTCGATGAAACGAAAAAAAACAACGAGACGTTACAGAAAACAACCGAGGAGCTGAAAAGAAAACTGCACGGCGGTCTCAGCGAGCGCAGAGTACTCGAGAATCAGCTGAAAATTTTGGAATTGATGAATGTCACGTTAAAGAAAGAGAAAGAAATGTTATATCGTGAATATGTTGGCAGCCTACGATCTGAACATCTAAAGGCGGAATTAGAGAGAGCCGTAGTAAAGGACGTGAGTTTCAACGAACAGGTGAACAGTGGACAGATTGTCGACTGTATGCCGGAAAAGTGTGGTAATGAAAGAAAGTGGAATGGTACGAAGTCCGATAAATGCATAAAGGGGAAGATAAAGATGAAAGAGAGGAACGATGAAATGAAGAAGCTACAAATGGAAAGCGACGCTTTGAAATTCGAGCTGTCTAACTTGAGGAACCAAAACTATGAGGTCAGTGTGGAGTTAAGTCGCAAAAAGGAGAAATTTCAGAAACACGAGATCGACTTAACGCAGACCACCGTGAACAAAGTCGCAATCAGACCTACTATCAATCTTTATTGCAAAGAAATCAACAGTTACTCGGACCACTATTCTGAAGGCAATGTAGGCGCAGTAGCGTGTATTAACCGTTCAGATGGTTGTTACAACGAACAGACAACGGATCAAAAGTCCGGAATAGAAATCGAGAGACTACTTGAACTCATAAACAAAATGAAAATCGAGAACGTTGCATTGAAAATGGAATTGAATAATTTGAGGTGTAACTTTGTCGTTAATTTCTCGGAGAACGAAAAGAAATGGTACGAATTGCAACACGCGTTAGAAGAGATTCGAGCTTTGAAAGCAGAATTGACAAAATTGCGAAATGAGAAGGCGTCCTTACAAGTTCGACTAGAAACAGCTGAAACAAAATTGGATCGGCTGGATTCGGAGAAGATCGCTTTGAAAAATGAGCTTTATACCTTGAGAAATACGAATGCTGAGTTCAAACGCAAAGCGAACGAACTACGGTGCAATTATAAAAAATTTAAGGAAAGAAGTATAGGTTTTGGAAATTGCATAATGGGAGCAATGAAAAAGATAAAAAAGTACACGTTGAGCACGGAAAATCCAGATATCACAGACGACGAACTGAAGGATCTTTTGAAGAAACTCATCTCATACGAAGAACTTGTGCAATCGATCAACGAGGTGGAAACAAATTTCGAAGGCATATATGTTGACGTTGGAACGGCATGATTTCATAATGCCACTTTGTAGCGTACTCTCGCATAAATAAATATTAGTGCTGTAATAAAAAATCAATCACAAAAAAAATCAAGTTTCAATACTATGAAAGTTATTGTAATTGTTTGTAATAGAAAAAAAAGTACAATACATGTCAATATATTTCGCACGGTTGTAATATTACCACTAATTCAAAGAAGCAATAACGCTCTTGATTAAAAACACAATGAAGCCAGATTCACACTAGCGGTCACGGTACGGTCAGATCACGTCAAATCCAGTAAAAGTCTTTATCGCTCACACGTAGTTCAATGAGAAAAGTATAGGTTAAATTCAGACTGATCGTGATCTGACCGTGCTTTTGACCGCTAGTGTTAATCTGGCCTAATAGTTCACGGAAACTGGTAGTTCTACACAAATTTGTGTTCATCGTTCAAGTTTTATGAGTTCTTCTTGTTACAAAAGTTCAAGAGTTCAAATAGTTCAAAAGATTTCTATGAAATTGAAGTTATTCAAAGATTTCTCATGCATTCAGAAGTTTTACTAGTTCTGTTCCGTTCGGAGATCCGATTGGTTTTGATTCATTCGGTACAAGAATTCGAATAGTTCTCTTACGTTAGTGGAAAAATATTCTTTAAATCCAACAAGTCAAGGACCTCAGCTTCGGGTCACCGATTTTAATGAAACTGTCAGGGCATGTAAAAGATTTCAACCCTTTTACAAATCATCTGCTCCTCCCTCCGTATATGGGCAGATAGTCGAAAGTTCTTAAGTTATTTGCTCTTAATATTGTCCACGTGACTTAAATACAAGTTATGTTAGCCGATTATTTACAGATCTTGGAGCATCGGAACAGCGTCCATGGTTTCTATCGTGACAACCAGAGTGTGGGTTAGGTATGCGTGAGCTACATTCCTACTATTGGCCGGCTAGCAATGCCTCCCCAACTACCTACATGAAGCACCGGTGCTCTCTCTCCTCCTGTGGGACGGGGGGTAGTAGATTGAAAGTGGTAAACAGAAGGAGAATGGGGTTCTTGAGCTATTCGGGACATAGGCAAGTCATGTTAGGTGGTTGAAATAGGCGATATAGCTCTCTCTCGTTTGGAGGAGGTACGACGATGATCTGCTAACTTATTCAAGTGTTCTTCAAACAGTGTTTATTTTCAATTAAGTAAACCGTAAGCATTATCGCTTTTCTCCACTATCTATGACCTTCAATGATCTTATGTAATAAGTCGGTGAATTTATTTTAAGCTCCTCTATCACATTAAAAAGATCCATTTAAAAATATGGAGGTGGCCTTGAAAAATCCAAAGTACCTCCACCTGCAAAATAATTATAAATATAATAGCTCTCTTCGTGCTGTGCAATTTTAGTTCAACAAATATTTCTGTAAACCTTACAGTTTCGAAGATATCTGAGGTGGTAATAATTATTGTCCCACCCTGTATGAGTCATTCCACGTCAAAACGCACAGAATTGCGGTCATCGTCACCGATTATCGTCGCCTTTATTGATAACCGCGAAAAAATGAACCCTGTCAAATTTTAACTGCCCATCTCGAACTGTTTCCAAGATATTGAATGTTAAAGTTTTAAAAAATTGGATGAAATCAGCCGACACGACGTCACTTCAACTACAATATTTTGGTTATTTTTAGAGCATTGACTTTGTTCTCATATTAAAGCTAAAGAAACCCTTTATCTAACTATATACACAAAATATTGTTTATTGTTAATAAATACAATAAATATTAAAGTTACATTTTCAAACACTGATTTAACACTGTTTCCTTCCATAGATCGATTTAGAAAAAATCCCACTGGATTCCTTGAATCTTCAGCTTTAAATTACACTTCTCAAAAAGATGGAGCGATTTCGGGAACATTTAAAAAAAAAATTTACCTAGGTGTACGTCGCGTGGAGTGTGCCGATGTCACGATGAGCCAAACAGTTGCCACATAATTGGCATAATATTGAACTCTATCGAAGGAGTTTCAATGAAAGAATATGCTGCCACAATAGGAAAAATAATTGGACCGAATTCTATCCGCTTCATTTCTCGGATTTCAAATGGCCGAGTATACATATACCTTGACAGCAAGGACACGGTACAAAAACTAACAGCCACAAACAAGACGATAATAATCAATCATATTAAAGTAGATGTAAGACCACTTATCGTCCCGTCCGAAAGAATAGTACTTTCAAACATATCACCGACAATATCCCATGAACATATCGAGCAAACCTTTATCAGGAACAAAATAAGAACAACTTCGAAACTAACATGCCTCAAAGCAGGCATACAGGAAAAAGTAATTCCAACACGTACTAAGCTTTCGCAGGCAGACATATCTACGTTAATCTAATGGACGTTTATAAAATCCTAAGCTCCTTCTTGATAAACCATGATGACACTCAATACCGGATATTCACCTCAACCGATAAAGTGTCCTGCTTTTTATGCAAAGAAGGACACGTAGCAAGACAGTGCCGTATGCAGTCAGGAGACCCTCTTCGAATCCCACTGCAGCGGTTTTACTTTTTATTTTTAATTATTTTATAATTTCACTTTGTAACCTCCCAGTAAAATAAAAAACTTAAAAATATTCATTTGTGAGGTATTTAAAAAGAAGAAAATAAATGTTTCCACTTCAATATTTTAATTTTTTTATATATACATACATATTATGTTATATATGTACCAATTATTCTTACAATTAGATGTTATCCTTACAACCGTAATCTTACTCCCCCGCTCAGTTCATGCTCCATCTATATATGTCGATGGGGCCAACTCCGAATAGATCGAAGCGCTGATGTAAACAATCGGACGCTAGCGGAAACACATAATCGGTATTTGGGACGGCTTGATAATACCACCGACTAGGTATAGAATAGACCTATCATCCAATGCTTTTTCTGTCCCACGTTCATAGGGCTACGTAGCCCTGTTACCATTTTAGTGTCAATATCCGACGTTACCGATAAAGCATGAATTCTGAGTATTATTAGCACAAATGAAGTGTTATATATTCCATTCATATTACGTGTATCTATATGATTTCACGAGAATAAAAATATCCGATGCTTCAGTTTAAGGTTAAGGGATAAATATGACAGTCATGAAACATGAAACGGAAAAGTATATATTTTTTCACTTAACTACAAGACAATTTATTCTAAATGCATCGTTAATGGACATTTTATTAATGTTACTTTTTACATGTTCTTGTTTTATTCGTTTTTATATCTTGCCTTACATTTGTATATTTGTAACAGATAAATTCAGAATAGATGTAGTTTCATAAATAGTTTATCAAATCTACATGTGGGAGAATATATACACCGCTTTCATTAACATCTACATATTTATAATTTATATGGGAGTGTGAATAGTTTTACTGCCTATTGTAAGAATTTTAATACGCACGAACAATTACTTTCTGGTAATTGGTAAATTTTTACATATGAATTCACTTACACGTTATTTACTTCAAAAAGTAATTAATAAGTTTTATTTACTTCAGCTACGTGTCTCTCAAATTAAGTGAAATACAGAAGTTTTATTTTCTTGAAAATTAGTGTCAAAGAATGCAGCAACTGGTCAGATTAGTTTCGTAAATAAATCGAAACCTTGTATCGGCACATTGTTTTTTATGCTATCAAATATCTCACGGAATCTTTTAGGAAGTAGTAAAATCTTTTACACAAATTCAATGAAATACTTTCAGGTACCCAGGTTAGGGCTATGAAATTAGAATGTTCAAGAAGAGGTAAAAAAGTTTCATATTTGCAATTATTTTGTGAAATGAATAATAAATAAGGGTCTTAGGGATTTATACTGGAGAGCTAAATCTTTAAAAGGAACATGTCGCTTAAACAAATTAGTTAAATATGATATTTATTTGGGGAAATAAACGAGAGCGGTAGAGCGAGTTGCGGTATCGGTGCTCTCCGTCGGTGTCGACGCGTACCGAACGAGGCCGAAGATAGTCGGAGCAGGCGAAAGGGAGAGAGCGAGAGCGATAGAGCGAGCCGCAGTATCGGTGCTCTCCGTCGGTGTCGACGCGTGCTGAGGAATTTCAGCGGTCTATGAGGGGAGGTATGCGAGCGATACAGTACGGTAGAGCGTGCCGCGGTATCGGTGCTATCCGTCGGTCCGACGCACTAGTGACGTTGCGTCACACAGTTTATTGACCTAGCCGTGTACGCCGTGTACCATAGCCGTACCTGGCTGTACCATCCGGTGTTTGGGTCGTTC
>NW_015373923.1:10000069-10000396 GCF_001272555.1 Dufourea novaeangliae
TACTGTGATTTATTTACTGTGTATATTATTAATCTATTTACTGTGCATATTGTTTTGTATCCTCTCTTGTTACTAATCCCTTGTATGTTACAGATGTTCGAGAACCATTGGCTTCGATATTTATCTTCTTATGTACTGTGATTCATTTATTGTGATTCATTTACTGTGATTTTTATACTGTGATTTCTATACTGTGATTTATTTACTGTGCATATTATGTATTCTATGTGTATTGTATAATGAAAAATTTTTTTCCAATCAGTTATTCCATCGAAAGAAGACATCGATCAACGTCTACATCCTCAAAGCGTCTACCATTGCGTTAAG